>NC_054827.1:100845429-101149567 GCF_018345385.1 Vulpes lagopus | reverse complement strand
AGAGACTACTATAAATTTTATTACAACAAAATGGATAATCTATAGGACATGGATGAATTGCTAGAAATGTACAACCTGCCGAGACTGAAACATGAAGAATTTGAAAATCTGAGCAGACAAGTGTCAAGTAAGTAGATTGAATCAATAATCAAAAACCTCCCAATACACACACACATGCATGCACACACACACAGAAACAAACAAACAAACAAACAAAAAATCTCCCAACACAGAAAAGTACAAGACCAGATGATGTCACTGGCAAATTCTACTAAATATTTAAGGAAGAGTCGATGACCATCTTTGTCAAACTATTCCAAAATATTGAAAAGAAAGGAACATTCCCAAACTAATTTTATGTGGCCAGCATTACCTGATACCAAAGCCAGATAGGGAGCCTACTAGACAAGAAAATCACAGACAAATATACCTGATTAATATGGATGCAAATATCTCTGCAAACTATTAGCAACCCCAATTCAACAGCACATTAAAAGGATCATTCACCATCATCAGATGGGATTTTTCCCTGGAACACAAGGTGGTTCAACACACAAATCAATGAATGTGATAATAGTAATAGGATGAGATTAAAATCATATGATCATTTCAACACATGCAGAAAAGGCATTTGACAAGTACAACCTTTCATGATAAAAATGCTCAATAAATTGAGTATAGGAGAAAGACACATCAACACAACCAAGGCCATATATGACAAACCCACGGCCAACATCATAATGGTGACAAGTTGAAAGCTTTTCCTCTAAGATCAGGAACAAGACAAAGATATCATACTGTCACCACTCTTAGCCAGAGCAATCAGTTAAGAAAAAGATAATAAAAGGTATCCAAATAAGAAGTGAGACTGTCTTTGCTTATATTGCTCTGATCTTATATATAGAAAATCCTAAAGACATGATCAAAAAACTATCAGAACTAATTGACAAATTCAGTAAAGTTTCAGTATACAAAATAAACATGCAGTAAACAGTGTTTCTAAACATTAACAACAAAATATCTGAAAAAGAAATAAAACAATCTATGCTAATACTAGCATCTACAACAGTGAAAATAGGAATAAATCTAACCAAGAAGGTTAAACTTCTTTGGTGAAAACTATAAGACTTTGACACAAGAAATTGAAGAAGACACAAAGAAATGGAACAATAACCTGTGTTCATGGATGTAAAGGATATTGTTAAAGTGTCCATACTACCCAAAACCATGTACAGACTCAGTTGTAATCTGCATCAAAATTGCCATGGCATTTTTCACAGAAATAGAAAAAAATAGTCCTAAAGTCTATAATGGAGCCACAAAAGAATTTCAACAGCCAAACCAATCCTGAGAAAGAACAAACCTGGGGGCATCACATTCTCTGATGTCAACCTATACTACAAAGCCATAACAAGCAAAGTAACAAGCACATAGACCAATGGAACAGAATTGAGAGCCCAGAAAACAAACAAACCAAACCAGGCAGAGAGTCAATTAATATTGACAAGGGGACTAGGAATACTTACTGGGGAAAGGATAGTCTCTTTAATAAATGGTGTGGGGAAAACTGGATGACAACATGCAGAAGAATGAAATTGTACCTCTATCTTACTACCATTCACAAAAATTAACTCAAAATGGATTAAAGACTTAAACATAAGACCTGAAACCTAAAACTTCTAGAAATAAACATAGGAAAAAAGCTCCTTAACATTGGTCTTGGGAATGAGCTTTTGGATATGACATCAAAAGCACAAACAACAAAAGCAAAAATCAACAAATAGGATTACATCCAACTAAAAAGCAAAAGAAACAACAAAATGAAAAGGCTCCCTAAGAATGGGAGAAGATATTTGCAAACCACATAAGGGGTTAATAGCTAAAAATATAAAAACTATACAATAGTATAAAAACAAACAACCTGATTTAAAAATGGGCAGAGGACCTAAATAGATATTTTTCCAAAGAAAACATAAGGGTGACAAACAGGTATCCGAAAAGATGCTCAACATCACCACTCATCAGGAAAATGTAAGTCAAAACCATAATGAGAGATCACCTCACCTCATCAAAAAGAGGTAACAAGTGGTAGTAAAGGTGTGGAGAAAAGAGAATACGTAGGCTCTGTTGGTGGGAGTGTACATTGTTTTGGTCACTATGGAAAATGGTATGGAGGTTCTTCAAAAATTAAACTACCATATGCCGCAGCAATCCCACTTCTGGGTATATATTAAAAGGAAATGAAAAGAGGATATCAAAAAGATATCTGTACTCTCACATTTATTGCAGCATTATTCACAATAGCCAAGATATTGTAACAATGTAAGTTAGATAAACAAATGGATGAATGGATAAAGAAGAGGGGAGATACACACACGCACACACACACACACACACACACACACACTGGAATATTATTTAGCCATGAGAAAGAAGGAATCGTGGTCATTTGGGATAACACAGATGGACCTTGAGCACGTTGTGCTAAGGAAGATAAATCAGAGAAAGAAATACAGTAGGATATAATTTATATGTAGAATCTCAAAAGAATTGAACTTGTAAAAACAGAATAGAATGGTAGTTACCAGGGGGAATTGGATAGATGTTGGTCAAAAAGCACAAACTTACAGTTAGAAGATGAATAGGTTCTAGAGCTCTAACAGCATTTTGATTATATTAACAATATTGTATTATATACTTCAAAGTTGTTAAGAGATTGGATCTTTTTTTTTTTTTTTTTTTTTTTTTTTTTTTTTTTTTTTTAAATTTTTTTATTATTATTATTTATTTATGATAGTCACAGAGGGAGAGAGAGAGAGGCAGAGACACAGGCAGAGGGAGAAGCAGGCTCCATGCACCGGGAGCCCGACGTGGGATTCGATCCCGGGTCTCCAGGATCGCGCCCTGGGCCAAAGGCAGGCGCCAAACCGCTGCGCCACCCAGGGATCCCAAGAGATTGGATCTTAATCTAAATGTTCTCACATTTTAGAAGTTATGTACTTATCAAAGAAATGATGGTTATGTGATGTGATGGAGATAACAGCTAATGCTACAATCATAGTCATTTTAAATTTTTACCCATTTATTTGTGAGATTTCTATATCTCAGTTTTAAATTTGCCTTTATCTAATTTGAGTGAATTTGAACATTTTTTTCATATTAGAGGGCTATTTTAATCTTTTCTGTATCTGTTTGTGTCTTTTTCCCATTTGTCTATTGGGGTTTTGGTCTTTATCCTTCAGTTTTTAAGAGTTCTTTTTATATTAGGTATATAAGCCCTTTGTGATTTATGCTATAAATATTTTCTCCCAGTTTGTCAGTTGACTTTTAACTTTGGGGTTCTTTTTTTTTTAACTTTTTAAAAAATATTTATTTATTTATTTATTTATTCATTCATTCATTCATTCATTCATTCATTCATTCATTAAGAGACACACAGAGAGAGGCAGAGACACAGGCAGAGGGAGAAGCAGGCTCCATGCAGGTAGCCTGACATGGGACCCGATCCCAGAACTCCAGGATCATGCTCTGAGTCGAAGGCAAACACTCAAGTACCCAGGTGTCCCGGTGGTTCTTTTATCATGCAAAATTTTATTACTTTATTATAGTGAAATTTATCAAGCTTTTATTGATATGAGGTTTTTTTAAAAAAATTATTTATTTATTTATTCATGAGAGACACACACAGAGAGAGGAAGAGACGTAGGCAGAGGGAGAAGCAGGCTCCATGCAGGGAGCCCAATGCGGAACCCGATCCCGGGACTCCATTTCAAAAACCTGAAAGAACTAAATTCTCCAGCTCCTACCCCCTCTATCTATAACAGTAGGCTCATAAAGATCATCAAATCCATTTCCTTCAAGGTGCTGCACATATTTTTATTCTTTTCTCTATATGATACGACCTAAAAAACATGAGGAGGCACTGATCTACATGGATCCAAGAATAAAGACAGGTGTTGAAGTCTTCAGTGGATGAGAGGGAAAGACCAGTGCATCCCGGGTGGTTTGTTAATGGTTTGGCACCACCTTCGGCCCAGGTTGTGATCCTGGAGATCGGGGATCAAGTCCCACGTCGGGCTACCTGCATGGAGCCTGCTTGTCCCTCTGCCTGTGTCTCTGCCGCTCTCTCTCTGTCTCTCATGAATAAATAAATAAAATCTTTAAAAAAAAAAAAAAAGAGAGAGAGAGGGAGAGACCAGAAGATCTGTAGATAACGCAATAAAAAAGAGTAGCAGGTATGGAGTTCTGATGACACACAATTCTTTTTTTTTTTTTTTAAGATTTTATTTATCTATTCATGAGAGACAGAGAGAGAGAGAGAGAGAGAGAGAGAGAGAGAGAGGCACAGACACAGGCAGAAGCAGGCTCCATGCAGGGAGCCTGCCGTGGGACTCAATTCTGGGTCTCCAGGGTCACGCCCTGGGCTGAAAGTGGTGCTAAACCACTGAGCCACCCAGGCTGCCCTGATGATGCACAATTCAAAGCAACAAGAGGATTTAGGGAAGAGGGTGGAACAATGATTTCAAAGTGGCAATAAGGAACAAGGACAATACTATCACTGCTTGGACTACTAATGAATTGTCTCTCCTTTCCAACTACTCAGCTGAGATAACACACTGAAAGACAGGGAGCCTAGCACTTGACACATAGGAAATGTAATAACGTTCAAACCAAATCAACTACAGGCCTCTAGTACAGCTGTCTTGCAGCATATGGAATTTAGTGAACTTATTTTCAGGCCCCTCCAAGAAAATCTGCCTCTCCTGACTTCCTGTTCCATGATGGATTCTACCTCACAAATTCAGGGTCCAATAGGCCAGCTCCCTTGAATCTGCCTCAACCAATCTTGCCCCTTCATGCTATCACCTTGCCTGCCTCTCCTCTGGCCTGTGAACTTCTGCCTCTGGCCATAAGAGAGTAACGGGGACCAGGTGTATTCTTTCACCTCAAACAACTGAGTAAAAGATATTGGACAAAAGGCAGTACAGGAGAGTGATTTTTGAAAAAAGAGAAATAAAGCAGGTAAAACTGGTAAGTACCCCCACCTCATTGCCTGGGGAGCTACCAGACCACAGCACAGAGCAGAGTGATCTTGCTAAGTTGAGGAGATGGAGTTTGGAGTTCAAGGAAGCCAAGGCATCTAGAATTGTGGGGACAGAGTATGGGGAAAAGAGGAACTGGAAAGAGATTCTCTAAATCTCTGAGAAATGAGCTGTACATGCATCTGAGACAATCACAGAGGTTAGGAAAAGAATAGAGAAAAGTAGGTGGAACGATTTCCATGCTTACCCAGGGCTAGGAACAACCGGTGTTCCCACCAGCCAGAGCAGTGAGACCTGGCTACACCACAGCAACAAGTAGAGTCTTCTTCGGAAGTATCTCACCATAATAGTGGGGCTGAATTAGCCCTAAAGGCTACTCTAGACCTGGCCATGTGGAATTTACATGCAAGCCTCTGATTCCGTTCCCCAAAACCTAAATATATTTAAAGGAAAATAACAAAAACCTAGCACCCATCAACATATAATTCATGTCTAGCATCCAACCAAAAATTACTCAGCATACAGAAAAACAAGAAAATAGAATCCATAAGCAGAGAAAAGAAATCTATAAATAGAAACAGACCCAGAATGACAAAAATTATAGAATTCTCAGATAAGGACTTTAGGGGCATCAGAGTGGCTCAGTTGGTTAAATATCTCATGGTTTCTGCTTAGGTCATAACCTCAGAGTAATGAGACTGAGACTTGTGCTTGGGCTCTGTGCTCAGCATGGAGTCTGCTTGAGATTCTATTCCTCTCCCTCTGCTTCTCTCCCCACTCATGCTCTCTTTCTCTCTAAAATACAAATCTTTTTTAAAAAAAGAATTACCATATAAGAACTTTAAAACAACTATTATAAATATATTCCACATGTTTGAAGATATGAGAAATGATGAAAAAATAGAAGACAAAAAAAAAAAAAAAGCCAAACCCAAATAGAACTTCTACAGATGAAAAATACTGGTAATAAAAAATGTACAGAATATCCCAACCAATTAGATATTACAGAGGAAATGGCAATAGAAACTGTCCAAGATAAAACAGAGAGGAAGACGATGAAAAACGTAGAAGCATCAGTGAGTTGAGACATCAACTGGCCTAATATATATGTAATTGGATTGGTATAATCAGAAGAAAAATATTTGAAGAAATAATGGCTTGAATTTTTCCAAGTTTCATGGAACCACATAAATCTATAGATCCAAGAAGCTTAATGAACCCCAAACAGAAGAATTATTTTAAAAACAACTTTCCCAAGCTCCTCAGGATCAAATTAATTCCAACCTACATTGCCTCTTTAAGGTCTCTCCTCTCCGAAACTACAGGATTACTATTCTTCAAGTCAATGCTCATCTCTGCTGTCCAAATAGCTTCCCATTGCCCATCAAACAATGTCTAAATCACTTAGAATTCAGGGTTGTGTATAACCTGCCCCAACCATTACTGCAGCATTTGCCCCCATTTCCGTTCACACTTCTTTCACTCCAGGCTATGATCCCCCTGGTTTCCAGCCTCCAGGCCTTTGCTCACACTGGAGAGCAATCCATTACCATATTATTATATCCCCCCTCCTTTCATGTGTCAACTAAGGAAATGCCACCTTCTCTAGAAAACCTTTCTTGTTTTATCAACCATGTTTCATCTTATCCACTTCCTTCTCACAGGGCCCAGCATGTTCTATCACATCACTACCCTTATGCAAGTTTTATCTTTCCCACCAGATTTTAAGTACTTTGAGGGGAGAGGCCATGTCTTGTTTTTCACGTAGCCTCTTGACATGTAATTGGTGCTCTGAAAGTTTTGTGAATGAATGGATGGTAGCACAAGTTCCTTACTCAGGCTGGTGAATGTTAAAATAACAGTGGTGTTTCCTAAAGATCTGGGAAAATCCCCCTGTCAGAAGACCCTCTTCCCAGAGCGCTACTGTGGCAGTCCCTCCCAGCTCTTGCACGATGGAAGGAGGATGGAAGAAGGCACAGGGCATAAGCTGGATCTGCACATCACCACCACGTCAGTCCTTTCCAGGGCTTTGGGGCCTGGCTGTGCAGGAGGGCAGGGAGGGTGGCCCCATCTCTCCTCAGCAGCTTGGCTGTACTCAAGTGGCTCCTGGGGGACAGGCAAAAAAAGATGGATCCGGTCTTCTCTGCCACCCCCATGCCTCTTCTTGGCCTGGTGAAACCAGCAGTCCCTCCTCTCTGGAAATAAGCTTGGAGGAACCTTGTCCCGAGGTGCAAAGTACTTGAGGGAAAGGGCTAAGGGGGGCTACTTTACCAACACAAATGAGGTTAATTTCTCATAGTCTAGGAGCCTGGCTCAGTGGCACCACCCAGAGAACAGGCAGGTAAATGCTGATTCTACAGTTCTCCTTAGGGTTAAGGCAGTGGATCTGACTTCTTATCACTGCATGGCCAGTACTGCATTGTGGTCCCAAAGATATTTTCTCAGTTCTTCTCTTTCTTTTCTTCTCTCAAGTCTGCCTCATCCTAAAACCCTTCCCTGTGAGGCACAAAACAGCAAGGCCCCAAGCAAAGGGGTTAAAGAGCATAGGGTCCCAGTCAGCCTGGGTGGGACTCCCAGCATCTCCATTTACAAGTTACATGATCTTAGCTTAGTTTTTCCATTAATAAAACAGGAATAGTAAGTGGCAACCTCCCAAATTACTGTAAGGGTGAAATGAGTTGGTGTATAAAGCTCTTAGAGCATTTTCTAGCATCTAATGAGCACTGTGGATTAAATGAGGATTGTTTTTATTCTGCACTGCGCCCCAGTCTTTTCCCAAAGAGAAATCTTCACATCTGTTTGGGTCCTTCCTAGATAGCTAAGCTCAGCCTCCTGCCTTGACAATAGCCAAGTGGCTATTGTCTCAATTCAATTCAATGACTTTAGACATGTCTCCTCCCACTTCTCCCCTTCCTCCTTTCTACTGCAGCCTAGGGCTTACATGGAGCTGTGACCATCTCAAAACAAAACAGACAAATAAGAAAGCCACACACACAGACATTAAGGCTCGATCAACTTGTTTCCACCTCTGTCCTTCCATTGCACCAGTAGAATGCTTAAAAATATTATATTGTTACTGGTTTCCCTTGTTATGCATATTTTCCCCCATTAAACTTCAAAGCCCCTTGAGACCAGGGGTCTATCTAGCCTTTTAAAAAGACTTTCAGTTCCTTGCACAAGGCCTGCCACAAAGTAGGTGTTTAATAAGTATTTGTTGAAAGAATAGACTCATTTATTATGTCATTTCATAGTTGAGGAAGTGAGGCCCAGAGAAGTGAGATGAGTTGCCTAAGCTCACAAAGCTTGTCCTTAGCAAAGCTAGAACTGGAGACCCCTTTGTTTTGAAGGGATTGCCTGGGAGCCCCATGTGGATGCAGCCCTTAGAGCTATTAGACACAGTCTTTATTGCTTGCTGCATTGCAATTATCAGATTACTTGATATATTCCAGGCAAACCCTCCTCACCTCTGAGGTCCACCTCAGCTAGCGTCTGGCATATACAATGCTCCAAATACATTGTTTGAATAAATGGATAAGTTAGTCTACAGGGAGGTCATCGCATTGCCTTCTCTGAGACTCCCTCTAGGACACTAGGTATGGGGGAGTGGTGGACCTGCCAAAACACAGGCGCAAATACCCTGATCTGCTAGAAGAAAACAAAAACTTAAAACCCCGTCTTATACACAAATGATTATAACTCTTTAAGACAAACTTTTCCACAAAGAGCTCCTGGAAAAAGGAAGAAGTTTCCAAAATATGGTAGAAAACAGGCCAGGAGAAGAAGTAGAAGCTTCTCTGCTCATTTAAAAAGCAACATTAAGGGCACCTGGGTGGCTCAGTGAGTTAAGCATCTGCCTTTCACTCAAGTCCTGATCTCAGGGTCCTGGGATCAAGCCCGGCAGGCTCTGTGCTCAGCGGGGAGTCTGCTTCCCCCTGCTCATGCATGACCGTGCTCTCTCTTTCCCTCTCTCATAAGTAAAAATCTTAAAAAGAACATCCTGTAATCAAAGCTGCAAACACTGTCCCACTCTGCAGCAGCATTTCAACACCAGCCGACTGGGAAACTGAAATTCCAACATTACCTTACAGAAATCTGCCCCTTTGTCTGCTCTTACCAACTGCTTCCGGTGCTGATTATTGTTCTCTGGATCAGGTGATGCCCAGGCCTCCAAACCACCTCAGAAGAGCTGCACAGGGGACTGTGTTCAGAACTCTGGACAATGCTCTTCTGTGCCAGGTGATGTTTTAGGCAATAACACTGAGACTTTCTTCCTTTTTCCTCTTTCCTCAAGTAGTTATGGAAAATGTATATCTGACTGGCTTTCCCCCCATGTTGTCTTTTAAGTATTCCCTGCATATATAGTTTTTGTCTATTGAAAATTTATTTTTTTCCCCAAAGGCTTCAGAGTACAACTGAAAGGGAATATGGGGGCACATGGGTGGCTCAGTTGGTTAAGCATCTGCCTTCAGCTCAGGTCATGATCCTGGAGTCTTGGGCTCCCTACTCAGTGGGAAGTCTGCTTCTCCCTCTATCCTTCCCCCTGCTCTGCTGTGTGTCACTCTCAAGTAAATAAAGCCTTTATTTATTTTTTTATTTTTATTTTATTTTTTGTAAATAAAGCCTTTAAAAAAATTTAAAAAGGGAATATGGACTACTTGATGAGATCTTTCAGGATTCTGACATGGATGCAGTTCAAATATCATGTCCTCAGAACTCCAAAGTACACTCCCCATTTTTCCCCTATACATGTATACCTACCAACATTCCCTGATAACATCTTCATAGCACTTTTCATATCTGAAATGATTGTTTTATTGTCTATTGTTTACTGTCTCTTTGAAAGGTAAACTCTACCAGGGCTGGGACACTGTCCCTACCTACAGCTGTATCTCCTACAGGGCCAGGCATATAGTCAACATAGAGTCGAATGAATGAATGAATGAATGAACGAACGAATGAGTCAGTGAATTTAGTTTTTTATTTTTTTAAAGATGTTATTTATTTATTCATGAGAGACACACACAGAGAGAGGCAGAGAGACAGGCAGAGGGAGAAGCAGACTCCCTGTGGGGAGCCTGATGTGGGACTCAATCCTGGTACTCTGGGATCATGCCCTGAGCCTAAGGCAGACGCTCAACCACTGAGCCACCCAGGCGTCCTGTGAATTTACTTTAATAAAAAGGGGGACGCCTGGGTGGCTCAGCAGTTGAGCACCTACCCCTGGATCAGGGCATGATCCCACAGTCTCAGGATCGAGTCCTGCATCAGGCTCCTTGCCCGGAGCCTGCTTCTCCCTCTGCCTATGTCTCTGCCTTTCTCTCTCTGTGTCTTTAATGAATAAATAAAATATTAAAAAAAAAAAAAGATGGGAGGGAGAAAGGAAGAAAGGTAACAATTGTTGGCAATTAAATTTTTTTTCTATCAAAAATAATATTCAAATGTGAGATTTCTGGCTCTCTGATGAAGGGCAAAAAGAAAACACTACAAATCTATTTATTTATTTATTTATTTTTTAATATATTTTTTTAAATTTTTATTTATTTATGATAGTCACAGAGAGAGAGAGAGAGGCAGAGACACAGGCAGAGGGAGAAGCAGGCTCCATGCACCGGGAGCCCGATGTGGGATTCGATCCTGGGTCTCCAGGATCGTGCCCTGGGCCAAAGGCAGGCGCCAAACCGCTGCGCCACCCAGGGATCCCACTACAAATCTATTTAAATGGATCCCTTTAAAGCTATGTTAATGGAAGCAATCCAAATGTACATCAATGCATAAATGGATAAACAAAATGTGGTATTTATATATAAATTATATATATACAATATATAAAAATTATATATAAAATATTTATATGTGGTATTTATATTTTATAAATATAATTTTTATAAATATTTTATATTTATAGTTTATATTTATATATCTTATATATATGATATATATAATGGATATATATATCCATATAATGGAATTATATATATATATATACACACACACACACAAATGAAATTATTCCATCTAAATGAAATTCTGACACATGCTGCAACATGGATGAACTGTGAAGACAATACACTACGTGAAATAAGCTAGGCACACATACAAAAAGACAAATATGAGCATATGTTTCCACTTATATGGAACTGACTACTAGAGTAGACAAATTCATAGAGACAGGAGGTCTACCAGGGGCTGGGGGAAGGGGAAAATGAGAGTCTTTAATAAATGAGTTTCTATCTGGGAAGATGAAAGTTCTGGAAATGAATAGTGGTGATGGTTGCACAAGGCTAAATGTACTTAATAACATGGAATTGTACACTTAAATGGTATATGTTACATATATTTTACCACAATAAAAATTTTTAAAAACTATGTTGGACAACCCAAAAATAAACTAAGTAGGTAGACTTGATGAAAAATAGGTTGAACCTGAATAGGGCTACACTGTGTCATATTATAATAAAATGTCAAAAGACAAAGACAAAGAATTGTCATAGCAGCAATAAAAAGAAGTTACATACAATGGAATCCCCATAAGACTACCAGCAGATTTCTCAACAGAAATATTTCAGGCCAGGGATGATATATTTACAATACTGAAAGAAAAAAATTGTCAGCAAAGAATTCTATACCCAGCAAAATTGTCCTCCAGAAATGGAGAGCTATACTTTCCTAAACAAAAGCTGAGGGAATTCATCACCACTAAACCTGCCTTCCAAGAAATGTTAAAGGGATTTCTTTAGTGAAATTAAAAGGAGCTGATTAACATGATAAAAAATAAGAAAGTAACACAAAACTATCTGGTAATGGTAAATGTATAGTCAAAATTAGATTCTGTAAAACAGTAATTGTGATGCATAATTCACTTACAGCTCTAAAAGATAAAAAATAGTAAAAATAACCATAATTATGATGTTATTGGTTAAACAATATAAAATATGTAAATCTTAACATCAATAACCTAAAATGTAAGAAAGAAGTAAAAGTGTAGCCTAGGAATGTTATGGAAGTTAAATTGTTATCAGTTTAAAATAAGGTGTTATAATTCTTTTTAAAAAATATTTTAGGGACGCCTGGGTGGCTCAGTGGTTGAGTGTCTGCCTTTGACTCAGGATCCTTGAGTCCTGGGATCAAGCCCCACATCCGGCTCCCTGCATGGAGCCTGCTTCTCCCTCTGCCTATTTCTCTGCCTCTCTCTTTCTGTCTCTCTCATGAATAAATAAACAAAATATTAAAAATAAAAAAAAAATATTTTAGGGGGGCCAAGGTGGCTCAGTGGTTTGGTGCCACCTCAGTCCAGGGCATGATCCTGGAGACCTGGGATTGAGTCCCACATCAGGCTCCCTGCATGGAGCCTGCTTCTCCCTCTGCCTGAATCTCTGCCTCTCTCTCTCTCTCTGTCTCTCATGAATAAATAAAATCTTAAAAATAAAATAAATATATATATATATATATAGATTGATTGAGAGAGACAGAGAGAGAGAGAGAGAGTGCACAAGCAAGAGTGAGAGACATCACAGAGGGAGAGGGAGAAGCAAACTCCCTGCTGAGCAGAGAGCCCATTGTGGGGCTCAATCCCAGGACCCCAAGATCATGACCTCACCTGAGGGCAGATGCTTAACTGACTGAGCCACTCCGGTGCCCCAAGGTGTTATAATTCTAAGGTATGCTATGTAAGCCTTGTGGTAGCCACAACAGGAAAACCTGTAGTTATCACAAAAAATAATATGATAAAGAATTCAAAGCATACTGATACAAAAGACTCCAAATTACAAAACAAGACAGTAGGATAAGAAACAAGGAATAATGGATCTATAAAATAACCAGAAAATAGTTAATGAAATAGCAATTAATGAAATAGGCAATTACCTATCAATAATTGCCTTAAACATATGTGGATTAAATTCTTCAGCCACAAGACATAAAATAGCTGAATGGATTAAAAAAAAAAGAAAGAAAGAAAACTACAAGACCCAATGATATGCTGCCTACCAGAGACTCACTTTAGCCTCAAAGAAACAGACTATGAGTGAAAAGATGGAAAAAGATATTTCAAGCAAACAGTAACCAAACAAAAACAACAAAACAGGGATAGCTGTGCTTACACCAAACAAAACAGACTTACTAAAAATGGCAAGAGACACCGAGGATCATTACATAATGATAAAGGGGTCAATCCACCAAAAAGATATAAAATGGCAAATATTTATGCATCCAACATTGGAGCACCTAAACATATAAGGCAAAACAGAGGATAAAGGAGAAATAAACAGAAATACAGTAATTGTTGGAGACTTTTAATACCTCACTTTCAATAATATAGATCCAGAGAATCAATAAAAAAAAATTGGATTTGAACAACACTATAGACCAAATGAACCTAACATATATACAGAACATTATTATCCTACAACAGGAGAGTACACATTCCTGTCAATCACCAATGGAACATTTTCTAGGACAGACCATATATTAGGCCACAAAACAAGTCTAAGCAAGTTCAAGAAGATTAAAATCATATTAAGTATCTTCTCTGAACATAATGGTATGAAATTGGAAATCAATAATAGGAAGAAAACTGGAAAATTCATGGATAAATGAAAAATACCACTCTTCTGAACAACAAATGGATCAAAGAGGTAATTAAAGGGAATAAAAAGTATCCTGCAACAAACAAAAATGGAAACACAACATACCAAAATTTATGGAATACAACTGCAAAAGCTGTTCTTAAAAGAAAATTCAGGGCAGCCCGGGTGGCTCAGCAGTTTAGTGCTGCCTTCAGTCCAGGGTGTGATCCTAGAGACCTGGGATTGAGTCCCATGTCGGGCTTCCTGCATGGAGCCTGCTTCTCCCTCTACCTGCTTCTCCCTCTGCCTGTGTCTCTGCCTCTCTCTCTTTCTGTGTCTCAGGAATAAATAAAATCTTAAAAAGAAAAAGAAAATTCATAGCAACAAGCACCTACACTAAGAAACAGGAATGATCTTAAATAAACAATTTAACATTTTAAGAAACTAGAAGAAGAACATAGTAAACACAATGTTAGCAGAAAGAAGGACATAAAGATTAGAGCAGATAAATGAAATAGAGAATAGGAAAACAATGGAAAAGACTAATAAAAGAACTGGCTCTTTGAAAAGATAAACCTTTAAAAGGCTTGTTGAAAAGGTTTGTTTGAAAAAGATAAACATTTAAAGAATTAATGCCAAACCTTCTCAAACTTAAGAGAGAGGAGAGAACATTTCCAAACTTATTTTAAGAAGCCAGCATTACCTGATATCAAAGCCAGAAAAGGACACTATAGGCCAATACCCCTATGAATATAGGGGCAAAAATTCTCAATAAAATACCAGCAAAACAAATTCAGCAGTACATTATAGAGATCATTCACCATGATCAAGTGGGATTTATTCCAGGGATGGAAGGTAGTCTAACATATGCAAATCAATGTGATATACCTTATTAATAAAATGAAGGACAAAAATCATGATCCTTTCAATAGACGGAGAAAAAACATTTGACAAAATTCAACATCTGCTCATGATAAAAATTCTTAACAACAAATTAGGTATAAGAGGAAGGTATCTCAACATAATAAAGGCCCTATATGACAACTCCTCAGCTAACACTATGCCTAATGATGGAGTGAAAGCTTTTTTTCCCCCGAGCTCAGGAACAAAACAATGGTGCTTATTCAACATAGTACTGGAAGCTCAAGCCAGAGTGATCAGGCAAGAAAAAATAAATAAATAAATAAAAAGCAGAAAACTGAAAAAAGAAAAAAAAAAGTTAAAATTGTATCTATTTGTAGATACATCTATTTGTAGATGACATGATTTTACATATATAAAATCCTAAAGACACCATAAAAAAAAACCTGTTAGATCTAATCAATGAATTCAGTAAAATTCTAGGATACAAAATTAACATATAAAACCAGTAGCCTGTCTATACACTAACAATGAATTATCTGAAAAGAAATAAAGAAAGCTATCCCATTTACAGTATCAAAAACAATTACATATTTAAGAATAAATTTAACCAAGGAGGTGAAAGAGCTCTACACTGAGTACTACAAAACATTGATGAAAGAAGTTAAAAATAAACAGAAAGGTATCCTGTGTTCATGGGTTGGGGAAATTGAATATTGTTTACATTTCCATATTACTCAAAGCCATCTATAGATTCAATTCTATTCCTGTTAAGATTCCAATGGCAAATTTTACATAAGTAGAAAAAAAAAAAACCTAAAATTTATATGCAAGGACAAAAGACTCTGAATAGCCAAAGGAATCCTAAGAAAGAAGTACAAAGCAGGACACCACACTTCCTGATTTCAAACTATATTATAAAGCTATAGTAATTAAAACAGTATGGTGCTGGCATTAGAACAGATACAAACCAAGAGAACAGAAATGAGAACCCAAAAATACATCCATGCATGTATAGTCATATTGAGAAGGGAGCCAAGAATACTCAATGGAGAAAAGGCACTCTCCTCAATAAATGGTGCTGAGAAAATCAATATTCATGTGTAAAAGAATGAAAGCAGACCCATACCTTTTTCCACTCACAAAAATTAACTAAAAAAGACTTGAATGCAACACCAGAAACCATAAAACTCCTAGAAAAAATCATAGGTGGTAAGTTCCTTGACACTGGTCTTGGCAATGATTTTCTGGATTATGACACCAAAAGCATAAGGAACAGAAGCAAAAATAAACAAGTGGGACTATATCAAACTAAAAAGCTTCTGCAGAGCAAAAGAAACAATCAACAAAATGAAGACAACCTAAAGAATGCGGGAAAATATTGGTAAATCATGTATCCAATAAAGAGTTAATAGCCAAAATATATAAAGAGCTCACACAACTCAGCAGTAAATTATATATATGTATGTATATATATGTGTATATATATAAAGTTTAGAAATGGGCAAAACTTCTGAATAGACATTTTCCCAAATAAGTTATACAAACAGCCAACAGGTACATGAAAAGGTGCTTACCATAATTATTAGGGAAATGCAGATCAAAACCACAGTGAGACATCACCTCATGTCTGTTAGACTGGCTCTCATCAAAAAGACAAGAGATGACAGATGCTGGTGTGGATGCAGAGAAAGAACCTTTATCATTCTCCCTCAACTTCAGGCCAACTTCACTATTAACAGAGGCAATTTAAAGAACTACCTTCCCGAGGAAGGACTGTGTCATGGCCTTGGCTGGGCAGTCCTGCACTGTAAACCTGAGACTTCTGCTTAGTCTCTGCCATCCCAAAGTAAAAAGGGAGCATCGTTTGCCTGATGACAAATTCCCTCAGTGTCCACAACATTGGGTACTATAGTTCAGTCAAAAGGACCGAACACTACCTATCAAATCTATTTATTTAAAACGTTAACTCCTAAGACACCAAAAATGTAGCAAAATGTGTAGAAAGTGAGCTTCACAGTATCTCTTACACATACTTAATAAAACCACTTTAAGGCACATTATACAGAGCAATCCACAGGACTGTGCTGTTTACCACTTCTGTTCTTCACCTGTTGGGGTAATCTTGAGCACAAGCCCTGGGCAGGCCTCACCTCCATATTCTCCAACACTGTCGTCCATCTTTCAATTCTGAATTACCACCCTCTCCATATTAAAAGAAAAAAAAAAAAAGAAGAATCAATTGTCCTTCACAGAAGAAATTATTTTATTTCATTTTAAAAAGTAAAGGATACAGATACTTATTCTTAGCTTGACAGAAGCCATTTTCCCATGAGACTCCGAGCTCTGCCTGGCGAAGTTAATGGTGATGTGTTAGAGAAACCTGTGGCCTCCAGGGGCACAGGGAGTACAAACATTTGGCTGGAAAAGCATTCACATGATCAAAACATTTCCTGCAGCAAAGATTCACAAGGTCATTTAATCCTGAAGATCATTTTGGTTTTGAAGAAAAGATTTACTTTTGAAGATTCTTTAAATTTACTAATCAGACCAAGAGCAAATTGTTTTTCACATAGCTGGGAAGAGAAAAACCAGAAGCCCATTTTAAGTACTCTTCTGCCCTACTCGCCTCCTCTTACATGACATCTCAATTTATCTCTAGGCCTGATGAATGACATAAATCACGCTCAAAGCTCAGCATTTGTGCAGTGTGTTTTCCTCCCTGGTGGCAGGCTTCTCTGAGCCTCAGCCATCAGCCATGTAAGCCCATTTCCACGCTTCCATGGGACCAAGATGGGCTCTGTCCAAACAGGCTTTTGCCCTGCTTCAGAGGCTGACCCACACCCCCCGTGAGCCTCCAGCATGACTGCAGCTGTATAGGAAATGGGAAAACCTCAGGCTGATGGGAGCCTGACCCATCAGGGATTTATGGCCTTCACAGCAAGATTCACCTCCATTAAGTCGTTTGGTCTTTTAACACCATGAGCTACACTATCTAAAGTGTATTTACCCAAGGAAAAACACCGAGCCCCCTTCTGGGGCAATGGCTCTAGACTTCCTAAGATTAGTCAGGGAAGCAGTAGGAAGCACACTGATTCTCCCTGTACCTCCCTTACAGGTACACTCGAGACTGCTGCTCTCAGCAACGCTGGACTGATGAGTGTGCCTATCACCGAGATCCCAACATGTGACACTTCTGGATGAACAGTCATCTTTCTCTTTGTACCTACTTAGCTCCAGACACTGACCAATAGGAATTCTTTCCAAAAATGCTAACAGGTAATCCGGTTAGCCACTGGGGTGGGGATGTACCTCTGGTGAAACTGAGCAACAGCCTCCAAATGTTCTGGCCAGGAAGTGCTGGCCACAATATGCAGCAGCTTAAAAGTAGGCCTGTGGATCACTAAGTAGTTCTAGAAGTACAAGGAACAGAACTGCCATTTACACAACATTAGGGTAATTCGGATTTAGGGCTTTTTTAAATTTTGGAAGCGACACTGCCTCAAAAAGGCTAACTGGTGGGACAACTATGCAACAGAGCTTGTTATAATTTGTATACTCCAAAACAGGGTGACGTTCACCACTACTGGACAGCACCTTTGCCAGGGAGACAAAGAACATCATTTGTCACAGCCAGTCATCTCTTCTCAGCAGGCAGGAGACCTTGCAGCCAAGTGACTAAAGTGAACCCCAGAGGCTCCCACACTGAAGGTCCAATGCTGCTCCTCAACTTCTAAATAAATCGAATGTGGGGACCCACGCAGTGCCAGTCCACTATGTACCTTCAAGAAACGCCATGTGTCACGTGTAAGTGTCTCTCTTGCTGTACCTTCTGGATGTAGAGGGCCGAGGGTGCTGGTGCTTTGGTCCTCACAGCCTTGGATTAGGAGAGCCTATTCCCCAGGTGAGTGTTATGGGGAACACAATAGTGGCTTCTAAGATGTGTCCATAGGTCACAGAAAAGGAAATGCAGCACCTTAGGAGATGGATGAAGTCAGGTGATACACATCAGGAAGTCAAATGCTGATGCTGGCCTGATTCTTTAGAAATGACAAGAGCTAGTTCCCTGCCCGGGTGGTTGGACTGAAATGGCCATCTGAAGAGGGGATGGTTGGCACCGGAACTACTAATTTGGGGGCTTGCCCTGGAATTGCACTCATAGCCATCGAGCCATTGGGGACAGTAGTTGTGTTCAAGCTACTGGGGATCTCGCCAGTAGACTGCATTTTAAAATAGACCAAATAAAACACTGGTAAAACAATCCCAATTAGAAGCATGATAAAAACAGCATTCCACCACTGAATTCCACAGTCTGCACCATTTGTCAAGGTCTTCGGAGGAGCTGGAAGCAGCGGCTGACTGGAGGTCTCTACACAGTAACTTTCATTTAAAAAGATTTCTGACTGCACTGCACGCTCAATATTCTGGTCAATGCCCTTAAAGAAATCCGTCAGTGGGCTGGACAGGGCACCGGTGCCTACAGCCGCTCTATCTGGATCTGGCTGCTCCTCGAAGGTCACTCTTGTCTCTGAGGATGGGCTCAGGAGGGGTCTGAGTTCTTTGTGGGTCTCTGTTAGGATCCCATGATTTTTCACTGGAATTTTAATAGATTTCAAAGCATATAAGTCTTGTTCTCTGATGAAGTTGTTGACTTTCTTGATATCTGCGACCTAGGGAAGCCATGAAGACAAACGTCACAAAATATGTAAACTCCTTAGAATATCAAAAAAAAGCACCTCTTTCTGGAAGACAATCCAAGCCCACCCCGCTTAGGAATCTGATGAATACTGGAATACTGCACCTATACACAAAATCAGTTTAGGCTGAATAACTGATTTTTGGCTTTAACTCAGCCTAAATGCATAGCTTAATCATCACATTTCCATACATATTAACAAGTATAATAACGTAAATCAGTCTTGGAAAACAGTGTTTGTTTAAAGTATGACTGCAACAAAATGCTTTTAGGTGAAAGCCAACCCGGGCACTGAAAAAGCAAAAGTCCTTTGTATTTCTTTTAACTTTTGAGGCAACAGTGCCCCCATCTGGCTGACTTCCCTCCCCACAACAAGACCCAATTTAGTAGCTGATTACATTGGCAATCTCCAAACAGGAAGCCTCAGCCAGCTCCACAGACACTCAGAACCTACTTTAACAGTAATAACGTTTTAAGAGGTATGTTCTCATGATTCTACCATGTTTTCTTGCCCAGAAGTACTGTATGGCATATAAACTTATTGTTTAAATAAATGCAATCTAGAGTTAATACACTGAGGATTTCACAATACTTCGGAGAATTAGAAACCTACAGAGAATCACAAATGGAGTTGGAAAATATGGACTGAAATCCTCTGTTCCAATATTAGGACTGGAAGAGAAAGGAACACCACTAAGAGTTTTATAAGGTAACAAAGTTCACTGACAAATTCCTTCCACAATCTTGAGGGAGGGGTGGTGCAGAATGTAAGTCAAAGATAAACCCTCCCTCAAGCTAACGTTTGGAACTTACTGAAAGCATCAGAAATGGGTTTTGACTCACGAGCCCACTTTAACTAGAGTGTAAATAAAATCAAAAGACCTTTAGGTAGCACCTGATTCAAATCAATCATCTCCATTACTTCACTTATTGAGTAATTGTTTTTATCATCTAACTGAATTGGGCTGGTGGACATTGTTAATTTATCATGTCCTGAAACTAAAGCATAAGGTTCTTGAGACCTGTTTTTTTCCCTTAATAAAATGACACCCAAATTTAAATTGGAAAATGGTTACTTATCAGAGGCATTATATATATATAATATATAATATACATATTATATATATATAATCTTCACAGATTTATTAAACGTCACTGTTCCAAGAAGCCCACTGCATCCACTCAGTGGTAGGGTGAGATTCATTTTCAGCCCATGTTCCATAAACCATATAGTATGCCTACAGAAACTTATTAAGAGAGTCATATATCTCAGTACAATTGAGACACTATGTGTCCCTAGAGACCAGCCTGTTTATTTCCTCTGGGAAATACCACAACATCCTATAAACTGTGTTTAACCATTTGAGCCTTGTTAGATAAATGACAAGAAACTAAGGAGGAAAAGATTTTTAAAATAAATTGGTTAGACAGCCTTAGGGGAGGCCATGGAAAGTTGTAACAGCGTAATTAGCAAAATGAAATAAATAGTTTCAATCTAGGAGAAAATGCAGCAATTCTGTAAATACTTTTCCTACTTACTTTGCCATGTTAATCACTCTGAATGCTAAAAACATAATTAAAGAGAGAAACAGGGTTATATAGATACACAGTGTACAAAGGCTAGATCATGCAGTTCTAAGTGAGAGACTGTAAAATTTGACCAAATAAGGTACAACCAGCAAGAAAGGGTCAGAAAATGAGAAGGAGAGAGAAAAGCAAGCCTAGCAAACAAATCTTGGATAAATTCTGCCTGGCATCTTTGACCCTAGTAGGTCTTAAATAAAATGTGTCTTTGGGGGACACCTGGGTGGTTCAGTCAGTTGAGCATCTGACTCTTGATTTCGGCCCAGGTCTTGATCTCAGGGTCGCCAAGTTCAAGCCCTGCACCGGGTGTGGAGCCTACTTAAAAAAAAAAAAAAAATTCCAGAATTCAGTTTGGAGGGACAGGGAGAGAAGTACTTTGTAGATTGGGAACTGCTCCAACACATGAGACTCCTAACCCTCACTTTTCATGATCCCAAGGTTCAGAATTGAAAGTGCTTCCACCTGCCTTCCAGCTCTGGTTAGATGGGAAGAGTCTTCTGCTACAACAGGCCTCTCCAAACCACCTTGCTGGGGGTGGTGGGGAGAGACGGTCAGGAAGGGGCAGCAAGGGCCCCCATGCTTCAGTGAGTTCCTGCGTTCCTGAAATACACAGGAACCATGGGGCAGGGGACACCTTCACCTGCGAGGTTTCTTACTTTGCAGCCATACTGAAGAGCAAGCTTGTTGAGGCTGTCCTCCTGGACCAGCTCGCGCTGCAGCAGCACCACGTCCCCTGCTCCTGGCTGGCGAGGGTGGTGGGCACCCTTCTTCTGGTGGCGCTCCTTGCCCCGGGGCCGCAGAGCCACATGGTGGGACTCTTCCTCAGAGGAGTCCCCCGAGTCCCCACCACTGTTCTCAAACATGTAAACGTGGCTGGTTGGAGTCCTACAGACAATGGCGGGGCCTTGGAGGGTCTTGGTTAATACTTCCTTCTGCCTCATTTTCTTAACTGAAAACCAAACCCCAGGGTTAATTCCACATAAGGTACGTTCATTCCTCTGCAGCTACACTAAAGAGAAGTGTCCGGTTAGGGATGACTCCTTTCCCTGACCCATTATAAATATTCAACAGACACCATCAGTACAGAAAGAGCGTTCTCCGCTAGTTGGGATGGAGGGTGAGAAGCATGTAAAAACAGTATTTTTCCCTGACTGCAGACTTCTTAGAAAAATCAAAGAATCCCTCCTTTCCCCCTTGTCCCTCGTCCATAGCTGGTCCCTCCCCGAAACCCACCAGATAAACAACTTCTCTTTTTGGTCTCAGAGGAGTAAAGAAGCTGCTGGGATCCTTTGCAATGAGAGGGAAGGGCTGTTCCCAGCTTCCTCGCAACTCGGAACTTTTGTGCCAAAAAATTCTTGTTCAATACTTTACACATTGCAAAGTATCCTCACCAAGAAGGTCAAGACTGAGGGCGCTTGCTTATGAGATCCAGGAGAATAAAATACTCGGATTTCCAATACAGGCAAGCTTGAATTACCGTAGTATTGTGGGCCCAGCTGGGCAGAAAACTCTCGTCCAACTGAGACATTCGCCCAGTTTTCCACAGGTCCCTTTGCCTTCATTACATCCCACGTCCGGTTTTTATGTTCACCTCCAGCCAAGTGCAAAAGCCTCACGACCCGCTTCCCCCCCTGGAACTGCCCGAATGAGGTTCCGGAACACGGAACCTCAAGCTCAGGGAACGACGGCCGCACCAGAGCCGGCGTGGAGCCCGCAGGACCCCGGGAGCAGCCAGCGGCCCCCCCGCGACCGCGCCGCCCGCCCGCTCCCCTCTCCGCGGGCGCCCCAGGGCCCCGCCTCCCCGTCAGAGCTCAGGGCCCGCAAGGGGCCCCGGCGGCTTTCCCTCAGAGCCCCTCCCGCGCAGGGGGGCGGCCGCTCCCAGACTTAGACCGACGCGACCCCCACAATCCGCCAAGGCACGACCTCCGCCCTCCGCCCTCCATCCCGGCAACCTCAGCCACCCCGGACCGTGGCGGTCGCCGCCCCTCCCGACGCAGGAGCGCGGCCCGCCCCGGAGGCGGAAGGGTGGCTCGCGCCCCCCCGCCACGACGCCGCGGAGGGCCCCCGCGGTCCCCGCCCCAGGGCCGCGGCCCCTCCTGCGGGCCCCGGTACCTCGGCGCCGAGATCCGCCGAGACTCGCCGCCGCCGCCGCCGCCGCCGCCGCCGCGCCTGCTGATTGGCTGCGAAAATCAGCAGGTCTCCAGGGGGCGGGGACGGCGAGGCAGCCAATGAAGTCAGCGCTGTGCGGGCTCTGGAATGAGCCCGGCTGCGCTCAGAGGTCAGCGCAGGAAACGCGGCCCGCGGGGCGGGGCCGGGCGGGGCGGGGCCTGGCGGGGCGGGGCCTGGGCCTGGAGGGGCGGGGCCTGGAGGGGCGGGGGCGGGGCCTGGAGGGGCGGGGGCGGGGCCGGGGCCGGGAGGGGCGTGGCTCCAGCTCCCGGATCAGACTGTCGCCCTGCCCGCCCGCCCGCCCGCCAGCCGCGGAGAGATCCGCTCGTCCCAGCGGCAGCTTTTGCTTCTGCTATGAAACCGCTTACCTCTCTCCCCCACCTTTCTGTGAACCTCAGCTTTCTCATCTGTAGAAGAGGCCTTTGGCCTAGCCCTCTGTATCAATGGTGTAAAACGAGGGGGCGGGGTCCCAGGAGAGTGACTGCCACCTGCTGAGGCCCCCCGCTGGGAAGCCCCCACCGCGCTGGGCCTGGTGGGCCAGGGGTCTCCACGACAGGAGCCCTTACCGCCTCGGAGTTTGCTCCTCCTTGCCCACCATCATGGGAAAGTCCACCAGTGTAAACCACTAAACCACGACAACACCGACCACAAATAACACTATTTTGTTTTATTTTTAAGATTTTATTTATTTACTCATGAGACACACAGAGAGAGGCAGAGACATAGGCAGAGGGAGAAGCAGGCTCCATGCAGGGACTCCATCCCGGGACCTCGGGATAATGACCTGAGTAAAGGCAGACACTCCTTCACTGAGCCACGCAAGCACCGCACAATTAACACAATTTACCAAATGTCGGTGATGGGGGATTCCTTATGCTTAATAGTAAGGGGTGAACATTCTCATACACTAAAGCACAGAGGCTTAAAATTTCAACCCAAAAATGCAAACCCAAATTAAAAAGCAAACTGTAACCAGGGAAAAGTAAATGCAACAAACACCACAAAAAGTCCTTTATTGAGACAAACCTCATCAAATTGATGAGAAAGTCACTAACAGCCCAGTGGATAAATAAATGGGTGGGGACCATGAACAGACATTACGCCAAAGTATACAAATGGTTAATAGGTGGGATCCCTGGGTGGCGCGGCGGTTTGGCGCCTGCCTTTGGCCCAGGGCGCGATCCTGGAGACCCGGGATCGAATCCCACGTCGGGCTCCCGGTGCATGGAGCCTGCTTCTCCCTCTGCCTGTGTCTCTGCCTCTCTCTTCTCTCTCTGTGTGACTATCATAAATAAATAAAAATTTAAAAAAAAACAAATGGTTAATAGGGAATAAAAATGAAACCTCAGTAGTAATCAAATTAAACCACAAAACAAAAAGATGAAAACAAATCCAGATTTATTTTTATTTTTTATTTTTTTATGTTTTTACAAATCCAGATTTAGGAGAGATTGTATTCAAAAAGATTATTGCAAGGGGAGAAAAAGGCTTGCAATAGGGAGAACCTTCTGACTATAAGGTCTGTAAGCATCTCAAGAGTTAGGTAGAAAGGGTTTTTCTTTTATAGAGAGGAGTAAGCAAGGCTGCAAAAAATCAGGTGTGGAGAAGTAGGACAAAAGGGTGGCAGAACTGGATAGCAGATACAAGAACGTTCCACCCTGGCCAGCCTGTTCTCAAGAGGGACTGTATGCTGGCTCAGGCTGAGTGTGGGCTAAAGTCCATTCAGAGGCCTGGATGAAGGAGAGAGGCTTCATGGAATTTTAGTTAGCAAGCATTTTGTTGTGACTGATCAGTCGGGACACAAGGCTCAGCTAGAGACAAAGAAAGAGAATCTAGGGGATCTGTGTCTGGCCTAGTCATAGGTAAACAAGGAGTGCATCCGTGAGTCTTAAGTCATACGGGGAAGGAAGGGTGGTTCTTTGTAATAAGCCATTTTCCAGAACACAATGGATGGGTGGGGATGGGGAGGTCTTAACCTTCACTGTTTTCCAGGAGCACAGGGTGTCGGCAAATTCCAACATTGTCGAGTTTCTGTGTGTAGATCTATATCCACATGTCAAGCCCTGGAGCACAGCAGCAAATAAAGCTGGCAAGCTTTCATGGAGTTTACACTTCTAAAAATGACCAAAGACAAAGACATACACAGAAAGAGCATTGCAGATTATGCTAGATCTTGGAAAAAGAAAAACTAGGTATCTGTTAACAAAAATTATCTGAACTTCATAAAGGCAAAAGGATGGTTGTATGTTCTTTCATTGTTGTGCTGGAGCTTGGCTAGTGATCCCATCCAAGAATAATCTGATTCTCCAAGCAGCAGTTCTCAAAATGTGATCTGGAGTCCTGGAGATCCCCTGAGACATTTTCATTGGGTCTGTGAGGTCAAAACTATCTTCATAGTAATGCCAACATTATTTTCCTTTTCCACTTCATTCTCTCTTGATAGACAATAATTTAGCTAACATATATTGAATCCCTACTGGGTATAAGACAACACAACACTCTTGTGTGGTAGGTATTATTACAACCTCCAAATTATAGACAGAAAAACTTTAACAGAATTTGCAAGACGCCTACCCAATATCCATTCTAACCTTTCACTTCAGAAAAGAACCCCAATATTATTTGGGGCAGCAATGTGCCAAGCTGAGACTACACTTCTAGTCTTCCTTGCAACAGGGTGTACCCCTGAATAAATTTCAGACGATACAAGAGAAAATGTTGGATAGGACTTCTGAAACTTTTAAAAAGCAGACACCTGGAAAAGCTCTGTAAAATATGTGTTCTGCTTATCTTCCCCCTGCTAACTGGAATGAACATATGATGGCTAGGGCACCTGCATTCATCTTGGACATGAGGCAGCCTAGAAGGTAGACAGCATGTGCTAAGGATGGCAAAGCAGAAAGATGGAAAGTGGGCAGGAAAGAACTAAATGTCCCCGTTGTTTAAGAGATTAAGATTTCTGTCAGTAGCAGCTATTGAAATTCCTAACTTAGAAACCTGAGCACAGAGATTAAGTTACTTGTCTTAGATGTCATAGCTAGTCAGTATAAGAGGCAGAATCCAACCTCAGACAGATGACAAAAAGCCCATGGTCTTGGGCGCCTGGGTGGCTCAGCGGTTGAGCATCTGCTTTCAACTCAAGTCGTGATCCTGGGGTTCTGGGATCAAGTCCAGCCTCAGGTTCCCTGCAGGGAGCCTGCTTCTCCCTCTGCCTATGTCTCTGCCTCTCTCTCTCTCTCTCTCTCTCTCCCTCTCTCTCTCTCTCTCATGAATAAATAAATAAAATATATTAAAAAAAAAAAAGCCCATGGTCTTATAAAAGCTTCTGAGCTGAACTCAGCTTTGCTTTCTCCATCTACTGGCCCAGCCCAGGCAGGATGCCTGCTAAAGCTTGGTGAGCAATTCCTTCAGAAACATACCTTAGTTTTCTCTCCAGGCCCATGGCTAGACTGGCTGAGATGCATTCCTCAGGCCCAGGTGAGGTCAGAGAGGAGGTTTTGGAGCATCATGGCTCATCCTCTGAAGTGTTTCAGGGTCGCATCTGCCAAGGACAGTCCCACTTGCTCTGGCACTGAAAAAGCTGCAATCAATCCTTCACAAGCTGACAGGCCTGCTCAGATGCCCCTGAAACTCCTGCCAAGCCCAGAGCATCCTGTCCCCTGTGTCAGCCTACTGTGGACTGAATTGTGTCCCTGCTAAATTAAGTTGACATCCTAACCCCTAATATGACTATATTTGGACAGAGGGCCCATAAGAAAGTAATTAAGGTTAAAAGGGGTCATAAGGGTGGGGCCTTGGTCCGATAGAATTATATTGTGAGAGGAGACAGCAGAGAGAGCTTGCTCTTATTTTCTCTCCCTGCTCACACTCGGGGGAAAGACCATGTGGAGATACAGTGAGAAGGTGACTATCTGCAAGCCAGGAAGAGAGCCCTCACTAGAATCTGTACCCTGATGGATCTTGATCTCGGATTTCCAGATTCTAGAACTGTGACACATGACTTCCTGTTGTGTAAGCCATCCAGTCTGTGGTATTTCATTATGGCAGCCCAAGCTAAGACACTAGCCTTCTCCCTGGAAGAGCAGAAGATGGAAAGGAACAGATGCTGAGTGACTGGCTTTCACTAGATGTTTTAAAACTCCAGTGGGAAGAGAGCAGAGATCTGTATTGGCAAAGTCATTAGAATTGCTTAAGCCTCAACTTCTCACTTTACAGACAGATTGAATCTAAGACCCAGAGACACAGGGGGCTTGCCTGAGGGTGTACAGCGAGTTAGCTGTAGCCTTGAAGCATGGAAGATGAATGAGTCCAAGGTTAGTTCTGCACTTACCAGCTGTGTGACCTCCATGGAGGCGGCCCATCAGCCTTCTGGGCCTCAGTCTCCTCCTCAAGGATGCTGTTCCCTATGTCTGGGATGGCCATACATCCCTTCTGCCTGGAACATTTTCAGCTTATATCTGGTGTCTTTGCACAATTATTATGAACACCCCTTCCCTTTTCATAGTTTGGACACACCCTTTACCTCTCTTTGGAACTGTCTGCAAGGCAAATTCTCCCTGCCCATGCCTTGGCAGACGCTGCTAGTTCATCACAGAGGCCAACACAGTTGTCAGATCTCTGCATGGAGTTATCCAAGACAGCTCTAGTTGTTCATGGATGAGTGGTAGGGGTAAAAAAAAAAGGTCTAAAAAAATATTGCATTTAGCATGGAAAAAAAACAACTATTAAAAAAATTAACACATAACAAATTGAGAAAAAATATTTGCTATTTGCTATCTTAGACATGTCAATATCCTTAATATATAAAAAGCATTCAGATTTCAATAAGAAAAAAAAAATAACCACTCCCAACACTCCATAGAAAACCTGGCCGAATGTGGCAAACAATCCACTAAAGAAATACACATTGAAGAAAGGTGTTAACTTGACCGATGGTCAAATCAGTGGAAATTCAAATAGCTGCAAGAAGCTGAAAAAAGTCAAATCTGAAAGGATTAGAATGCATGGTTACACAGGTGGGGAAAGAGTACTCTCAGGCCCTGTGGGTAGGAGTTTCAATCAGGACATTTGTAGCATTGTGCAGCAATAGCATTGTGCAGCAGTTTTACATTGTGCATATGCTTTGATCTTGTCTCCCACATTTAGGAATTTGCCAAAGAAATAGGTAGACATGTGCAAAGATTTGTGACAAGGCTGTTCTTAACTGTGAAAGATGGAAAAAAGCCCCACAATATCCAACAGGAGGGGATTCGGTTGAATTCATGTAGCTTATTTATGAAACAAAATAAAGCACATTCATGTAAAATAATCTGGTAGAAGTAACAGTTATTCATTCACATGGAAGGATGTTTATGAATAACAAGCAGTTCTAAAAATCACACTTCTCAGGGTAGTAAGGCACAATGTCTGTAGTGATTATTCCTAGGTGGACTAATAATTGCCTTTTTGGGGCACCTGGGTGGCTCAGCAGTTGGGCGTCTCCCTTCAGCCCAGGGCATGATCCTGGAGTCCCGGGATCGAGTCCCACATCAGGCTCTCTGCATGGAGCCTGCTTCTCCCTCTGCCTGTGTCTCTGCCTCTCTCTGTGTGTCTCTCATGAATAAATAAATAAAATCTTTTAAAAAAATAGCTTTTTTTAAATGTGTGCTTCCTTTTTTAGACTTGTCTTTGCCATGCACATTTACTCTGATTAGGACGAGGTAGCACACTGAACAAGCGGTTAAAGCTGCAAGTGCTGAAGTCAGAGGTCTAACTTTGTTGCAGCCCATGCTCTACCCCTGAACTAGACTCCCTCAGATGTCCAGCTCTGAATCTAGTCCTTAGGACCTAGAGGAAAACTCCATGACCTCTGCAAGCCTCAGTTTTCTTGTCTAGGAGATGAGATGTAAGATAGGCCCTGCTATTCGCCCGGTGCTTGGCATACAGTGAACATCTGGGGAACATGGGCTCTCATGATTATGGCAGGGGAACTCATAAAGCCCTGAAAGTCCATTTTTCTTTAAATAATGCATTCCTGCCCTAACTTAGGTAGCTGGAGGTGGTTTGGGAGGCTCTCAGATCTGCTCTGACTTAGGGACCGGTTTCTCAGGTGAGTTTTAAGCTTGTTTGTCAGCGGCTTTATTTGTTTCAGTCAGTTTTCCCCTGGGCCAAAGTATGAGGAGTTGCCCGAGAACAGGAGCCTGAGGAACCAGGCAGACTGCCCTCAGCAGCACAGTGGGGGCTACCGCCCTTCAGACCTGTGAGCGCCTGGCGGGAACTCCTGGTGATCTCTGTGGTGCTCACCAGGTCATCCCAGGCCCAGTTCTGCTTGGCTTTCCCCCTCCCACTTGGAGGCTGGGGCTGCTCTGTCATTGATACCTTTTTTTTTCTTTTTTTAAAGGTTTTATATATTTATTTATGAGAGACACACAGAGAGAGAGAGAGGCAGAGACACAGGCAGAGGGAGAAGCAGATTCCCTGCGGGGAGCGGGATGCAGGACTCAATCCCAGAACCCCGGGATCACACTCTGAGCTGAAGGCAGACACCTGACCACTGAGCCCTCCGGGTGCCCCTCATCAGTGTCCATTTTGGGTTTCCTGGAAGGGCTATACCCACAAGACCTCGGTATCTACAGCAGAGTGTTTACAGTTTTCGTAGACACCTCTTACCTCCATTTTGTCCCTCTCAGGATCAAAATCTCAGCCACTCTCTCCGTCTACTGCCACCCCTCTTCCCTGGGCCCAATTTTCTAATTCCTTTGTTTACTCTTGTGCCAACCTTGAAACTCAACTCTGGCTTCCCTGGGCATACTTGGGAATTGTACCCCAGGTTCAGAGAGTCTGATGCAACACCTCCACGGTCCCCATCTCTTCCCAGTCCCCCAGAATTGTACAGGGAACAGATCTTTTATAATTTTTAGAAGAACTGCCTGCTAAAACAATACTATTTTAGATATATTCAGTTACAGAAAATATTACTAAAATCACGTCTTTTCTTTTGGCTCCTTTTTAATGCAGCCACTAGAAGTTTTAAAATTGTGTCTGGTTCCCATATGTTCCTGTTGGATGGCGCAGCCCTAGGGTCTCACTGCCTGTAATGCCCAGAGCCACTGTTTGGAGCCTGCCTTGATCTGCAGATCATCTTGTTCATCCCCCTAAAGGGCCCTAGTTCATCTGGGTGACTCAGTGGTTGAGCATCTACCTTTAGCTCAGGTCATGATCTTGGGGTCCTGGAATTGAATCCTGCATCAAATGGAGTCCATTAAATTGAGTCCATCAGATTGAGTCCTCCTCAAATGGAATCTGGTTCTCCCTCTGCCTGTGTCTCTGCCTCTCTCTGTATGTCTCTCATGAATAAATAAATAAAATCATAAAATAAAATAAAAATAAAGGGCCCTAGTTAACTGCAAATATCCTGACCATTTGTATCAGGTCCTGGCTTGGCCAGGCATTTGACAGCTGGGGAGGGGATGAAGAGAGGCAGAGGTACTGCCAGAGAGACCCCTTTTGCATCCCTACCTGCTGTATTCCCAGACAGTCCAGCTAGGACCCTTGGATGTGAATTTCCCCCACAGGTGGTGGTAGACCAGGAGCAGCGGGGCCAGCTGAGGAGGTGGGAAGTCTCTCAGCTAAAGACTTGGGGGCACTGTCCCAGGGAAGGGCCCAGGAGTGAGCTGCATCCGATGACATTTCAGAAAGCAGAAGTGAGTGCTCCACCAGACAGAGGGGCCAGGAGAAGTAGTTGGAAGCAGCACCCCAGGGCCAGGCTTTGGGGAGTGAGTGAGTGAGGCTAGAAGCCATAGTCAGCAAAGTCAGATGAATGTCTCTCAGAGAAGACTCCTCACCATGTCCCAATGACACTGTCAGTGTCTGCTTTCTAGAAGGAGGTTTTGGTTGAAGTTCTGTGTCATTGCAGCTCAGGGTACAATCCTGTGAAATTGTAGGTACCTCTCTGGTAATGGCATTCATTGGGACTCCAAGTTGCGGAAGGTTTGATGACATACACAAGCATGTCTAGGTCTCTCAGCAGGACTGTTCCAGACTTAAAACAGACTTCAAGATGATGCATCCTATATATACATAGTAGAAGTTCAATACCGGTTGTAAACATCCTGTTGACCGCATGCTTAGAACCCAGAAGGGGCTCAATAAAACATTTATTTACCTAATTTGAATATGTACTCAACTAATGCTTCTGAAAGCCTGAAGCCACCAATTGACTGAGGGTCTGCTATGTCTCTAACCCTTTCAACGTTATTTCCAGCCTCAAATCCTTTTAGGAAAAAGTATTTCTGTATCAGTTAGGATTTAATCAAGAAACTGCTCAAAATGCTCACATTGGAAGGATCTGCGTGCCAGGATTGGGGTCATAGGTGATGGATAAGCAAGTGGGGGGCATTAGGATAACCCAGAGATTAGCCATGATGGGTGGGGGGCACCATTCCTCTAGGCTGGGGTCAGAAGGAGGAGGTGGTGTCATGGGAGTCCAGGAAACCACAGGAGCCTGTGCAGTGGGAGCTGAAAACTTAGAAGAGATGGAAATGCTGTGGAGTTACCTTGTGAAGCAGGAAGGAAGGGAGGGGACATGCTCATGCCTCTCACCTCCTCATGCTCTCCAAACTACGCCATCACCTCCCATCGGCTGAGCCAGCAGGAAGCCAGCTGGCCTGTGAGCCTGGAAGCACAGCCTTCCATACAAAACAATATAAGAAAAAGCAAGGAATGGCTTGGAGTATGCTGGCCCAGGACCAGTACTACCTCCAATTGTCCTGATACCTTTGAAAGGGTGCTATTATTGAAGAATTGAACACCCTGCCTGTTATGGGCTAAATTACATCTCTTGTGAAATTCACAGGTTGAAGTCCGAACTCTAGTACGGCCCAATGTGGACACATTTGGAGATAAGGTCTTTAAAAAGGTAATTCAGTTGAAAGGAGGCCATTAGGGTGGGTGCTTATCCCATCTGACCTGTGTCCCTATAAGAAGGGGAAATTTGGACACACTGAGAAAGATGTGTACACAAAGGAAAGACCATGTGAGGTCATGGGAAAAAAAATCAGCCATCTACATGCCAACAAGAGAAGTCAGGAGAAACCAGCCCTGCTGACAACTTGATCTTGGACTTTGAGCTTCCAGAATGATGAGGAGATAAATCTGCTATTAAAGTTACCCTGTGTGTGGTGTTTGTCATGGCAGCCTGAGGAGATTAAAACTGCCCAAGATTCTGTGTTTCAGGGGGAAGTCAGAATTCAGCACAAATCCATCCCCAAAGGGCAGGAAATCTACTTCTTTAGACAGCAGTACAAAAATGCCACCCAGATGTCCAGAAGCACTCCTCCTGCCTCCCCCAGATTCATCCTTGCTGGGAGGAACAACAAGCCGGTGTGTTTGGGGCAGAGTGTGGCTACTGGTATCTATGGATGCAGCTAAACATCTTACATTACACAGGAATGGTGCCCCACCTCCTCCAAAAAAAGAATTATCCAGCTCAAAATGATAATAGTGCCAGGACCAGAAACCTGCCCTACAGGTTGCTCCATGTCTATAAACCAACCATGAGTTTGAGACAAAAGCAGGCTTTTGGTTTTTCACACCTTAACATGAACACAGATGATCATCAATTAGCAGACACCTGAAGAAAGTCTCAGACATCAATGATAGTGATCAGAACATACAGAGAAAAAGCAACGGGGGTAAAACATTATACAGGGAGAAGAATATTAGGGAAATATTAAAGAAATGAAGGAAAAGAAGGAGGGAGAGAAAGAAAGAGAAACAGACAGATAGACTGAGAGAAAGGAGAGTAGAAATAAAAGAAGATACCAGGTTCAAGAAACCAGAATAAGATACTACAAAAAAAAAAAAAAAAAAAAGGGATATTCCAAAAATAAGAACTTTTGGAAATTAAAAAGATGATAGCAGAAATAATAAACACTAAGTAGTTTAGAATATAAAGTTGAGAAATTCTTCCAGAAAGTTAAGCAAAAAATTAGAGATGGAAGATAAAAGGAAAAAATGTAAGAAAACTAGGGGCTCAGTCCAGGAAGTCTACTATAAAAATAATGGCAGTTTCATAAAGACAGGACAGGGAAAATGGAGGGGAAGAAATAATCAAAAATATATTTCAAGAAAATCCTCCAAATAAAGAACATGAATATTCAGTTTGAAAAGACAAAACAGATCCACATCCAGACATCGCATGGAGGCATTTTCAAATAATGGTGGCAAAGTGTGATATTTTGATTGATAATAAGAAATACATATTTGGTCTTCAACTCCATTCCTGGTTCCTAGCTTTCAAACCCTTAGAATTTCTCAAGTATTGAGAGTGATAAAGGTGTTTTTTGTTATGTTAATGAATGGGTTTTTTTTTTTAAAGCACCTAAAGATGGAGTCTGGTTGCCAGGAGAACCAACCATGTGATTAGAAGATCAGGACCATTGATCCTATTTTCCTGACCTCTGGGAAGAGGAGAGGGGCTGGAGATTGAATCAATAGCCAAAGACCAAAGATTTAATCAATCATGCCTATGTAATGAAGCCTCCATAAAAACCCAAGAGAAGAGGGTTCAAAGAGCTTCCAGGTTGGTGAACATGGGGAGATTTTGGGATAGTGGTGGGCTGGAGAGGGAATAAAAGCTCTGTTTGTTCCCTATACCTTGCCCTATGTACATCTCTTCTATTTGGCTATTCCTGAGTTATATACTTTTATAATAAACTGGTAATCTAGTAAGTGAAAAATTTCTCTGAGTTCTGTGAGCCACTCCAACAAATTAATCTAACCTGAGGAGGGGTTTGGGAACCTCCAATTTACAGCCAGACAGACATATAGGTAACAACGTGGACTTGCAAATGGCACCTGAAGTTCAGAGAGGAAGTTGTGGGAGCCTCCAATCTGTAGCTGGTCATTCAGAAGCACAGGTAACCACCTGATTACAACTGATGCCTCAAGCAGAGGTAGCAGTCCTATAGGACTGAACCCTTACCTGTGGAATCAGATGCTATCTCTGGTAGATAGTGTCAGAGTTGAACTGAGCTGTAGGACACCCAGCTAGTGTCTTGAGAATTATTTGTTCCTGTGGGAACTTCCTCCCCTGTGTTCCTGCCCCTCATCCTCATATATTGAAATTGGGTCCAAGAACCTAATTTACAGAGATTATATTACAAACCTCAAAAGGGCAATGAAAAAAATGAAAGAATGGGCAATAAGAATGACTTCAGAGTTCTCATGATCACACTTAAAGTAAGAAGACAGTTCTACTATGTCTTCAAAATTATGAAGAGAAATGGTTTTCACTCTAGCTAGAATTTTTAGATCCAAACTACCAATGAAGTGAGGAGATGGAATAAAAGCATTTTGGACATGTAGGACCCTTTAGAATTTACCTCCCATATGGATGTGCTCTTATAAAACAAGGGAGTAAAACAAAAGCAGTGAAAGGTATCCAGGAAGCAGAGACTGTCACGGGAGCAAGGGTGGTGGTGAAGGGTATGTATGAGGTGTGGGAGGTAAGTTAGATGTGTCTGAATGTGTTAAGAAAGACTGGCAGAGAGTTTAGGATTATATTGTTAATAAAAACATAGAAAACTAAGCAAAAATTTAAAAACTCAACAGTTGTGACTCCAGGATAAACAAAAATAAGAACAAAATCTAGCTGCTGAGTTACTACTCTACATTAAAATGGGATTTTGTTTATGAGAAGGGTCAGGTAGCAGGAGATAGTAATTGGAGCACTAGATCTCTCTGCAGCAAATGCCCTTTTTTTAAAAAAGATTTTATTTTATTTATTCATTCATGAGAGACTCCGAGAGAGAGGCAGAGACACAGGCAGAGGGAGAAGCAGGCTCCCTGTGGGGAGGACCAATGAGGAACTTGATCCCAGGACTCCAGAATCATGCCTGAGCCAAAGACAGATGCCCAAACACTGAGCCACCCAGGCATCCTAAAAATGCCTTCTTTTTTTATCAATTTTTACCATTTTTCTATTTCTCTTCCTTTCTTGTCCACACTGTATTAGGTTGAATTATATGAAATTGTTGATATTTCTCTGTTTGACCAATAAAAACAACAATTTCCTCTGATTCAATCTAGTAGACATAAACTCTTTGCCTTTGTCTCTCATCAGCATGGCAAACCTCTTTTTCCAAAGTTGTTGTCTGTATATCAAATCTGTTCGTGGTCCCTTTTGCCACTACCCAAAATTTAAACACTTTGTATAGTCAGATGTCCCTTTCTTTCATAGCTTCTGGGTTGCCTATTTTGGCAGAGAAATTTCATGTAGATGTAACCTATATTTTTTGGTAAGATTTGAGTTGCATAATTTTTTGAAACACATCGAAATCTTTGATTGTTCTGGAATTTATTTTTGTATACAGTATAAAATAGGGTCCAGCTTGATATCTTCTAGTTGGATGGCCAACTGTTCCAGGGGACACAGGGGACGGTTACAAAGGTGGAAGAATTTGATCCATTGTTAAATGGATCATCCATTTCCTACTGAGTTGAAATTCCATCTTTGGTGAGCATTAAAATCATACACACAATGGGATCTATCTGGGGACTTTCTTTCTGGTAATACGAATTTTTAAACTTCATGACTTAGCTTGAAACAAACAGGTTCCCACTGTCCCTCTCTGCCTCTTGAAAGGGTGGTGGGTGTGTGGCTGGTGACAATCTGAAGAAGGTCAGATATGAGGCATGTGGCTGTCTTCCCAAGTCACTCATGCTTTTTGTTTTGTATAGCCTGAAACAAGTCCTTGGCCCATGTCATAGTTTTGAGGCAGGCCCAACATCAGTTTGGGCAATGAATGGCCCACTGATGAATGGGCCATTCACATGCTCAAGTGAATCATGCTCTAGCTTCCTTGCAATAACATGCAGGTGGCCACCTCTAGGTTCCAGTTTAGAGGGTAGATATTAGGTCTTGCTCACCCTACTTGAGAGTAGGAGTGGAGTTCACCTGGCAGCAATGGTAGTGAGCACCAAATTCTTCTGCCTTTGTACCCACCCCCTAAGACTGCTGTTACAAGGCACAATTATTGTGATCTCCATGTTACAGACGAGGCAACTGAGATTAGAAAGATGGAATGCCTTGCTTGGCATAGCCAGCAGCAGATCTGGACTTCTAACTACAGACCTACAGCAGGTAACTCCATGATGGGTCTATCCATTCACTGGAGTGTGAAGACAGATGGACAGCATGGGCATGTTTGCCTCATGTGCTCCAGAAAGACTCAAGCCCAATCTGAACTTGGGTCAGGCTGTTGCATGGCAAAAGAAGGGGCAGGAGGGTTACAGGTCTCTGACGGGAGCCCCTGTACTGGGTTCTTGTGTCTGCAGTATGGATGAAGAGTGAGAAGCCAAAATAAAAAGGGTGACCAGCCTGCCCCATGGCCAAGCTCAGCTCAGGTCTGCATCATGCAAGGTAGGAGACAGTGGCCCCAAATATTCTGGCTCTGAAGTGGCCAATTGCAAAGTAATGCGACTTTGTTGACTAATACAGAGCGTCTCACCCTCCATGTTCCCCGTCCCTCCATGTTCCCAGTTCCCGGTTCCCTTGCCTCCTGTTTCCTCTACCCTGACCTCAGCCCCTTCTAGGGAAAAGGTGAGTGTTCTGGGAAACTTCAGGGAGGGGAGGGAGAAATTCGTGTGGCTCTATTGGATAAAGGTGCCTAACTGACCATAATACCTGGTCCTGTGGGTGAAGGAGGTGCTATATTCAATTCCTCATTAAGGAAAATGCTCTGCCCTGGTATAACTCTCCCAAGGATCTCAAATTTACCTGCTGCTGGGTGTGCCATCCCATTCCAGACAGCTTGCCCATGATCTGACGGCTATTCCTCTTCACTCTTGTCCACTCTCAGCAGCAGCTACTGCACGTCTATGTAGTAAAGGGTAAACTCATCAGGCCTGGCTCACTCAAACTCTACATATCCTGAAAGTCTTCAGAAATGCCCTTGACCAGCTCCTGGGGGATAACTTCTGAGTCTCTGAATATTTTGCCTGAGAAGTGTCATTAATTCCCTGGGGCCTGGAGCCAAACCACATATTTGATGCTAACAATGTGATTTATGGTGGGAGGCTTGGGTCATGCTGTATTGGTTTGACCTTTGAGGCTGAAGGCTGAGTAAATAAGGTCAGTCACATGGACATCCTCATGTCCACACCATCAGGGGCCTATACAACTGGCCCCTGATATACCCCCTGGATACCACAGTCAAGGTAAGCTTACATTTGTATGCATTTTTTTGTTTCTGTTTTGTTTTGTTTAGATTTTGTTTATTTTAAAGTAATCTCTGCACCCAACATGGGGCTCAAACTCACAACCCCAAGATCAAGAGTTCCATGCTCTACGGACTGAGCCAGCCGGGCACCCCCCTTTGCAGGTATTGTCATGGATCATTGCTAGGAGAATTTAGCACTGTTCAGGTGACTCCGCTGAGTGAGGACAACAGGGAGCTTGAACCTGGTTTCTACTGGATTCTGCCTTATGTGCCTTTTCACTTGCTGATTCTCATCTATATCCTTTTGCTGTAAAAACCTGTAACCATGAGTATAACAGCTTCTCTGAGTTCTGTGGGTCATTCTAGCAAATCATTGCCACTGAGGGTGGTCACTGGGATACCCTGCCACAATCCCCCACACTAACAACCTGTTAACCCCTTGGGGTGTCTTTCTTAGACACTCAGTCATTCTGTGGAGTGGACAAATGCCATCTGACTAGTGGTGTGGACAAAGAGAATACATAAGACAAGTGGCCTGAGGCAGTAATCCTTTCAAAAACTAGGGCTAGACTGAATTATTCAAATTTAGCTGGGAACTGGAGGGCCATGTTGGAAACTGTCAACCTGGGGCCAGGACTAATGGAGGTTTCACTTGGAATTTGATAACAATTGTGAACAAATGTTCTTTTCAGGAACACATACCTTGGAATCCTCTTTCTTATGTGAAAGCCAGGCATTACCTCCTCCTTCTTCCCAAAATACAGATCCTTGCTCTCTAGAGGTATTCATAAGAGACCTCAGATATTTAAGGAAACACCATCAGTAGACCCTGTAACCCTCCAATGACTTCAGAGAGCTTTCTAAAATGAGATGATCCCTGGTTACTTGGGGCAGTTTCTGAGAGGGATAACTAACTCCCTATTTAGAGACAGCCTTCAGGCAGTCTTCCCTATAATGGGGAGTCATCTGATAGAAAGGAGGGTATAAAATTGGTCCCTGACTTCAGCCGTAGTGATCAGTGATGCCACTTTGGCCCTGAAAGTCTTTGGTCTCAACCTTTGTGTGCCTGGCATGGCTCAAAGTGATGGGTACCTTCTCATTGAACTGTTCTTATGTCCACACCTACAACCAAGATTCAATAATCATCCATTCATTCATTTATAGAGTGCACACGTGCATGCAACCTGGGGGGTACCAAGAGAGAGGGAAGGAGGAAGTCTCAAGCAAGCTCCATACCCAGCATACAGCCAAGTGCAGGGCTCAATCCCATGACCCTGAGATCATGACCTGAGCCAAAACCAAGAGTTGGACACACTCAACTGACTGTGTCACCCAGGCACCCCAACCAAGATCCATTTTTTAGTTTTATTTTATTTTTAAAGATTTTATTTATTTATTCATGACAGACACACACACACACACACACACACACACACACACACAGAGAGAGAGAGAGAAAGAGAGAGAGAGAGAGAGAGAGAGAGAGAGAGAGAGAGAGAGAGAAACTTAGGCAAAGGGAGAAGCAGGCTCCATACAGGGAACCCAACGTGGGACTCGATCCCGGGTCTCCAGGATCACACCCTGGGTGGAAGGCAGTGCTAAACCGCTGAGCCCCTGGGGCTGCCCTGAGATCCGTTTTTAAAGAAACCACCCCTCCTTCACCACATGTGACAGTGCCCTTTGCTTTTCTCTATCCTGTCCTTTTCCATTTTTGTAAGATGCCATCTGTGACCCACTCAGCTGATCTCATGACCCAGAACTGGACATGTCTGTGATCACATGGAAAACGTTGCCTTGGGTGAAGGGCCCTTTGAGAACCAGGCCCCCTGTTATTAGCCCTGGGCCTGACCCACAGTAGGTGCTCATCATAGGCTTGAGGACATAGTGAGTGAGGAGGAAATAGGCCAGGGGAGGAATCTGGGAAGTGTTACCAAACTTAGAATGTGCCTCCTTTGCCCTGGTTTCCAGGAAGTTCAGAGAAAAATTGAAAGCTTAATCCAAGAGAGCAGTTTGACTCCCTTCATTTTCTCTTTTTAAAATTTTATTAAAAAAATTATTACCTTATTATATGTTGGTTTCAAGAGGTGCATTATGTGCTTTTGGAACTGGATATTTATAAATACACACACCCCAATTAGCAAATGGATATGTTGCTTGTTTGGATGCACCTTCCTGAATTTCTATTTGGACCTATTTCTCAGTCTGGCAGAGGTCAGGTTCCCAGGCCTCTTGCCTAAAAAAGTATCTTTACCCACGACTCTTTTTTTTTTTTTTAAATTAACTTTTATTGGTGTTCAATTTACCAACATACAGAAAAACACCCAGTGCTCATCCTGTCAAGTGTCCACCTCAGTGCCCGTCACCCATTCCCCTCCAACACCCGCCCTCCTCCCCTTCCACCACCCCTAGTTCATTTCCCCGAGTTAGGAGTCTTTATGTTCTGTCTCCCTTCCTGATATTTCCCAACATTTCTTTTCCCTTCCTTTATATTCCCTTTCACTATTATTCATATTCCCCAAATGAATGAGAACATACACTGTTTGTCCTTCTCCGATTGACTTATTTCACTCAGCATAATACCCTCCAGTTCCATCCACGTTGAAGCAAATGGTGGGTATTTGTCGTTTCTAATTGCTGAGTAATATTCCATTGTATACGACTCTTAATGCCATCTATATTTTAGAGAAAGTAGGGCTGATCTCCATCAAAAAATGTTTGAACCCCAACCTGGGCTACCACTTTGACAAGAAAACGCAGAAGACTTCCTCCAGCACAGAGACGGGTAAATGGCTATTTATAATCCCTGCCACTCTCCTCACCCCCACCCCCCAGCTCATCTGCCCTAGTATGGCCCAGAGCTGGTCCACAAAACTGTTTAATGAACTCCAAGTCTGGCCCACACACCCTGTACCTGGAATGTTCCCTTCTCCTTCCTCCCTAGATTGGCTCAGAGGGCTAAACCTGACAAGGTTAGAAGCAAGTCAGTGTCACTGGCCCATAATGTGTATATCTGAGTGGGAGACAGTTGTGGACATGATCCAAAGGGTGACATTTCAGGACCTTGTGACCAGCTCGCAGCACAGATCAGCACTCTGCAAATTCACCCACGGAGGTGGCTACCATCTCAATGTATTTGAAAACTCATCTCTCGCTGAAGGTAAATAAGAGGTTAGCTGTGTTCATGGGAATACACATATCTGGGATACCAAATGGGCACATCCAGATGATGATGTCTAATATGGCAAACTTCCATTTTTTGAGCATCGCACCTGGATATGACACTAGTTTTACAGAGGGAAAGCTATCACTGGCCAGCCCAGGAGCCCAGGTGTCCCCTCTGTGCTTTCTTCTCCCACGGCCATATTTGGGCCTGCCTGTGACTTCTCCTTTGCCAGGTCCTGCTTGGCTGGCTTCCAGTTCTCCCAGGTTCCTGCCAGACTGTGTCATGCCTTTTTGTTCTTTCTGGAACGTTATTTCCCTTTTGTCTGCTGGAGGGGTTCTGCTTTCCTTCTCAAGACTCGATTTACCTATGACATTCTCTGCAAAAATCCCCAAGGTCTCCAAGAAGAGTTCACACCCTTGTACTGTCCCTATTATAGGGTGAACCACAGAGCACTGGGCATGGAGGGGTGACACAGAAATGGCCGTGGGGGCTGCTGCTGGGGAAGTTGTAGCTCTGCACCCTCCAGGGAAGAAGACCCAGCACTGAGCACCCAGGTGCTTGGGTTATGTGGACCAGGACCCCCGTGAACCCAGCTCACACTGTCAGCTGGATGCTCATGACCCCCCACCCTGCAGACACTTAAGAGGAAGCAAAGTCTTCCAAGGGGATGGCTGGACTACACAGGATGCAAAACCCATGTCTGGGGCCTGTGATCCCACTGCTGTGGGTGGTGGCCTGGCCTGGAAGAGTATGTCCTCACTTGTCCCTTCCTCGCAATGGGAGCTGACACTGTTGCAAGAGCCCATGCACCTTCTTCCAGTTGGGGTGGTTCCATTTCAGTCATTCCCTTTGTCAGCTCAAGTAAAATATGTTAGCTGTCCTATGGGACCTGGGGTGAGGCGGACAGCCCCTGGTTAGGGTGCCTGTCTAGAGGTCTGTGCTGTCTGTCTGTCATGGCTCCTGCTGTCTCACAGATCACATAGATGCATGTCAAGCACGTTCCTTAGCCTTCCTTTCCATGTCTCCAGAGCTCCAGTCTGGTGCTTTACACATAAGCTCACTGAACGTTTGTTGAACGAACGAATGAACGAACGAACGAATGAATGAATGAATGAATGAATGAAAACCTTTTAAAAATTTCCTGCTGCCTCAGGAACTTCCCCCCCAAAAAAGCAGGCTTTGGCACATCACTGTACCCTGGATATCTGTTGCATTTTCTATGTCATCATTTCACTGCATTCAGCTCTTCTCCACCCCCCAGATGGCTGGGGTCAAGAGGCCAGTGTGGCGAGCCCTGTCTCCCTGCTTTCAGCATCTGGCTCCTGTCGAGTGAATTCTTCCCTGGCAGTTGGCCTGGCTTCCTCCTTGGGGAGGCCCTGTACAGGCAGCCTGCTTTCGTTCCGCCCCTAGGGTAAGTCGTCTTTCCTTGTTTTCCCCCTGGAGACTAGAACTTACTCCTTAATGGAAATTTAAGCATCTCGGAGTTCTTCCTGGCTTCTGCTTTATTACCTGGGAGTAAAACCCTAATGTGCTTTTAAAGAAAGACCTTTCAATTTTGTTGAAGGGCAGGAAGCCAGTCCTCCTGCAAGCCAGAATGGTTTGATTCCATGGGGATCACTGCCAGACAAGATTTTAGCCTTAGAAGGACACCAAAGTGCCTGCATTTTATTGGTAAAAGGAAACTCAGCTCCTTTGTACTCTATGCGTGACATAGGGGCTCGGATCCAAGTTTCTGGGACTTAGAACTCATGAGCTTTGGGGAGATGGATCTTCTTGATGAAAAAGAAGTAAAGTTAGAAGTCAGGAATTTGATGCAGGGCCTGGGGCAGCACCCTGCAAGTGAGGGTTCCTGAAGCTTCCATGTCACAGTGAGTCCATCCCTGCTGATATGCGTGTTTTATACACTTTTTTGACACTTTCTCCACTCTCTATCACCATTTCATGAAAGCCAGAAGACACACTCCCTTCCCCAGTGCTTTGCTCCTTGTGGAGTGTGGAAAGGAGCGAGTCCAGCACAGCTGCTCAGCTGTGCTGCTCATCATGTATTATCCTGCTGTATGTGGTTCTTCTCATGCAGGCCTCACTTCTGGCGGAATAAGCAACTCTCCTTCCCTCCTGAGCATCCCAGGTGAACTCAAGGGCTCTTGTGATTCTGTTGGAATGGTGTCTTCCAGCTGGGAAGAAGGTTAAGGAGAGGCCCCTGCCTGTCCCCTCACATTGGCCCATGAAAGCATTTGCAGTGTGAGGACTTTGGGTATGGGGTCTCCAGGGTCAGCAGGCCAGAGGGACCTGGGGGAACCATGTGTCCATCTCTAGCCAGGCAGGATGAGCAGAGGATCCCTGAGTGATGGCTATAAAAAGGAAGGAAATCAGACCAAAGTGGCTGCAGTCACTTGGCCTTGTGTAAAGAGGCTCCATGCAGTGAGTACAGTATGAGAATCCCCTTGGAACACCTGTCAAGGGCAGCAGAGTGGGGGCATCTCTCCAATGAGGTCACTGAGTGCTTACACATGCCAGGGTGGTGCTGGGGCTGCTATGTGAGCCCTTCATTATGAAGGTTAGGTCAGCATTATTCTCCCCAGTTTACAGTTGAAGAAACAGGTCCAGTGGCTTTATTGCAGCCAGCTCCTCCACAGCTGCGCCTTTGGCCCTTAGACTAAGGCCTTGGAGGAGGAAATGAGTGTCCGTGGGTCAGGGTGTAATGCATGGAGACTCTCCCCCAAATGCTTTGTTAACCTCTTAATTTTTCCCCAGAACTGGAGATTTCCCAGAGAAAAGCCACTCGATGTTGACCTCCAGGTTTCATAACACCTTCTCCAACTCTTCTTGGGGCAGGGATTATAGAATAGGTGTCCCCCAAACCATCTGTTCTGGATCCGGGTTCTCCTGGCAGAACAACAGCCCAGAACCTTCCTTCATGATTATGGGTTGAGTTGCCCCTCAAAAATTCATGTGTTGAAATATTAAGCCCCTAAGTACCTCAAAATGTGGCCCTAATGGGAAGTAGGGTCATTGAAGATGTAACTTGTTGAGTAGAGTCATAGTGGATTAGAGTGGGCCCCTAATTCAATATGACTGGTGTCCCTTATATGAGGGGAATTTGGACGTAGAGATAGGCATAGAGGGACAACACTGTAGGGACACAAAAACAGAGGTTGGGGTGATGCTCCTACAAGCTACGGAAGGCCAAACATTGCCAGCAGACTACCAGGAGGTAGGCAAGAGGCCTAGAATGGATCCTCCCTCAGAAGGAACCAAGATGCCCAGCCTCCAGAGCAGGTAGGCAGTAGGGTTCTCTTGGCTAAGCCATTCAGTCTGGGGGTACTTTGTTACAGCAGCACTAAGAAATGAATAATCATATCCCCATGCACTCAGTGGACCTCCAGGCTCCGCTCAGGGTGGAGGATCTCTCCTGTGGACCCCAGGAAATGCCCCGCCACTGCTTGAGGACATGCTGACAAGACCTTACTGGCTGCCTGTTCACATCTTGTTTGCCCTGGATGACATTCCCCCTCTCTCTTCTCCGAAAACAAACTTGGCCCTCTCTGAAGCTGGTCAATACCTGTTTCCAGAGAAGCTCAGTATATAAATGCTCTCCTGGCTGTCACAAGTGCTGTTTCTTTTGCCTCAGGGGTCTTTGTGTCAAGTTATTAACCTGAGGAAAGTTCCAGGCCCTCCCTTGGCTGTTTGGCCAGCCTGCCTGATGGCTCCAACCACAAGAAGGGCTGGGAGGTGCCCTCCTCCTTGCTGACAGGCCATACCTTGGAGAAGGTTCCATGTTTCCACGAGCCACTCTAACATGTCACTATTGTGAAGAGCCCTGAATTGGCAGAACTGAAACTACAAGATTCCCAAGCTTTCAGACAGATCCAGAGGGTCCTTCCCACAGACAACACCCACAAGGCCATTACTGATTAGTGTCCCCCAAAGGGGGCTAGTTTAATAAACTGTGCATCCATGTGACACAGCCATATACACTGAGGAAGTTTATTATTGGTAATCCAGAAATATAATTGATTTTTATAGTGATCCTGTAGCCAGTGACCTTGATACATTCTTTTTTTTTAAAGATTTTATTTATTTATTCATGAGAAACAGAGAGAGAGGTAGAGACACAGGCAGAGGGATAAGCAGGCTCCATGCAGGGAGCTCAACATGGGACTTGATCCCAGGTCTCCAGGATCATGCCCTGGGCTGAAGGTGGTGCTAAACCACTGAGCCACCCAGGCTGCCCAATGAATTCTTTCATTAATTTTAATGTCTTACCTTTTTTTTGTGAAATTTTTATGCATATTATCATGTTATATGTAAATAGTGACAGTTATTTCTTCCTTTCCAATTTTTACCCTTCAATTACTTTTCTTGCCTTATTGCAACAGCTGTCTCCCCAATCTCCTAACACTAACCACAGGCAACCATTGATTTATTTTTCATCTGTGTAATTTCATTATTTCAAGACTATTATATAGATTGAGTCGGACAGTATATAATCTTTGATTATTTTCTTATTCAGCATACTTCCCTTGAGGTCTATCCGAGTCCTTGCATGCCAATATACATATGATTTTAAGAATCACATTTCAAAGATCTATTTGAGGAGAACTGACATCTTTCAACATTGAGTATACCAATCCATAAACATAGTATATACTTTAATTTACTTATTTCTTTTTTTTTTATTTTTATTTTTTATTTATTTATGATAGGCAGAGAGAGAGAGAGAGAGAGAGAGAGAGAGAGGCAGAGACATAGGCAGAGGGAGAAGCAGGCTCCATACACCGGGAGCCCGACGTGGGATTCGATCCCGGGTCTCCAGGATCGCGCCCTGGGCCAAAGGCAGGCGTTAAACCACTGCGCCACCCAGGGATCCCTACTTATTTCTTTAAATTTGTCTCTCAGTGTTATCATATGATTTTCCCCTTTTTCTCGCTAATGTAGTAAATAACTCTGATTTTAACTCCCTCTTTTCCTATGCTTTGGAAGATTTTGTTAAAGATTAGTGATATTTCAGGGCACCTGGGTGGCAGTTGGTTAAGCATCTGCCTTCAGGTCAGGTCATGATCCCAGTGTCCAGGGATTGAGCCCCATTTTGGACTCTCTGCTTAGCAGGGAGTCTGCTTCTCCCTCTCCTTCTGCCCCTTCCCCTGATCCTGCTCTCTCTTTCTCTCTCACTCTCCTCTCACTGTCATGCATGCTCTCATAAATAAATAAATAAATAAATAAATAAATAAATAAATATTTTAAAAAAGATTAGTGATATTTCTTTCTTAATTGTTTCTGCATCTGATTTGTGGGCAGTTTTTAGATTAGAATATATATACATATTTTTATATTATATATATTCTATTGGTTTTGGATTAGAATAAATAAATATCCTACATATATATTCTATTGGTAATGAGTTTCTCAGTGCCATTTGTCTTTAAACCTCCATATTTCTCCTTCACTTTTTGAAGGACATTTCACTGGATATAGAATTCCAGTTTGTCAGCTATTTTAAGATTTCATCCCTTGTTTCCTAGCTTCCATTGTTTCTGTTTCAAAGTTATTTATCACTTTAATGTTGCTCCTTTGAAGGCATTTTGTTTCCTGAATGCTTTCATGTTTTTTCTCATTGTTTTTATTTTTCATCAGTTCATTGTCCCTAGATATAGTTTTGCTTGCTTTCATTCTTCTTGGGAATTATAGTGCTGCTTTCATTTGTGGCTTGATTTTTTAAATCAGTTTTTGCAAATCCTCTGCTTTTATTTTTTCTTTTTTTTTTTTTTTTTTTTTTAATTAATTTTTATTGGTGTTCAATTTACCAACATACAGAAAAACACCCAGTGCTCATCCCATCAAGTGTCCACCTCAGTGCCCGTCACCCCTTCCCCTCCAACACCCGCCCTCCTCCCCTTCCACCACCCCTAGTTCGTTTCCCCGAGTTAGGAGTCTTTATGTTCTGTCTCCCTTCCTGATATTTCCCAACATTTCTTCTCCCTTCCTTTATATTCCCTTTCACCATTATTCATATTCCTCAAATGAATGAGAACATACACTGTGTGTCCCTCTCCGATTGACTTATTTCACTCAGCATAATACCCTCCAGTTCCATCCACGTTGAAGCAAATGGTGGGTATTTGTCGTTTCTAATTGCTGAGTAATATTCCATTGTATACATAAACCACATCTTCTTTATCCATTCATCTTTCGATGGACACCGAGGCTCCTTCCACAGTTTGGCTATTGTGGCCATTGCTGATAGAAACATCGGGGTGCAGGTGTCCCGATGTTTCATTGCATCTGAATCTTTGGGGTAAATCCCCAACAGTGCAATTGCTGGGTCATAGGGCAGGTCTATTTTTAACTCTTTGAGGAACCTCCACACAGTTTTCCAGAGTGGCTGCACCAGTTCACATTCCCACCAACAGTGTAAGAGGGTTCCCTTTTCTCCACATCCTCTCCAACATTTGTGGTTTCCTGCCTTGTTAATTTTCCCCATTCTCACTGGTGTGAGGTGGTATCTCATTGTGGTTTTGATTTGTATTTCCCTGATGGCAAGTGATGCAGAGCATTTTCTCATGTGCATGTAGGCCATGTCCATGTCTTCCTCTGTGAGATTTCTCTTCATGTCTTTTGCCCATTTCATGATTGGATTGTTTGTTTCTTTGGTGTTGAGTTTAATAAGTTCTTTATAGATTTTGGAAACTAGCCCTTTATCTGATATGTCATTTGCAAATATCTTCTCCCATTCTGTAGGTTGTCTTTTAGTTTTGTTGACTGTATCCTTTGCTGTGCAGAAGCTTCTTATCTTGATGAAGTCCCAATAGTTCATTTTTGCTTTTGTTTCTTTTGCCTTTGTGGATGTATCTTGCAAGAAGTTACTGTGGCCAAGTTCAAAAAGGGTGTTGCCTGTGTTCTCCTCTAGGATTTTGATGGAATCTTGTCTCACATTTAGATCTTTCATCCATTTTGAGTTTATCTGTGTGTATGGTGAAAGAGAGTGGTCCAGTTTCATTCTTCTGCATGTGGATGTCCAATTTTCCCAGCACCATTTATTGAAGAGACTGTCTTTCTTCCAATGGATAGTCTTTCCTCCTTTATCGAATATTAGATGACCATACATTTCAGGGTCCACTTCTGGGTTCTCTATTCTGTTCCATTGATCTATGTGTCTGTTTTTGTGCCAGTACCACACTGTCTTGATGACCACAGCTTTGTAGTACAACCTGAAATCTGGCATTGTGATGCCCCCAGATATGGTTTTCTTTTTTAAAATTCCCCTGGCTATTCGGGGTCTTTTCTGATTCCACACAAATCTTAAAATAATTTGTTCTAACTCTCTGAAGAAAGTCCATGGTATTTTGATAGGGATTGCATTAAACGTATAAATTGCCCTGGGTAACATTGACATTTTTACAATATTAATTCTGCCAATCCATGAGCATGGAATATTTTTCCATCTCTTTGTGTCTTCCTCAATTTCTTTCAGAAGTGTTCTATAGTTTTTAGGGTATAGATCTTTTACCTCTTTGGTTAGGTTTATTCCTAGGTATCTTATGCTTTTGGGTGCAATTGTAAATGGGATTGACTCCTTAATTTCTCTTTCTTCAGTCTCATTGTTAGTGTATAGAAATGCCATTGATTTCTGGGCATTGATTTTGTATCCTGCCACGCTACCAAATTGCTGTATGAGTTCTAGCAATCTTGGGGTGGAGGCTTTTGGGTTTTCTATGTAGAGTATCATGTCATCGGCGAAGAGGGAGAGTTTGACTTCTTCTTTGCCAATTTGAATGCCTTTAATGTCTTTTTGTTGTCTGATTGCTGAGGCGAGGACTTCCAGAACGATGTTGAACAGCAGTGGTGAGAGTGGACATCCCTGTCTTGTTCCTGATCTTAGGGGAAAGGCTCCCAGTGCTTCCCCATTGAGAATGATATTTGCTGTGGGCTTTTCGTAAATGGCTTTTAAGATGTCAAGGAAAGTTCCCTCTATCCCAACACTCTGAAGGGTTTTGATCAGGAATGGATGCTGTATTTTGTCAAATGCTTTCTCTGCATCTAATGAGAGTATCATATGGTTCTTGGTTTTTCTCTTGCTGATATGATGAATCACATTGATGGTTTTACGAGTGTTGAACCAGCCTTGTGTCCCAGGGATAAATCCTACTTGGTCATGGTGAATAATTTTCTTAATGTGTTGTTGGATCCTATTGGCTAGTATCTTGTTGAGAATTTTTGCATCCATGTTCATCAGGGATATTGGTCTGTAATTCTCCTTTTTGGTGGGGTCTTTGTCTGGTTTCGGAATTAAGGTGATGCTGGCCTCATAGAACGAATTTGGAAGTACTCCATCTCTTTCTATCTTTCCAAACAGCTTTAGTAGAATAGGTATGATTTCTTCTTTAAACGTTTGATAGAATTCCCCTGGGAAGCCATCTGGCCCTGGACTCTTGTGTCTTGGGAGGTTTTTGATGACTGCTTCAATTTCCTCCCTGGTTATTGGCCTGTTCAGGTTTTCTATTTCTTCCTGCTCCAGTTTTGGTAGTTTGTGGCTTTCCAGGAATGCGTCCATTTCTTCTAGATTTCCTAATTTATTGGCGTACAGCTGTTCATAATATGTTTTTAAAATCGTTTGTATTTCCTTGGTGTTGGTAGTGATCTCTCCTTTCTCATTCATGATTTTATTAATTTGAGTCTTCTCTCTCTTCTTTTTAATAAGGTTGGCTAATGGTTTATCTATCTTATTAATTCTTTCAAAGAACCAACTCCTGGTTCTGTTGATCTGTTCCACAGTTCTTTTGGTCTCGATATCATTGAGTTCTGCTCGAATTTTAATTAACTCTCTTCTTCTGCTGGGGGTGGGGTCTATTTGTTGCTTTTTCTCTAGTTCCTTTATGTGTAAGGTGAGCTTTTGAATTTGAGATCTTTCCAGTTTTTGAATGGATGCTTGTATTGCGATGTATTTCCCCCTCAGGACTGCTTTTGCTGCATCCCAAAGATTTTGAACGGTTGTATCTTCATTCTCATTAGTTTCCATGAATCTTTTTAATTCTTCCTTAATTTCCTGGTTGACCTTTTCATCTTTTAGCAGGATGGTCCTTAACCTCCATGTGTTTGTGGTCCTTCCATACTTCTTGTTGTGATTAAGTTCTAATTTCAAGGCATTATGGTCTGAGAATATACAAGGGACTATCCCGATCTTTTGGTATCGGTTCAGACCCGATTTGTGACCCAGTATGTGGTCTATTCTGGAGAAAGTTCCATGTGCACTTGAGAAGAATGTGTATTCAGTTGAGTTTGGATGTAAAGTTCTGTAGATATCTGTGAAATCCATCTGGTCCAGTGTATCATTTAAAGCTCTCGTTTCTTTGGAGATGTTGTGCTTAGAAGACCTATCCAGGGTAGAAAGAGCTATATTGAAGTCACCAAGTATAAGTGTATTATTATCAAGGTATTTCTTGAGTTTGGTTATTAATTGGTTTAAATATTTGGCAGCTCCCACATTCGGGGCATATATATTGAGGATTGTTAAGTCCTCTTGTTGGATAGATCCTTTGAGTATGAGATAGTGTCCCTCTTCATCTCTCACTATAGTCTTTGGGGTAAATTTTAATTTATCTGATATAAGGATGGCAACCCCTGCTTTCTTTTGAGGACCATTTGAATGGTAAATGGTTCTCCAACCTTTTATTTTCAGGTTGTAGGTGTCCTTCTGTCTAAAATGAGTCTCTTGTAGACAGCAAATAGATGGGTCCTGCTTTTTTATCCAGTCTGAAACCCTGCGCCTTTTGATGGGGTCATTAAGCCCGTTCACATTCAGAGTTACTATTGATAGATATGAGTTTAGTGTCATCATATCTATTCAGTCCTTGTTTTTGTGGATTGTTCCACTGAACTTCTTCTTAAAGGGGAATTTTAAGAGTCCCCCTTAAAATTTCTTGCAGAGCTGGTTTGGAGGTTACATATTCTTTCAGTTCCTGCCTGTCTTGGAAGCTCTTTATCTCTCCTTCCATTTTGAATGAAAGCCTTGCTGGGTAAAGTATTCTTGGTTGCATGTTCTTTTCATTTAGGACCCTGAATATATCCTGCCAGCCCTTTCTGGCCTGCCAGGTCTCTGTGGAGAGGTCTGCTGTTACCCTAATATTCCTCCCCATAAAAGTCAGGGACTTTTTTTCTCTTGCTGCTTTAAGGATCTTCTCCTTATCTTTGGAATTTGCAAGCTTCACTATTAAATGTCGAGGTGTTGAACGGGTTTTGTTGATTTTAGGGGGGGATCTCTCTATTTCCTGGATCTGAATGCCTGTTTCCCTTCCCAGATTCGGAAAGTTTTCAGCTAGGATTTGTTCAAATACATATTCTGGCCCTCTGTCGCTTTCGGCGCCCTCAGGAACCCCAATTAAACGTAGGTTTTTCTTCCTCAGGCTATCATTTATTTCCCTTAATCTATCCTCATGGTCTTTTAATTGCCTGTCTCTTTTTTCCTCAGTTTCCCTCTTTGCCATCAACTTGTCTTCTATGTCACTCACCCGTTCTTCCACCTCGTCAAGCCTCGTCGTTAGGACTTCTAGCTTGGATTGCATCTCATTTAATTGATTTTTAATTTCTGCCTGATTGGATCTAAATTCTGCAGTCATGAAGTCTCTTGAGTCCTTTATGGTTTTTTCTAGAGCCACCAGTAGCTGTAAAATAGTGCTTCTGAATTGGCTTTCTGACATTGAATTGTAATCCATATTTTGTAACTCTGTGGGAGAGTGGGCTGTTTCTGATTCTTTTTTTTGAGGTGAGGTTTTCCTTCTAGTCATTTTGCTCAGTGCAGAGTGGCCAAAAACAAGTTGTATTGGGAAAAGGAGAAAAAGAGAGAGAAGGAAAGAAAAGAGAAAAAGAAAAAAGAGAAAGAAGAAAAAAAAGGGGAAAAAGAGAAGAAAAAGAAAGAAAAAGAAAGGAGAAAAAAGAAAAAAAAAGGGTGGGTGGGGGAAGCAATCAGAAATCAAGAAGAAAGAGAGAAAAAAAAAGCACAAAACAAAACAAAACAAAAAAACAAAAACAAAAACAAAAAAAAACAAAAAAGAAAAAAAAACCACGGGGGAGTATCTTCCGATTCTGTGTACTTTAAGTCCCTTGACTTCCCTTGGAACTGGTCCGTGTCGCTGGTCTTCTGGGGGAGGGGCCTGCTGTGCTGATTCTCAGGTGTTAGCACTTGGGGGAGCTGCTCTGCCCCTGCCTGGTGCAGGGCTCAGTGGGGGGTGTTTACCCTGTGAGGCCCCGGGAGGAACAACCGCAGTGGCGGGGGCGGCAGCTCTGGGAACCTGGATTCAGCCCCCGCAGTAGCTCCGGGGCTCTCCGTCTGCAGGGCCTGGAGGCTCCGGGGCGGGGCCGCTGATCTGCTCAGTTCCAGGCAGGAGCGTCCTCGCTGTCCTGGGCCCTCCCGGCCTCTGCCTGTCTCTGGGGGGAGGCCGGATCCTGGGCTGTGTCCCGGCGCCCTGTGCTCCGGGGCCTGCGCTGTTGGATTCGCGCTCCCGGCGGTGCAGTCCCCTCCGCGGAGCCGCCGCCCGAGCCCCTCCGAGCTGTTCCCGGAGCCGCGCAGCCCCCTCCGCGGAGCTTCTTCCTCCGCCCGAGCCGCCGCCGCCGAGCTGCTCCCGGAGCCGCGCAGCCCCCTCCGCGGAGCCGCCGCCCGAGTCCCTCCGAGCTGCTCCGGGTCCCGCCGAGCGCTGCAGCCCTTAGGGAGCTCGGGGCACTCTCCGGGGCGCAGTTCCTCTGTTACTGTCCCAGGGAGCCCGAGGGCATCCCCGCCTTTCTGGGGATCCTGCTCCAATTCCCCGGGAGCCCCTTTCCGCGGGGAAGGTTGGTGCAGCTCCTGCTCCTCCGGGACGGGGCTCTCCTGTCCTGGGGACACTCGCCCCGGCCTCAGCCCGGCTCCTCGCGGGGCCCCTCCCCCTTGGAGGCCTTTTGTGTCTTTATTTCTTTTTCCCCGTCTTCCTACCTTGATAGAAGCGCGAACTCTTCTCACTGTAGCGTTCCAGCTGGTCTCTCTTTAAATCTCAGGCCGAATTCGTAGATTTTCAGGATGATTGGAAGGTTTTCTAGGTAATTTGTTGAGGACCAGGTGACCTGGAGACCCTACTCTGCCGCCATCTTGCCCCTCCTCCTATTTTTTCAAATAGTATTTCTGCCCTGCTCTGTCTTCTCCCTTCCTTCTGGGACTCCAAAATACAAATATGCTAGATATTTTCACCATACCTTGGATACATATTATATTCCTTTCTCTGTTTTCCAACTTTTTGTCTTCCTTTATGCAGACATTTTCCTCTGATCCATCTTCTAGTTCACCAATTCTTTCTTTAGTTGAATTCAAGTTCTTGTTAAACTCATCTATTGAGTTCATACTGTTGGGTTTTTTTTTTTTTTTTAGTTTTAGAATTTCAATTTTGAACCCTTTTTTATGCTTTCTTATTTTCTGCTGGAATTCTGTTGTATTTTAATTTTTTGAACCAATTAATCATAGCAATAGTGAGGTTTGTTTCTGATCACTTCAAATCCTGGATTCTCCATGGGTCGGCTTCTACTGTTCATTGATTGTTTTGAGTTTTGCTAATATCTTATCCTCTGTTATTCCTGGCTATTTTTGATAGTATGCTGGACATTATAGGTTAAAAAACCCTTAAGAGGTAATTTGAGGCTCTGGATTATTGCACCTATATTTTACGAGGATTACTTTATTTGCAGGCAGCTACACTACAGTCACTGGTGATTCTAAGTCATCTTAATCTAATCAGGGATTGATACGATTTTGAAGCTGGGTTTCAGTTCCTTTGAGGGATGGTCTCTTCTTAATATTCTGTGGTCAAAATGGCTTCAAATTATGGGCTACATTTTCTGGGATTTCCTTTCGTCTACACAATTTCTCACTGGCTTGTTAGCTCTCCAACAATGTCAAGCTTTATTATCATTAACAGGAGGAAAATGGTCTGATCCACTGAGTCATTACTAGGCACATAACCTACCTCAGAGCAGCTTGTTTCTTTGCATGTCCTGTGACTTTTGATTATTAAGTCAGGTCCCTACAACTATCTCAGAGAATCTCAGAGAATTCTTTTTTTTTTTTTAAGATTTTATTTATTTATTCATGAGAGACACAGAGAGATGCAGAGACACAGGCAGAGGGAGAAGCAGGCTCCATGCAGGGAGCCAACATGGGACTCGATCTGGTGACTCCAGGATCACAACCTGGCCTGAAGGTGGCGTTAAACCACTGAGCCACCCAGGCTGCCCATCTTTTTTTTTTTTTTTTTTTTTTTAAAGATTTATTTATTTATTCATGAGAGAAACAGACTGAGAGAGAGAGAGGCAGAGACATAGACAGAGGGAGAAGCAGGCTCCTCACAGGGAGCCTGATGTGGGACTTGATCCAGGATCCTGGGATCATGACCTGAGCCAAAGGCAGGTGCTCAACTGCTGAGCCACCCAGGTGTCCATCAGAAAATTCTTTAAGGCCTAAGGTTAAGTCTTTCCCAGAGAATTTATATTTGCTTTTGATAGGTGCCAGAAAGCACTACCAACTTTGAATCACTTTAAACTAAAATTTCCATTTGAAATTCCTTCAATTTTCCAAGAGAGTATGAATCCTTATTACCTACCCCATTGACTATATACAAGTGGTTAAAGATTTTTCAGGGAGAATGCATTACTCTTTTTGTTGTGTTCACCCACTGAAGGTGTTGATCTTTAAGGGTCCTTGCTTTATGCAGGGGACTATGATCAGAATATTCCCCTCAAACAACTAGCCTCTTCTATTTTTGTCACTTATGCCTATCATAACTCAGTGTAACTGGGGCTCTAGGCTGTTTGGGGGAGTGCACACTAAGCACAGGATTTGGAGTCAACAGACATAGGTTTGCCTCTCAGCTCCACCATGAATAGTCAAATTGCTCCATGCAGGCACTTGTAGTTTTATCATCCATAAAACAGATAAAATAATATCCTAAATACAGGAAACTTGGAAGGATAAATCATATGACCAAATTGTGAGGTCCTTGATTCAATATAGATTAACCGAGCACCTATTATGTGTAAGGAACTTTTCTAAATGCTGGGAATACAACAAAAAATCTGTGTGTGCATATGCATGCACATATGTATAGCAATAAAATAAGAAAAACTGAGTAAAATATATGATATTTTAGATGGTGATAAGTACTATGTCAAAAAATAATGCAGATGAAGTAAAGGAGATAGGAACATGTGCATGTGTGGTGGCAGAGTGCTCCGTGGTTTTGTATCCCAAACACTGGCACATGACCTGGCATAGAGTAGAAGCTCAATAAACTTTTGACATATGAATTAATAGCTTAGGGCACACCTACTACTATGTATGGCAGACAATAGCAGTGTTTTTTTTAGAGTGGATGTAGTTACTACTGGACCCTCCTCTTTATGCCCAGTTAATGGCAGGTTCAGAGGTCCTCTGAGGCTCACAAATCTGTCCTTGGGCTTAGGAGTTATCCAGATGAAAACTTGAATAGAAATTCCACTCCTGGGCAGCCCCGGTGGCTCAGCGGTTTAGCGCCACCTTCAGCCCAGGGTGTGATCCTGGAGACCCCGGATAGAGTCCTGCATGGAGCCTGCTTCTCCCTCTGCCTTGTGTCTCTGTCTCTGTCTCTCTCTCTCTCTCTCTGTGTGTGTCTCTCATGAATAAATAAATAAAATCTTAAAAAAAAGAAATTCCTTTCCTTCCTCCTTCTGCGCACCACATCTGTCAAGTCTATTGCAGAATCCCAGACATGTTTTCTCCCAGGGGGTATTGTCCTGGTCAATGGGGTTGACACTTTGCTGACTGGGTTCTCCCTTTCCTCTAAGTCAGGGAGCCTCACATCTAGGGTGAATACCGCTGAAACCATTTTGGGTGCCCAGGTGCGGGTCCGGGTGCCTGCCTAGGTACGTGCCCAGGTGTGCTGAAGTGGGTGAGAGATTGGCAATGTAGCCTGCCCGTGTGAACAGAGTGAGGGCATCTGGCCAGCAGGGGGCACTCTGGTGTCACCCTGGGTCTAGTTTGGCAGAGCGCTCCTTCCTATGCGTTTTTGTCCAAGATCGCACAGATGTTGAGGGGCAGAGCTTGGTTTTAAATTTGCATCTCTGACATCAATGGTTATGGTTTTCTCACTGTCCGTGGCTCAGTTTCCTCAAATGCAGGCTGGAGCTTGTTACTCAGAGAGCCCAGAAGGCCCAGAGTTCTGGCACAGGCCTGCTTTGTGACAAATGGTATATAAAAACTGATAGAAGCTCCATTGGGTTTTCCAGAGCTTTATGCTCTTCCCCGTGGGTTGCAGCATTAACCTTGGAACTTTAAAGAGGTGTATGCCTCTGATTTCTTGGACGTCTCCAAGGCTCAAGCTGGTCAGAAGCCCATGGGGCAGCACAGCCAGGGGGCATTGCTGGAAGGCTCCAGTTGAGGCTGGAACCATGGAGGGTTTTAAAGACAGCAGCTCCAAATATCTGGCCCTCAGGATCTGACATCCTCCATTGTGGCCCTCCCTAAGCCAAGAGCCTGGACTTAAATATGAAATCTCCATTGTGGATCCGATGAATCAGCCCTGAGCCAGGGAGGCTTGTGATGCTGTGATGCTCCCATGAGGAGATGCAAGGGACTGGGGAGTATAATGGAAGCTCTGGTAGGGCACTCATCACAGACTCTGCCTGAAGATCCACTTCTAAGTGCCCTGGGGCCAGCCATGGGAATGCCCTTGTTTATCTGTGATTGCTCACCTGGCTCTTTCTCTTTCTTCCCCTCCCTTTCTCTCTCTCTCCCCCTTTTTGGGGAGCAAGCTGCCCTCCCCTCCACCCCACCACCCTAAGCCATTGGGTCGTGAATGTTGAAGAGTCCAGAGGAGGTTCTGGTCTCAAATTAGTCACTTTCCCTAGGCAAATCACCTCAGTTGGAATGGAGCTTCTTCATCTTTTCATACCCCTGTCTGTTATACAGGCTGCTGTTAGCATCAGATAAAGACTTGGGAGAAGGGAAAGACTTTGAAGGCTTCTCTTGATGGCTCATCCAGGGCCAGAGCTTGTCTCTCTTCTGGCCCAAATTGCTTAAGTCGCCATCCATGCCCACCCACCCTCCCCCAGGTGCCAAGTCCATGGCAGGGAAGCAGTGTAGATTGATGGAAAAGTTTGAGGATGGGAATTCCACCATATTGACTCAAGTCCACCAGGAAGGATCCTGAAGTAGAAGAAGATGGGACGGGATGCCCATTCAGAAAGGGAAATGCTGTCTTTCAGAAGATGAATGGTGAGAACAGATACCCTTGTTTTGTTCCTGACCTTAGGGAGAAAGCATTTAGGCTTTTACCATTAAATATGATGTTTTTTTGTGTTTTTCTTGTCTTTTTTTTTCTTGTTTTTCTTGTTTTTTGTTTTTTGTTTTGTTTTTTGTTTTTTTTTGTTTGTTTGTTTTGTTTTTCTTGTTTTTTGTGTTTTTCTTGTCTGTGTTTTTCTTGGTCCCCTTTGTCAGGTTGAAGAAGTTCCCTTCTAGTCCTGGTCTGTTGCATGTTTTATGATGAAAGGGCATTGTATTTTGTCAAATGCTTATTTTGAACCTATTGAGATGATTGTATGTTTTTTCTTTTATTCTATTAATATTTAAGTCTATCAATTTAATATGCATAACATTTTATTACTATATTATTAATATGTGCTATGCTAAATAATGACACCTTAAAAAGTCCTAATCTCTAGAACCTATGAATATACTATTTTACCTGGTAAAAGAGAATTTATAGATGTGATTAGATTAGGGGTCTTCAGATGAGATTTTCTAGGATTCTCTGGTTGGAACCAAAGTAATCTCAAGGGTCCTTATAGAAAGAGGGTAAGAAGATTAGAGTCAGAGAAGGTGATGAGATGATGGAATAGAGACAGATATTTGAAGATGCTAATCCATTTATTCCCATTAAGTCTGTGGTAATTTGTCATAGTAGCAGTAGGAACTAATAAAATTACATTGACTGATTTCTGTATGTTGAACCAAACGTTCACTCCTGAGATAAATCCCACTTGGCTCTGGTGTACAATCCCTTTAATATACTACTGGAATCTGTTTGTTAGTGTTTTTGCTGACTATATTCACAAGAGATATTGATCTGTAGTTTTTCTTTTCTTATGATGTCTTTGTCTGGTTTTGGTGTCCAGGTTATACTGGCCTCATGGAATAAGTTAGGAAAAGTTTCCAACCTTTTCTATTTCATGGAAGACTTTGTGAAAGATTAGTGTTAATTCTTCTTAAACATTTGGTAGAATTAACCAATAGAGCTGTTTGGCCTTTCCTTTGTGGAACTGTTTGATGACTAGCTTGATCTCTTTACTTGCTGTAGATATATTCAGATTTTATACTACTTCTTGAAATAGTTTTGGTAGTTTGTGTCATTCTCAAAATTTGTCCATTTCATCTAGCTTATCTAATTTTTTGGCATTCAATTATTCAAATATTCCTTATAATCCTTTTTTATTTCTGAGGGTTGGTAGTCTTGTCACCCCTTTCATTCCTGGTATTAGTAATTTGAGTCCTTCATTTTTCTTCTTGGATTTCTCAATTTTGTCCATCTTTTCAAATAATTTTTACTTTCATTGATTTTTCTGTTTTTCTTTTTTTTTTTTTAATTTTTTTTTTAAATTTTTTTTTTAATTTTTATTTATTTATGATAGTCACAGAGAGAGAGAGAGGCAGAGACACAGGCGGAGGGAGAAGCAGGCTCCATGCACCGGGAGCCTGATGTGGGATTCGATCCCGGGTCTCCAGGATCGCGCCCTGGGCCAAAGGCAGGCGCCAAACCGCTGCGCCACCCAGGGATCCCCTTTTCTGTTTTTCTATTTTTATTTTATTTTTACCCTTATCTCTGTTATTCCCTTCCTTATGCTTGCCTTTAAGTTTAGTTTGCTCATCATTTCTAGTTTCTTAATGTTGAAGATTAGGTTATTAACTTGTAGTTTTTTTCTTTTTTAATGTAGACATTTATGGCTTTGAATTTCTCTCTAGGCACTAGCTTAACTGCATCCCATAAGTTTTAGAATTTCGAGTTATTTTCATTCATTTCAAAGTATGCTCCAATTACCGTTGTGATTTCTTCTTTAACTCATTGGTTATTTAGTAGTGTGCTGTTTAATTTCATAATCAATCGATTTCACAAAAATCTATATTCATTGATTCCTCAAATATCTCTCTGTTCCTGATTTCTAATTTCATTTCATTGTGGTAGGAGAATATGCTTTGTATGATTTGAATTCTTTTACCTTTATTTAGACTTTTTTAATGGCCTATATATGGTCCCTCCTCGATAATGCTCCATATATGCTTGAGAAGAATGTGTATTCTGCTGTGGTTGGGTGCAAATATCTACAGATATTTGTTAGATCTAATTGGTTAACAGTGTTTTTCAAATCTTCTCTCTTGCTGATTTTTATCTAGTTGATTTATCCATCATTGAAAGTGGAGTACTGAAATCTCCAACTATTATTGTTGAATTCTCTAGTTTTATTTTATATTGCTAGTTTTGCCTCATGTATGTTGGGACACTCTTAGGTATGGATATGTCTATATAATTGTTAGATTATCTGGCTTTACTATAGTCACTCCAGATGTTTTTTGGTTACTCTTTGCATTGTGTATCTTTTGCTATCATTTGACTTTCAACTAATTTATGTCTTTGAATCTGAAGTGAGTCTCTTGTAGATAGTACATAGTTGGATCATTTTTTAAAAAATTCATTTCATGGGCAGCCCAGGTGGTTCAGTGGTTTAGTTCCGCCTTCAGCCCAGGGCGTGATCCTGGAGACCCGGATAGTCCCACGCTGGGCTCCCTGCATGGAGCCTGCTCCTCCCTCTGCCTGTGTCTCTGCCTCTCTCTGTGTGTCTCTCATGAATAAATAAATCTTAAAAAAATTCATTTCATTAAAAAATAATCTGCTTTTTTAATTGGAGAGTTTAATCCATTTATTTTTTTTTAAAGATTTTATTTATTCACTCATGAGAGAGGCAGAGACACAGGCAGAGGGAGAAGCAGGCCTGTGGGGAGCCTGATGAGGGAGTCTATCCCAGGACCCTAGGACTATGACCTGAGCCAAAGGCAGATGCTCAACCACTGAACCACAGGCATCCCGATCCATTTATGTTTAATGTGATTACTAATAGGGTAGGATTTATGTCTTCTACTTTGCTGTTTGTTTTTTATATGTCTTAAGTTTTTTTGTTTCTCTGTTTCTCCATTACTGCCTTCTCCTGTTTTAAAATATACTTTCCAGTGTAGTGTAATTCCCTTGTTTATTTTATTATGCATATTTTGAGTTATTTTCTCAGTGGTTACCCGAGGATAGAGGCTGGAATAATATTAACTTAATTTTAATGATATACAAAAACTCTGCTTCTATATATCCCTGTTCCCTCTTCCCTTCTTTAAGCTCATACTATCCACAAATTATAACTCCATACATTATGTACGCATCAACAGACTTATAATTATTGTTTTATGGAGTTGCCTTTTAAATCATCTCTTTAAACGTCTCTTTCATCAATCTTTTAGGATAAGAAAGGAGTTACAAACAAAAAGATGAAATTATACTGTTATCTTACTCAGGTTAGGCTGGTATAACAAAATACCATAGATTGAATGGCTTAAACAACATTTAATTCTTATAATTCTGAAGGCTGAGAAGAATAAAATCAAGATTCTAGGATGGTTGAGTTTTGTGGGGATCGTCTTTCTGGCTGCAGGCAGCCACCTTCTTGCTGTATCCTTACATGGTGGAGAAAGAGATCTCCTGTCTCTGCTTTTTAAAAATAAGGGCATTAATCCTATCATGAGGGCCCCATTCTCATGATCTAATCTGACCCTAATTACCTCCAAAAGCCCCACCTCCAAATTCCATCACACTGGGGATTAGGGATTTGATATATAAATTCTGGAAGTACACAAACACTCATTCCATAAAACTGTCTCTTTCAATTTACCAGTGTTCTCTCTCTCATGTGCATTCACATTTCTTTGCCATCTGCCTCTTCTGCCTTCCTGTTCATTCCTCTTCATATTCTAACTTACTTCCTTCTCCCACAGCTTCAGGTATCCTTTTATTTCATTCTGTGGGCCTGCAAGAGTTTAACTTCCTATCTGTGCAACCATTGACTTCTGCCACTTTCCAAGGTCATGGTTCCTAAACTGCCGTCTCCCTCTGCCCTCATCCCAAGTACAGGGTGAGGACACCTATTTTCCAAGCTATAGGAACATAATTCACTTGAGGAAAAACTGACTTTTCAAAAATATCATGTTTTCTATATTGTCTCTAAAGGCTGGGGCAGTAGCCTCTACATTGTCTATTCTACTGTAGCCGATTGCACATAATTAGCAACCATTGAATAAAGCAGTTGTCCCCTTGAGTAGATATGGGGCTCCAGGAGGGAGGTTGTAAAACACAGGGTAGACTTAGTAATGGATATCTGGTAGGAGCAGACCACCAGGGCTGGCCATTAACACCACATTATTCAGGGCCATTGTTAAAGAACTAATCAATTGTGAATTAGAGTTTGAGCCATACCATAATTGTGGTATGGTGTCACCATTAATCATGTTCTGGAATGCTGAGAAAAGACTGAAGTGAGCTAAAAGTCGAAGGTTTAAGGTTTCTTGAAACAAAGCTTATTTAATGATATTCATGAGTGAATGACGTATTGTGGTAACCAGTTCTTGGTATTAGTCCAATTCCACTGGTGATCCCAGGGGCTAGATAGCTGCCCAGATGCTGAGCTTTCTGGAAAACAGTGATTAGTATTCAGCATGTGTCTGGGGAGAAACCATATACAGCACATCTTGTATTTTCAAAGATCCAAATGGAGACCAAATGAGAAGGAGAGGCTTAAGATTTCCCTGTAAAATTCAAAAGTTGTATTAGGCTGGAGAGAGGGGCCAGATTTCCTTGCAGTTGGGGACTTCCACAGAGTCTGGAAATTGACCTAAACATAAGAGTCATCTTTGGAGGGACAGATAAAAAACAAACTTGGTGTTGGGAAAACTACTAAGATGCTTTTTAGTGCTCTTTATCTAGCTATTATTATTACCACGAACAACAGTAACAATGACGACCATCTCTTTGGACATATTATATACCAGGCTGTGTCCTAGGTGTTTTGTTGACACTGAAATATGTAGTTCAATTTTCAGAACAATTTTTCATGGTAGGTTGTAATATCTTTAAGATGAGAAAACCATGTACCACATGTACCCATGGCATTGAGCACACAAAAAATCTGGAATTGAGGTGGTCATGAATCATTTTATTGCTGCCTCTTCACTGTTCCTATAAATCCACATTGTGAGGCTGGTTCTTCCCCTTTCCCTGGATGAAAACTTTGGCCCATGAATTTTCTGGTCTCTCCTAGGTAATAAAAGCACTTCTATGGTCACATTCTTAAGTCAAGTAAATCTGCAAAATATTGTCTCAATTCAGTAATAAAAATATCCAGTTCCATTTAATAATCCAATTTCTGAACTTAATTAAAGTTGAGATTACTCCTTCTCTTACTTGGACCAGAAACATGCTTGCAAGAGGGGTCCATGATAAGTCACCTGAATTCTTCTCACTTGGGCATTCTTTCGCTATGAACTTGGGTAGGGTGGAGAGAAAAGGGGAAAAGGAAAGATTCCCCTTTTCAGGTACTCATATGGCTACTGAGTATAAGCATTCGTTGGGCCTTCTGGGCACCAAAGGCTGACTTTCCTCCTAGAACACTTTGGTAGATTGCTTGAAGATACACATCCATTGTCCCATCATCTGCTGGGATCTTCCATTGATAGAGCTGTGTGGGAGACATCTTTCCTCCATTTGTGGCTGACTTGTGGCTCTTTCCTCAGCTCCTGGATGTGGGCAGGTTAGAGTTGGAACCTTGTGGTTTCCTCACCATGCATATTTCTTGGACAGGACCCAAGCTCCCCCTTAAAGTGGCTCTCTCTTATGTAAAGCCCACACACTTTGCACACTCTGGAAACACAGACTGATCCTGGTGTAGCCGCATATCTTGTGTTTTGCTATCAAGGCAGCTAGGCAGCCTGCCATGAACTGAATTGTGTCCCTCCATCCCCATTTATATGTTGAAGTCTTAAGCCCCTATGTGACTGTATTTGGAGATAGGGCCTATACAAGGTAATTAAGGTTAAATGAGGTCATAAGAGTGGGCCCCTGAGCCAATAGGATTAGTGTCATGGTAAGACAAGATACCAGGGGCTTATTCTCTCCTCCCTTCCTTTTTTCTCTTCCTCCCTCTCTTCCTGTCTCCCTCCCCCTCCCCACTAGAGTACATTCAGAGGAAAGACCATGTGAGAACAAACTGCTGTCTGAAAGCCAGGAAGTGGGCTCTCACCAGAAACCAAACCCTGCTGGACCTTAATGTGCGGCTTCCAGCTTCCAGAACCGTGAGAAGTACATCTTGCTTATTTAAGCCACCAGTCTGCAATATTTTGTTATGGAAGCCCAGGTGGACTGATACAGTCCTCTCTCATGTTTTTTATTTCTCTGGTGTGAGCTGGGCACCCGTACACTGTGCCACACAAGCTTCTGGGTATGTGTTAAATCCTTGAGAAGTCCCAATGTACCCTCTTTTCCTATGTGTAAGGGCAGTAGGAGGCACGGTCTCCCTCTCTACATTGGCAGGGCCAGAGTGAGGCTCATAGCACACCAGTAGTGCTCCGAAGGAAATCTTTGAGTCATTAATATTTTTAGATCCATGAAGTGGTTATGTAGGTAAGAGATATATAACTGGTTTTCCCACATGGTTTGACAATTTTGCTTAGGCACTATCTTAGGCACACAGAACCTACAGTCTTGGTAGCAATCCAAACTTCCATTTCAATGCCACTTACTACACAGAGGGGAACAAGGTAGACCTAACTATGTCTTGAATCCAGGCCTCTTTAAGATTTGTGGTCTCTCCACAAAAAAAATTGCACTGACCTTCTGAAATGGAAGGATTCTAGACCATAAGCTTATGAGGGTACAGCTATGTCTGTCATATTTACCACTGTATCCTTTGACTTCTGACATGCTTAGCACAGAGCATACACTATTGTGCAGGTGGCAACTGCCACATGGACATCAGCTAGTACAGTGCCAGCCACATAACAAGGGCTCAATAAATAATTGTTAAAATTGTTGAAAATCTGGTACTCTAGCACCCGAATGAGGGGTTTGGAATCATGGTAAATTGTGGGGTCTTCTGAAGGGTCCAAGAAGGTCTGTCCAGTGAAGGGAGGCTCTATGGGACATAGCAGTGAAGTGTTACTACCTGAACATTTCTCATGGGGTTAGAGCAGGCCTGTTTTTCCATTTGGGTCCAGCTTCCACCTCTCTCTGCTTTCTTCTAGGCATAAGTGAGCCATCTCCTCTCTGCTCTGGGGCTGTTGTTCCATCCGGCCCACAAAGGGACAATTATCAGAGGAGAGAACCACAATGCTGTGAGCGGAGTGCAGCAGGTCAGAAGAAACCAGTATCTCAGATGCCCTGGAGGAGAAGGGCTCCCCCTGGGCCCAGACCTCAGACAAGGTTTAAGTCCATGGCTTGGTGGCTTACTTTTGGCCCTTGGTCCAAGGAAATAAGAAAGAGAGAGGGAGAGAGAGAAAGAGAGAGAGAGAGAAAGAGAGAGAGAGAGAGGCCCAGTTTAGGACAGGGGCCAAGGGTCATTGCTGCTTTCAGTTTCACCTCTGAAGTGCCACGTGACCTTGGTGAAAATCATTACTCTCTAATCAAACCGGGTAATTGGCTAATGCGTCACATGTGTATGTTGCAAGGAATAATGAAATAGGCTCCACGAAACATATTTTGTCCTTGAGGGACAAATAGTACAAGCTATTTATTTTAGGAGCATGGCTTCACCAGCTCTTCCAGCTCAGCTCAGAAACACCCCTGGCCATCCTGGCACAGCCTCGTAGAAGCAGTAATGTCTGATGCGAGCAGAAAGCAAAAATACTGGCAGTCATCGAGGCCACTCTGTATCTGACCATGGCTACCTCTTGTCCTCTTTCATTAATCCAGACTCTTTATTTAGTGCTCCATCTGTACCAGGTCCAGGGCCTGCAAACATATTGGTCTTTACACCTCCAGTTTCAACTCCTGTCACTGCCACAATGCTGCGCCCCATGTCCTAGCAACTTTTCACCCACTCTGTCCCTTCTACCTGGAATGCCCTTTTCTCGCCTCTGCCTGCCAAATCCTTACTGCTCCATAAAGTACCCTCTCTGTGAGGTTTTCATGGACTCCATTAAGCAGAGTAAGTCACTCTGTGTTCTTGTCACTGCGAGAAGCAAAGACAAGAGCACCCCCTGGCTTCAGCCTTCCTGATGCTGAATGTGGCGGAGCTTACTCTGTCCGTGCTGGTGGATGGCCCTGGATGACTCTTAATTACTCAAAGCCAAATGGGACTTCATTGTGAGGGGTTTCAACCATCAGTCTGTTTCAGGACCTAGAAACTGCAGCCAGTATTCCTTCAAGCCTCTCGGGGGCAGTTTTTAGTTCTGATAAGGTAATGTGCATTGTGCACTTACAGAAGGCTGGGGTTGGGGGTGGGTAGACCAAAGGTTCAAAAGGTCCCTATCATCCAGGAAGCCTGCGTGACAATAAGATAAGGGTATAATTATTTTGATGTTTGATTTATTAGTGTTTTCTCTTTCCAAAGAGAGCCAGGAAGAGTCAGTGCATTTCCCAACTTAAGAAGGAAGAACAAGCTATGGGTCAGCTGAGGATAGGTGGGCTGAGCAAGGCAGGGTGGTAAATGGCTGTTGACCACCAGCTTAAACACAACGTATTGACCCATCTGCTCCCCTCCTGTGGAACCCACCCAGCCAGGCAAATAGGTCCCAGGGTATCCACCTATGGGTCCTGCCTGAATCCTCCTGATATAATGTATTATTAGTAGAGTATTTAAGGTAATGCATAGCCAACAGACCAAGAGACAACTGCAAATGAAAAGAGAGTTTGTTGTTATTCACAGTTCTCAAAAGGGGGGTGTAGGGCTACAGGGGGAAGCGTAGGGTCAGTCAGGAGGCAGATGAAGCTGAGGGGTTGATGTAGACAAAAGCCTTTACTATGGTTTCTGAGGGAAGAAATGGGCAGGGCAAGGTAAGCAGGCTTAGGATGGTCTGGTTTGAGTAATACCAGTGGGCTCTGGAGTACATAGTGGCTTTCCTTAGTTGTTTGAAAGCTGATCCTGAGGTGATAGGCCAGGAGGAGAGTGGCCTGGAGTATGAGAGTGAGAGCCTCATGAAGGAGGTGGTTAGGGGTACAGTTTGTTGGCTGGGGATTTGTTGGTTTGCATGTGATAAGCACACTCTTGGACAGTCTGTCTTGGGGTATCCAGATGGGCAAGTGTCTAGGAACTGGCTAGCCCTGGAGGGGGGCTCTATCCAGCTATTCAGCTCTTTGTAGTGCACAGGCAGCCGTGGACAATACATAAACAGATGCGTGTGCTTGTTCTAATAAAACTTTATTTATAACAGGAGGCAGTGGGAAGGAATTGGCTGGTGGGCCACAGTTTGCAGACTTCTGGCTCAGAGAGTTTGGTGTCCGCAGGCAAGCATGGGCAGGATATGGGAGGGGGATGGATGGACAGGGCTGGAGGGAGACTCGAGAAGGGCAAAGATGAGCTTTCTACTTTATGTTTCATAGGACACTAATAGGTGAACGAAGGAGGTATAGCTGCTCTCAGCCCTTGAAAATATTATTCCATTTCCTTCTCGCACCTGCTCTCAGCTAGCTGTTATTCCCCTGGGTTTGTTTCTAATATTTCCTCTTCATCCTCGATTTCTGCAGTTTCACTATGATGTGTGAGGTATAGATTTATTTCTACCTATTGTTTAGTATTTGCAATGCCTTTTGATATAAAAACTCATGTCTTTCTTCAATTCTTGGCCATCCTGAGTATCTCTCCAAATGGCTCCTCTGCCATTTCTTCTATTCTCATCCTTGGAAGCTCCTATCAGACAAAAGTTGCTACCTTTCAAAAAGTTTTCATTCTTTCTTAATGACACTTTCATTAAAAAGACAAATAAATAAGAAAAATCTAGAAAAACTTCATTTCTCAATACTGCCTTTTAGGTAAAATTCTTCAATCCTACCTTCCAATCAGGAACACTCTCTTTGATTCTTTCAGTTTTAGAGTTTATCTGGAGTTTTAAGTTTTTCATTGTAATGACTTTGCTTGTTAATTATGAGTTTTATTCTTTACTGTTCTTCCTAACCTCTTGATTTTGTTTCATGATTTCCTGTTCCTTTAAAAATGTATTTTACTCTGTGATTTCTTTGGGCATCCTAAAATAGCCATTTAAGAGTCTAGCTTATATCCTCAACTGGCTCTGTGCAGAGATATATGTCCATCCACCACGGTCAGGGGGCATGGTCTAGACAGAGAAAACAGCACAGGACTATCCAGTGTGGTTTGACCCATCAATAGCTTGGAAAGCACAGGTAATGTCATTATGAAGTGACATTTGTCAATGCAATGTTGGAAGCAGAGAAGTTATTTGATGGTGCTCACCAGGGAGGTACTCAAACTTCAGGAACTTGGCTTTGCTAAATCATAGTCCAAAAGACAGAGGATCTGATTTCTCCTTGGGCAGAGGTTTGTTTATCCTAAGCACTGAGCCAATGGCTCTATTAGTTTTGAACTGAGTTAGATATTTTTCCACATTTGGGCAGAGCCACTATTTGCTAAGAGAAAGGTACATACAACAACATATTGTTATAATTCTTCAAGGACAGAGGACTGTGCATCACCACTCATTCTTTCCCCCACCTTACAGCCACCACACTGCTCCATAAAAGTGTATTGACTTACATTGTAAAATGATAATTTAGCATAGAAGACGTGATACAAATAAATTTGATACTCCATAATTTGTACACTGAGGTGGGTATTGCATCTGCCCTGGTAACCTTTGTCCTAATTGAGAGATGTGGTCACTGCTCCAGAGGACACAGAGATCCTTCTGAAATTGCTCTAAGGCCATATAAGCCACAACAAAATGTCCCACGTTAACCAACCTCGTGGTCATGCTTCACATGTAGGCATTGTGTATGTGCATGTATTCTATTAAGTATATAATAGAAACAATTATATTATATATAATACAAAATATAATGTAACATATGTGGATATATAATTATTTTATAAAAAACAGTATTGGTGAAAATCATGAACACATCTAACCAACCTTGCTGAACATTTGCAATGCTCTCTCTTCCTTTTACTGAATTCCAATTTAATAGAATGGCATCTAACTTCCACTGAAGTTTCAAAAATTTTCTGTTTTTGATAGGTCAACAATTATAATAGTACATTATCCTTGCAATATACTGTCTTAATAATGTGTTAATACATAGCAATCCTTGGATGGAATTTCCAGAATTGATGTTTTATAACCATCAACTGGCATCTTAAAACTAACCTCAGTGGCAAGAAAGCCAATTGCTGAGGTGTATTATTAGCCAAAGGATTGTTGCATGTGTGACTGGCACACACAGAATTAAGGTGGAAGTGAGTACCTGGAGACCTCTAAAACTTCTAAAGAACAGTTAGCTTGCAAGGATTCTGGGTGAATGGTTTGAGAGGGAATTTTTAAAGGGTACTTGGTAATCTAAAGACTCAGTGGAAACAGTCTCTGGAGGAGCTCGCTGTTCTCTGGCAACCCACGAGTGGACCCTCCATGAAAGTTTCTACATCAAAAATGAGGCCAAAGTCAGAAGTGGACAATCATTTGAAATGGGAAGGAATGGTAAAATGTAGACAGTGACCAGAAAAAAAGGAGTGAATGAGTGAGGGATGGGTAGAGGAAGGGAGAGAGAGAATAAATAAATGTAGCCTAAGAAGGAGACAGAAAGTAAGATAAAAAGATGGGAAGGATGGAGAAGAGAGAATTTTGACCAAAGAGAATGAAGGAGAGAAAAAGATGGTAGAGCAGCAGCGAGGAGTCTGTTGGGAGACTGTAAGGACACTCCTCCCTGAGCCTCACTTAGGCCAATCTGCACCTCCATGCACATAACTTCTCTGTGTTGGACTGTATGTAAGTGGCAGTCACTGTGTGGGTCCTGAGGCAGCCCTGCCAGCGTGCTGATCCACATCCTCATTGCTCTCTCAGAAAGGAGTTTTGTTTCGACTTGGCTGGGCTCTATCTACCAAGGAACTCTTTGATTCACTGGCTCATTTATGTTATCTATGGAAGGATAGAATCCCCCAGGTCTGAGTAGCTAGTCTTTTCCAAGGGAACTCCCAGGGAGTTCCAAGGGAACTCTTCTTAGGAGAGTTCCTAAGAAATTCCAGGAGGAAAACCTCATTTCTTTGTCATTTTTGAAAGTTATCCCCTGAAATGCTAAAGCTGCTTGGGCTTTTTAAAAAAAATTTTTTTAAAGATTTATTTATTTATTGCAGTGAGAGAGAGCATAGTAGGGAGGGGCAGAGGAAGAGGGAGAGAGAAAACCAAGCTGACTCCTCGCTAATCACAGAGTCTGGCATGGGGCTCAATCTCATGACCCTGAGATCAGACCTGAGCTGAAACCAAGAGTCAGATGCCCAACCAACTGGGTCTCCCAGGCATCCTGAAGCTGCTTGGGCTCTAAAGGTTGTTTTTTTTTGTTGTTGTTGTTTTCTGAAAAGGGCTTCAAAACCAAGGGGATGACAATTTCATAGTGCATGGGGGAGAAATGAGTGTCCCGCATCTGGGAAATGTCACAATGAGTGCCCACGTTGCACTGAATCCCAGCCAGGCACATGTGCCTGTCCTGACAACTCCCTGAGCCTCAAGCTAAAACTTTTATTCCTTATTACTCAGCCATTAGAAATGACAAATACCCACCATTTGCTTCAACGTGGATGGAACTGGAGGGTATTATGCTGAGTGAAATAATTGGAGAAGGACAAACATTATATTTTCTCATTCATTTGGGGAATATAAATAATAGTGAAAGGGAATAGAAGGGAAGGGAGAAGAAATGGGTGGGAAATATCAGAAAGGGAGACAGAACATAAAGACTCCTAACTCTGGGAAACGAACTAGGGGTGGGGGAAGGGGAGGAGGGCAGGGGGTGGGGGTGAATGGGTGACGGGCACTGAGGGGGGCACTTGACGGGATGAGCACTGGGTGTTATTCTGTATGTTGGCAAATTGAACACCAATAAAAAAAGAAATTTATTATAAAAAATTAAATAAAACTTTTATTCCAGAAACACCAGGTGGTGGCACCGCATCAAGCTTTACAAAGATTCTCACCAAATCTCAGACTTTGCCTCTTGAATCTGTCACTCTCCTGTTCCAAAGATAAAATGAAATGAAGAGAAAAACAGCTTTTAGATCACCATGGCTACCATCTGGAAACACCTGTCTCTGTTGGCAAGGGGTGGCTGACAAGGGGGAGAATTTGAAAAACTGCAAACATCTTGTTTTCATTGACTTAGAGCTAGCTGTCCAAATATTTGTATCACTTGAGGTATATGCAAAAAAAAAAAAAAAAAACCACTGAATTTAGAGTGCACTTCTATTATTCAGTACAAACATCTTCTGGTACAATCTTGAACTTACCTGAAAATAATCTAAACAATGTAAGTTGTAACCAGCAAAGGGGAAGTGTGTTAACTTAGTGAGCACATGCGTTGGGCACTGGGATCTGGTGATACATGGGAGGCATGTGTTTTCTGCCCTGGTGGCACTTACTTTCTAGATGGGAAGACAGACAACATGTTAGTAAAACAGATTAACTGAGTAGTTATAAGGATGTCTGGGTGGCTCAGTGGTTGAGAGTCTGCCTTTGGCTCAGATAGTGATCCTGGGGTCCTGGGATTGAGTCCCGCATCAGGCTTCCCACAGGGAGCCTGCTTCTCCCTTTGCCTATGTCTCTGCCTCTCTCTCAGATAAATAAATAAAATCTTAAAAAAAAAAAATAGACTAGTCATAGGTTATGGCAAGCACTGAGGAGGCAAAAGAGATGGCTGCCGTGACTAGGAAGTCACTTCAGATAGAGTTCAAGGAAAGTCTGGCTAAGGAATAACATTTCAGCTGAGGCATGAGGGATGTAGATGGTCAGCCATGGGAAGAACTAGGGTTGGGGGTGGGGGACCAACACAAGCAGTAGGACCTACAAAGGCCCAAACCGGGGAAGAGGGTGGAGGATCTTCAGACAGAAGGAGGCCGTGTGGCTGATGTAGGTGTGAGAATGACCATGTGGGAGGTGAGGACAGCAGGGGCAGGTTCACACAGGGCCGTGAGATGAGAAAACCTCAGGGATGAGAAGCTACTGAGGGGTTTTAAATGGGGAATACCAGGATTTATGTTTGTGAGATATTTCTCTGAGTGGAGTGCAGAGAATGTATTGGAGAGAGCCAGAAAGGAGGGGAGGGAGATGGTCAGGCAGCTTTTGAAGGACCCTGTTGGGGGTCTGTGACTTGGTGCACAGTGGTGGCAGCGACAGAGGGAGAAACAGACAGATTAGAGGCATAACTTGGAGGCAGAACCAGTGGAATTTATGGCTGCTTTGGGCTGGGGATAGAAAGAGAAACTGAGGAAATTAGAATGATCTTCAAGTTTTGATGTCAAACGTTTTGATGTCTGCATCAGGGGATCTTGGTGCCATTGAATGAGATGAGGAAGCGTCTGGAAGGAAAGAGTTCATAAGAGGGAGGGAATTGAGAATTTAATTTTGTCAGATCTAAACTGGAGGCATGCTATGGATTCTGTGGCGTGCCACACAGATCTCTCTCCACAACCCAGGCTCTCATTTCCCTGGCTGCTGGTAGTGTTGGCTGACTCACTGTGGAGTCTGTCAGAAGGCCTCAGCAGAAGGGACCTAACTCTTAAGACTACACTTGCCCCAGGGTAGCCGGCAGCCAGGGCCGCCCACTTGCCTCAACACGGGACAACCTTGAAGGCCATTCCTTCTCTAAAGCTCTCCATGGCACCAGCTGAGCTCCTGTTGTGACTGCATCAGAATTTCGTGTCTCCCCTTGCCCAACCCTGATGCTCTCATGCCATTACAGTATATTCCTGAGGATGTCTCTCTGTGAACCTCCTCTCATAAATCTCTACCTCAGGGGATCCCTGGGTGGCTCAGCAGTTTAGCGCCTGCCTTTGGCCCAGGGTGCGATCCTGGAGTCCCAGGATCGAGTCCCACGTTGGGCTCCCAGCATGGAGCCTGCTTCTCCCTCTTTCTGTGTCTCTGCCTCTCTCTCTCTTTCTCTTTCTCTATGTCTACCATAAATAAATAAATAAATGAATCTTAAAAAAAAATCTCTACCTCAGAGCCTGATTCCAAGAACCCAAACCAAAGCAGTTGGTGCCAGGAGTGATCCTAGGAAGCAGACCCTAAAATAGGATTTTTGGAGCTGCACCACCTGCCAGCCAGACCAAAGGACCTCTTGCCCCTGGCATTGGTGTAAGGAAATGGTGAAAACTTTCACTGGTGGCGTAATGTCTCAGTCATTTGAAAGATACAGGCAAAGAAATTCAACAGCTGTTACTGAGTGTTACTGATGCATTAGAGAAACACAATAAAAATGCTGAGGGTGGGGATCCCTGGGTGGCGCAGTGGTTTGGCGCTTGCCTTTGGCTCAGGGCGCGATCCTGGAGACCCGGGATCGAATCCCACATCAGGCTTCCGGTGCATAGAGCCTGTTTCTCCCTCTGCCTATGTCTCTGCCTCTCTCTCTGTCTCTCTGTGACTATCATAAATAAATAAAAATTAAAAAAAAATGCTGAGGGTGATTAATTTAACCATCACTCAATTACATGCTACACATAGGATCCAAGTTGATGTTGCTGCTGGGGACACAGAGTGTTATCATAGTCCTCTCTTTGAGTGAAGGGGGATGGGGTTCAGATAATAAATGGAGTCTTGGTCCAGGTTTGGTTCACATTGAGCCCAGTGGTTCCTTATGGTCACCCAGTGATCATTTCCCCTGGCCCTGAAAGCACACTCGGAGTGGATGAACTTGGCCTGTGGAATAAGGCATCATTGTAGTGGGGAAGGCTGAGAAATTGCCTCCATGTCTCCAGGCAAGAAAGTAAGTCAATAGCTATATTGCAATATTGCAACCTGGTGAGGACGGCATGTTTGAGCAACATGCTTACCTAAAGAATGCCGGGGAGGTTATTCCATCATATCCCTGTCAGAGCCATCAGTCTGGCCCCTATAAAATTTAGATTTGGTCCTGTCATAGGACAGTGGACTCCCATAGTCTTAACCACTGTGGTAGAATTAGCCACAAATGGACTGCTGTGCCAGATATGGTATCTTTTCTAGTGTAGACTGACAAGGTTCAGGATACAAGGTATATGACTATTAAGCTAGGAAATGCATTCTTTTCTATCTCTATCAGAGAGGAAGACTAGAGTAATTCATGCTCATGTGTGATAGACAACAGTAGCCATCATGTACAGTCTTCTCTAAGGGCTAGTTATAATACCCAAGAATGCCTCGACTGTTCAGACCCTCCACAGAATCCACACTGACCCACTGTATCCATGATATCCTGTTAATCAGACCAGGTGAGCAAGAAAAAGAAAAAGCACATAAATTAGAGATAGCCTTTGTAAGATACCTGTGCCCTAGCAGGTGGGCGGTAAACACCATGAATATTCAAAGGCAAGTTCTATCAGTGAAGTTTTTATGAGTCCAGAGGTCTGGAGCATGTCAGGACATCCTCTCCAAAGGGAAGAGCATTTGATTGCATTTAGCTTCTCCTGCCACTAAGAATGAATTACAAGAGCAAGTGTTGTTGGCTTCTGGAGGCAGTCCCGGGAGAATGACCCGCAGGCAGTAGGGCTGAGACAAATGGAACTGGCCACATGTGCCATGCCAGACTTTAGAACTGCTATGGACAGTGGCTTCCATGTGCTTGCCCTTTCCCTCATTTTTAACTAGAGAGTATCTACATCGGTTCTCCTGTGCCCATCCCACCATTATCTCTTGGGTATTGGAAGCTGGGAGGAGACAACATCTCTTTTCAGTTCCCTGGTCTTTAAATTGAAAGAAATAGTGCTCAAGAAGCTGTACCTGAGGGAGTTGCACCCGGAAGGAAGCCAACCTGCACCTGCACCTGACTTAGATGATGAAATCCAGGGGTTATGACCCTGAACATGATGTTGAAATGGGATGAGACTCTAGGGGAAGGGTGAGCATATTCTGCAATGGGGGTATGTGAATTTTCCTCCAAATGGCTAAACATTTCTCATTTCACCTGCTCTTCCAGAGCTCGCCACTCCCTCCAGCAAGAGGTAGACTCTTGTCCTCTCCCCATGAGCCTTTGTGACTGCCTTAATTATTAGAGGATGGAGGATGTCATGTTGTGTAACTTTTTAGTTGTCACATGAGGTGACATAGCTGTCATGAGAGTCTTGCTCTCTCTCAAGAGTGTTGACCACTGCAACCCTGCCACTGTGCTTCAGGGTTCCCAAGCAGCCCCTTGGAGAAGTCACTTGTAAGTGTTCTGGCTGACAGTCCTAGCTGAGGTTTTGAGGACCAGCATTGTTTGCCAAGATACACAAGCGTGGGAGACTTTTGATAATCCTAGCCTCTTCTTGTGCTTTGAACCACCCCAGTTAATGCCGCATAAAGCAGAGGTGAGGTATCCCCACTGAGTCTCAGATTTGGGACAACTCTGAAGGGCCATCCCAGTCCCAGAGCCTCCCATGGGATGGCCTATACATGTGGAGAGGTAGTTTATGAACATAGAGGTCAAGAGAGTGGTCAGGACCAAAGAAGCAAATTGGGGAGATACCAGAATGTGCATAGTTTTCAGTCTCAGGTCTGGGTGACATGACCTGGGGGAGAAAGTATACATACTTTCTGGGGGAGAAAGCACCCTATAACCCAGACCTGGCAAAGAAAGGAGAGATAGGAAGGAGCTGGAGGAAGAGAAAAGTCAGGAGACAGTGGTCCAGAAGCTGGGAGAAGAGGATGTCTCAAAGGAGAGGGGCTGCTAAAGACAAGATGCAGTGGGGTATCTGAAGGTCAGGTGACCCTAAAATAGTGCAAGTGCAGCATAGGGACCAAGAGCCAGGGGAGCAGTCTGGAGAGCTCATGGGAGTTCCAACCCCAGTGCTTCTAGCCTCCTGTGTCCAGAGGTCAATCAACAAGCCCACAAAAGAGGTCCTGACCTTTCCCTTCTTGGCATTCCTGCAGCTCTCCCTCATTCTGTTTTCTGTGACTCCAGTCTTGTCTGCTCAGCAGGGTGGTGGGCTCCTAAGGTGGTCTTTTGTTGTGTTCTCAGCAGTTCCAGGGAGTCCTGGGTTCCTACTAGAAACCCACTCAACATTTGCTGACCGAGAGCTTGTTGGTTTCAGCTCCCAACCTGAAATTGCCGAGGGTCCACCCAGGAACCACAGCCGCTCCAGGAGAAATTACATACCATCAGAGCTGCTAGAAGTTCCAGAGAGATCAGAGCTCTCCGAAAAGAGGATACTAACAGCTCTCTGAGATAGGTGGCTGATTATTACTGAGAATTTATTTTTATTTATTTGTATTAATTTTTTATTTCTTTATTTAAAAAAACTTTTTTAATTACTGAGAATTAAGGCAAGCAACAGGCTTGTGTCTCCTGGCAACTGGGGGTGCTGTGGGCAGTCTGCTATCTGTTAAATAAATGGTTTTCACCTCAGGAAACTTCTGGGGCTGCTCCAACATTAAAAGGCGGCGATCTCTGTTGAATGGAGCTCCAAGTTCTTGGCTGTGGAGCTCTTTCTCCTTGATGCCAGAAGGGGATGAACAGAGAAGGAGTGGTGACATCCCTGCTCTGTGTCAAACCCAGAGGGGTTCCAGTTATGAGAGTGTGGTCCCCTTGCCGTGTCCTCAGCTGGGAGGATGGTAGGGCCAGGACTCCTCCTCATAACTGCATGAGAGGGAAGCTGAATGCACTGTTAGCAGGGTTGGGGGAGGGGGGCTGGAGGTAGAAAGGCAAGGTTGTAGGGAGCAGGTGCCCATTCTGGCATGATCAAGGCCTGGGCTCTGTCTGCAGGCACCCCCCTCCACCCCAGCGGTCACTGCACCTCCATGGAGCATGGGCATCTCTGAGAGTGAAGTGGTGGCTGGGGCTCTGCATCAGACACAGACTCACAGCACAGCTGTCAGACCTTCATGTCCCCACCCAGGGCTTTGCAACCACACAGGGGTGAGGCCTGGGACAGAATGATTTGTTAGAGCTTGCTCTGGGAGACGCAGCCACCCGCCAGAACTGCATTTACCAGCGACCTCTGACACCGTCACAGCTGTGGTCGGTATGCCGTTCCAGGCAAGCTATGTGACCACTTGCAGAAGGACAGGCCTCCTTCTGTCAGCCCTCGAGGACTGGTTTTTGTCTTTGACTTCACGGACAGCTTAAAATTGTTATGGAAAAACATTTTTATTAAGACATGTTCAACTCACTTCCAATGAAATGATTAATTTTTCATTTACAGTGGTGTCCAATGTTTGTCTTCTGTTCTTTTTTTTTTCTTTCAAAACCAGCACCAAAAAGTGAAACAAAAATACCATGGGTACAGTACGTAATGGAAGTTAACTAATGGAAAATATATACATTTGACTCTGAAATGAAGAAAAGAGAGCAAAGCAATGATATTATTGCTATTGAGGATCTTTCCCTGTGTTCTGATAATATCAAGCCATGGTCAAGTGAGAGGGTTTCATTTGCACCCACGAAAGTAGCACCAAAAGGTCCTAAGACTCTGCAGTTAGTAACACATTTTGCACAATCAAAAAGGTACAGTACTTAAGTGACAGTACAGGGTATTGTTAATAAACATCACTGTTGTGATCACAGGGTTTCGGTGTCTTCTGTACAAAGTGGAATGAAAGCGCCAAGGATGGCTTCGCTGAAATCAATCACTTCTTGTGCCATAGACAGAAGGCAGGCTGGTGGTGAATTTCAGAGCAACAGTGCCAGCATGAGCTAAAAGAGGTCAGAAAGACACAAACTTTGGGAGAACCAATGGATGTTTAGTAAGAACCAAATCAATTATTTGCATTTTGAAGGTGTGAGGCCCTTGCCAGAAGCATCCAGTTGATAGAGTCAAGGTAGCTGGGGTGTAGGTGGGGAGGGGGGTAATTCAGAGGCATCAGGGAGAGGGCTTGCCTATGGGCAAGTACGTGCACATGCTTGCCCAGCTTGGGTACCAGATGCAGATGAGCAAGCAAGGCTGCCCTGGCTTCCTTAGCTTGCCACCCAGGCTCTGCTCCTCAGTGTGTGAGGTTGCTATCTTTCTGACATTACATAGTAAAGCACGGCCCATTTGGGGTTGGGGGAAAACGGAACCCTAGATCCCCAAGAATTTGAGAGTTTTGTGGAAACGGGGTTGGGGGTCAGGGAGAGTCTCTTGGTGGCCAAGCCTGAGCTGGGGAGGACAGCATTTTGCATAGGCTCCGGTGGAACTGTTTTGGGAGGGGGAGGTTTACATGCAGGGTGGATCGCTCCATCCTGGCATTCTCTCAGTCCTTGACACAAGCAGGTTTCTCAATACTTCTCATTGATTCAAGTGGAACTGCACACATTTCTTGTCATCCCTACCACTTCTCTGTCTCTGGAATATTGAAACAGCCTTAAGCTAACCCTAAATTTGTGACATCATCAAAAACAAAAGCAGATACATAAACACAGCACCAATAAATCAGGAAGTCCTCAGAGACGACCCCAGGGAGATTGGTATAAGTGAGACTCCCTGTCCATAATAAGGGAGGTGAAGGGGGGTGGTTATCAGGATAAAGTCTTTGAACGTAAGCACCCATCAAACACCCACCAAGTTGGTGAGCGAAACAGGCCTCCTGGCATGTAGAGTCTTTCCTTCCTGGTTCTCAAAGCGGGCAGGGTTGTAGTGTCTTCTGTGCTCTTGTCATTTCCCCAGGCTTCTGGAGAGGGCACAGCTCTTTATGAGGGGCTGCAGGAGGGAAAGACTTTCTTCGTGCTTTCTGAGAGTCATCCTTGCCTTACTAAGAAGATGGGTCAATTACAATAGTGTGACAATGATGAGTCCTGCAAGGTCTGGGTTATGGGAAGGCACGGTGGCTGTGCAGTGATCCTGGCCAGGTGGCACTCCTCCACTGATCCTGGCATACCAGGTGGAGTGGCTTCTAGAGGAAACCAGTCCCATGCCAAGGCGAAGTAGCCAGAAGTTCTATAAAGAATCAGCTTCAGATAGATGGCCAAGGTCACCTTATTGAAGCCATCTATGAGGTGCAAGGCTTTATGAAGTACTGACTGGAGTAGATGCCCCAGAAGGCGGAGGGGGTGATGAAGCTGTCCTGAGCTCATCTTTATGCCAGAAAACAGTCCCATCCCCCAAATTAACATATGTCCCATTTCATAGCATCTTGAAGAAAGACTTTTATGTTTCCCCATGCTGTGGACAGTAGAGTATAAAAATCAGATGCCTCCCCAAACCCAAACACTTCCAGAATATTCTCCCCAACACAGGTGGTATGTACAACTATGTGGCCCTGGCATCCTTGGCTGATACAGATGCAAACTGTCAGGGCTAAGGCCCACGATTTAGAGAACATGTTTTCAGAGACGGGTTGAGAGGCAAAGTGCTGATTCTTGTGTTATCAAGAAGGGTTCTGGCTGCCGGGCCCTCTTGGGAGAAGCCATTAGCAGAGGCTCGCTGACATCTGTCCTTCCTTCCAGGGTGCCGTTGGCTTTCAGAATAAAGCCTGTCTTAACATCAAATGTCTCCTTTGGGGGACAATCTCCCCGTGGCATATTAAGCACCAGGAATTCAAACGCCAAAAGAAAGAGCGGCTCTTTCTTTTGACAACTGTCTGTCAGAGGTGTTCCCTTTGAGGTACACGGAACCTTAGAAATGACAATAATTTTGTGACTCATACCTATCTTTTCCTTACTGTAGAAAGCCATCCAGTGGCTGTTAACAATATATTAAGTACAAAAGCGCTAACAGCAAACGTCAGGTTCACGCTCAAGTTCTATAGGATTGGGTTCTTGGGACAGCTGTGTGGGTGACCGGTGGTGTGCTCTGGGGGGGGGGTCCTGGCCGCAGGACTGGTGTGCTCTTGGGTGGGCAGGCTTTCAATTAGCCGTGTCATCAGGGTTCAGACCATGTGTGGGAGCGCTGAGGGACCACTGGGCCACGTGTCATGAGCTTGGTGATGGTGGTGGCGGCTGGCGCATCTTGTTGGCATAGAAGTCCCTGCATGTCTGGCAGCAGCGCTGGTACCACCGCATGTCCTGGCAGAGGTTCTTTTCTCGGATGACCCGGCAGTACACCGTCCACTGGTCCCGTGTACATTTGTAGGTCAGAGCAGCTGAGGGGATGGTGAGGAGAGAGAAAGCCCAGAGGTTATGGATGGCATGGGGACATCATGGCTCATGCTCAGAGATGGCCTATGGTCTGACACACTCTAAGCTGTCCTCACTCGCATGTATGTTGGAGTCTTACATGGACTTGAGGAAACATGCCCACTGCCAGGGCCACGTGATGTCACTTTTTCCTACAGGGGATGCACTCCGTGTCTAACCTAACCACTTAGCAGAGCATGGCAGTCTGGCTGCTTCTGCAGGGCAAGGGCAGTTGCACACCCTGCTTCTCAGCTAAGTACTACTTACTGTTATATTTTGGAGAAGAACACCAGCACTGCTGGCATTTAGAGGAAAGAATGGCATGGGGCAGTGGACTTCATAGGGCCCACTAAAGCATGAGCTCCTAGCACAAGCAAGTGGCCTAAGTCACCCTCAGGGCCATCCTGCAGAGAGAAGGTCATGCCTGAGGGAGGTCTCTGGAGCATCCCAAGTAGGTCCATGCGTGTAGAAGCTGGAGTTGCCCCTCTCTCTGCAAGCTCAAAGACCCCCCCCCCCCCCAGTGAAACGACCTATAAGCCCCCTTCATTCTGGTTGCATTCCAGCATTAGGGAAGGGGGCTCTGGGTAAGAGAATATTCCTTAGGGATTTCTATTGAGAAAAGCAGAGACTGTTAAAAGGAATCACCAGATTCATGTCAAATAAATGTTCCTCTTCTCCTTCCCATGCCACTGAATTCAAGACTCCAAGCTATCAGCACTTCTGTTTTCTTCTCAAGCATCAGCTTGAGGAATATCCCACATGTACATCACTAAGGTTTTGTGAATAACACTCGCTCCTTCACTTCTGGAAGAATGAACCTCCCCCTGCCCTCCTCGTGCACAGGAACCCCAAAACATTAACTGAGGACCATCCTCCTGTGCTCCTCACTGTTGGTGGTTTGACTACTGGGATGCTTGAGGCATCGTGTTTGAGGCTGCCACTCGCAGACGTGCTTTTTATGACAAAAAACCAAATCCCATCTCTGCAACCTCTGACCTTCTACAGAGCTGACAAGTATTGACCTCTTGAGGGATCAGATCAGGCCCAATGGGGGGCTTTCTGGCTTCTAGAACTCCTTAGCCAGTGGGGACTCACTGGCTGGGGGGGGGGGGCAGCAGCCTGGGGCCACTCACCAAGGCGAGGGGAGGTGATGGTGTTCACGTTGATCTTGTCATTGCAGACCTCCTGGTGGCACTGTCTGTAGGCTGCTGGCTTCAACAGGGCGGGGCACTCGCTGCCATGGCGCCCGGTGACCTTGTGCATGCACTGGACCACGCGGGACTGCAGGCCCTTCCCACAGGTTGAGGAGCACTGCCAGAGACAGGGACCAGTCTGAGCTGGGGGCCTAATCTGGGCTGCAGCATGTGACAATGGCTCTGCAATGTAGCTGCTCCTGGGCCTGGCCCCTGCATGTCATTCCCAGGGGCTTGAAATAATGCAGGACAAGGAGGCTTGGCTGCACCCCAGCTTCCTGATAGAAGCCTGTTTCAAGATGTTACGGACTGAATGTTGTCTCCCCAAATCCACATGTTGAACCCCTAACTCCCAATGGGATGGTATTAGGGGAAGGTGGGGGGCCCTTTGGGAGGTAATTAGGTTTAGATGAGGTCATGAGGGCAGAGCCCCCATGATGAGATTAGTGTCCTTATAAAAAAGAAGAAGAGTGGGACGCCTGGATGGCTCAGTGGTAGAGTGCCTCCCTTCAGCCCAGGGCATGATCCTGGAGGCCAGGGATCGAGTCCCATATCAGGCTCCCTGCATGGAGCCTGCTTCTCTCTCTGCCTGTGTCTCTGCCTCTCTCTTTGTGTCTCTCATGAATAAGTAGATAAAATCTTAATAAAAAAAAAAAAAAAAAAAAAAAAAAAAAAACCAGGACAGAGATCAGAGCCTTTCTCTCCACCACGTGAAGACACAGCGAGAAGGCAGCCACCTGCAAACCAGGAAGTGGGTCCTCACCAAGAGCCAAATCTGCCAGTACCTTGGACTCCCAGCCTCCAGAACCACGAGAAATAAATGCTCTTTAAGCCCCCAGTCTATGGTATTTCATCTCGGCTGCCCAAGCTAGGACACAAGACAGTTGCTGAAATATTAATTTATGAGGCCTGCATTTCACTTCCCACCCTCTCTACTTTAGTTCTGAGCATGAAGCTGGGCTTCCGAATTATAGAGATAGGGACAGGATGGCCTGGTGGCACCCAGGAGGTGCTGGGCCTGATGACCTCTGGCATCTCCCCAGCGCTTTGTGCTACATGAGGCACTGGGCCCTTCACCTGGCCGTGTGGTTGTGGAGGGGAGCTCAGTAATGGGCAGGGTCGAACTTCCTGCAAGCCTGGAGAGTGGAGGCCCAGAATTAAGTTGGAGAAAATGAAGTACAACCTTTCTTGTATAATGGAGTCCTGGAGTCACATACTACTTGTGGTTCATGGTTTTAACTCAGACGCCAAGGCCTGTGTTGCTGGCATCTCTGGCACCTGTACGCCTGGGTTTGCCAAAACCAGCCCAGTGGCAGCTCAGCAGACGTCCCAGGTTCCCAATGTGTGGACTTGGTGGGACTTGCCCATACAGCTCCTGCCCTCTTCCTGTCCCTCTTTGTACCCTTTTAAAGTGTTCCACAGGGAACCTGCCAGCTACTCAGCCCCTCTGCCCCAATTCCACCTCCAAAGTCCTGGGCCCTTGCTGGCTCTCCCAGGAGCCCTTGGAACTGTCTCTCCGATAAGCTGGTCTCTTTTGGCCAGAGAGTCAGGTCCACATGTGCACTCTTTCCATCTGGAGTCCCCTAGCACCCACACCATCTGTGATTTATGGGGTTCTAAGAACACTCTGCAAAACTTTAATAATGCAAAGGCCTCAGGTGCCACAGCCCAGCTGGAGTTAATACCGCACCTCAGGGTGGAGAGAGGGAAGGGGGGCCTGTCCTCTGAATGCCACATGTGGTGGCCACGCCAGGTGCTGTCTGGATCATGTGCCTCCCAGTCTCCTGCCCTTTAGGCCTGACCTCAGCCTGTGCTGGAAGGAGGGCTTTCCCTGGAGGGGAGGGGGGGTCTGTGAGGAGTCATAAGGCCTAGGCTCCGGGGCACACTGTTGGTCCTGTGTGTGACCAAGGGGGCACAGTCTGCTCCCCAAAGAGTAGTGGTGTACCAGGTGGATTCCTCTGCTTTCTAGTCTGACAAGCAGGATCACATTTTTTGTTGGTTTTTCTTTTTTCTTTTTCTTTTTTGTACTTTAGAAGGATAAAGAGGCTCAGGGGGAATGCTGCTGTGATGGGGCTCCAGTCCTCCCCCCTCCTCCAGCTGTGGGCCCTGGCACATTCAAACCAGAACAAGCACTCTCCCCAACGGCCAAGGCCAGCCCCAGGGTCTCAGCTTTGTGTCTCTCTTCACATCCAATCTTCTAGATAAACTAGGCAACGGGCTGCTTATGGGCTTGAGAATTCATCATGCATCACAGATGCAGATTTCTGGGCTCCACCCTAGGCCTCAGGACCTGGCACCGGAGCACAGGTGTGTGAGGGGTGCTGAGGTGGACGGATGAGGTCACATGAGGAGGCCCCACCCACAGGAGAACTTGAACGTGGGATGGCTGTCACAGCAAGGACTTCCACCGGGAGGGTTCTGGGAGAGAGCTGGGATCTGTTGTGTGAGATCACCAGGTGAGCTTTTCAAAACCCCAGTGTCCCAGACCAATCACTCAGTGCCTCTAGAAGGGGCACCCAGAGCTGAGAACCTCTGATTTATCCTGAACTTCTGCCCAGTGGCCTGTGCAGAGTAGAAAGATCTCTTTTTTCTTGCAATGAACTGGTTGAATATTCATATTCAAATATGTGTAATTATGTAAGAACTGACATCCAGCCACTGCCCTGCAGAGTCCATATACAAGCAACAGACATGCTCGAACATGAGGGGGGGAAGGCTTTTGCTAAAAATTATTCTTGGAAAGAGTTATACTCAAGAACAAAACCTCTCACAGTTCAGGGGGAGGCCTAAGGGACACCTTTAATTATTTGTAGTAAGATCACTCAGGGATCAAAAAAAAAAAAAAAAAAAGGAAACATAGAAATTTAACTGTCTCCGGGAAGTATGATTTCATAATCACAGATGAGGGAGGATGATGTAAAGAAATGTTTAAAAATCACTTAAAAGCAATCTGGTAAGTGGTTATACAAGGGGACTGGGAGTCCACACCAACAGAGCAAATGAAGGAAAAGACTGAGGAGAATACAGTACAAGATCTCGCGAATGCAGAGCACAGTCACACCAACACAGAGCAAGGCCACAGCGACACAGAGCAAGGTCACACCAACACAGAGCAAGGCCACAGCAACACAGAGCAAGGTCACACCAACACAGAGCAAAGTCACAGCAACATAGAGCAAGGCCACAGCAACACAGAACAAGGTCACACCAACACGGAGCAAGGTCACAGCAACACAGAGCAAGGTCACAGCAACAAGATCACAGCAACACAGAGCAAGGTCACAGCAACAAGATCACAGCAACACAGAGCAAGGTCACAGCAACACAGAGCAAGGCCACACCAACACAGAGCAAGGCCCCAGCAACACAGAGCAAGGTCACAGCAACACAGAGCAAGGCCCCAGCAACACAGAGCAAGGCCCCAGCAACACAGAACAAGGTCACAGCAACACAGAGCAAGGCCCCAGCAACACAGAGCAAAGTGACACCAACAGAAAGGTCATACCAACCCAGACCAAGGTCACACCAACACAGCACACACAGTGCTAAGTTATGCCACAGCTTGTATGAGACTACCTAGCAAGGGCAGTGCATATAGATTCCAAAAGAGGTAGTATCTCTGAACACTGGCAGCAGTAACAGGTGTATTCTGGCGGTGACTCAGGTGACTCAGAAGGGTGGGGTGAGTAACAATGAAGGCAGACACTGCAAATCTTAGGCTGCACCTTACAGAACTGCTCCTATTCAATTGTTTTTGACCTCGTACAACCAGCACCTTCATAAGGTCTCATTTGATAATATGCTACAGAGAAAAAACAGCAATATTTCTAAGTTAAAATATCAATAGATCCCTTTAAATATGAATGTGTAACTACCAGAATAAATAATGCCATGTATTTGACATAGGCATTTGACCCGTCCACCTCTACCATTAAAGATATTTATTTACATGTAAGTTGATTGTAAAATTAAAACAAAACAAAACCCTGCTTTCTGGGGAAATGGGATTACTGCATACTTGAGACTCGTCATCTCTGCCTATTTGGCACTAAACTACATATGTGGGGAAAAGAGGTATCTGTGTGCTGATCTAGAGACACTGTCAAGGTCCTTTTTCTCATCGGATTGTGACTTGAACCATGGACCCTGGAAGGAGACTTGTCTGGAAGGGAGAATTTGGAATTAGGTGTCTTCATACTCCTTCTTGGAGAGGGAGGTCTTCCAGGGTGGGATAGACAATGGCTGGGGCCCCAGGAGAAGGCTCCTGAAGTTCTGCTTGTCTTGCTCCCATGGCACCATGTGACCACACAAGGTACCCAAGGCCATGATGTCTGGGCAGTCAAGCTCAGCTGAGTCACTTCCTGAGCAGGAACATCAGAAAGGGTTTTGATGTCTTTTGCAGGTGTCATTATTATGTATGTAAAAATCAGGGCAAGAACTCTAGTCTGTGGGTCTATTCAAACCAAATGCAAAACTGACAGGGTCACTGCCTGAAAATGATCAATGACCATTGTAAAACTCAGGTGTCTAGGGTTGACCTTGAAAAATGATTTCCCCTCTGCAAGTTCCTAGTCTTGTTTCACAGGCTCATAGGCTGGGGAGTCTCACAAGGACAAAACTTTCCTCAAGCCTCTTTGTATCGGGGGAGGGAGAGCATTCACGACAACCCTGTGTATACAGATGGTATGTTTGCTTATCCCATGGGCTCTCCTGTAAGGTTCCACAATAGTGTGGAACATTCGACAGCAATCCTGAGACTGCTCGCCTTTGAGCTCAGTGGGGGTCAGTGTCTGGGCCAAGGTCACAGTAAGTGGCAGAGGATGGACAGGACAGGACCCCAGCTGCCCCATTTCATGGACCGAATTCCATATTCCTGTATGAATGATGGGTTGTACTGGCTGCAGCCTCTATGTGAGTCAGGAAACAAAAAACTAGCTAACTGCACAGGTCCACCATTTTATTCATTATCCTTCCTAGCATAGGGTCACAGGCTTTTAATTTTCTAGCCTGGAGAAAGAACTGCTCTATGAGATCATGGAATTATCTCCAAAGCTCCTGCACAGAGACTCAAGTGTCTGTTCTCATAGCTCTTCAGCACCTCCATGGGGCAGGGCAGGGCAGGGCCAGGTGACAGGCTGTGGGCTGACCTTCAGCTGCCATGGGGGCACTCAGGGACCCTGCAGACAAATCCCTCATAGGGGGGATTTGCTAATGGGGGCAGAATGGCTTTGCTAAATTTTTCCTGGCATCCTAGGGACTTTGCTGTTCACACAGCTGTGAGCTGTGAAAGGCTTGTAGTCATTTAGAAGAACTTTTGAGAGCCTTGGGGTGTTTGCTTATCCACCTGAACTGTGTCTGAGTCAGCCCCATAGAGACAGCTTCAACACATCAGGTGTTAGAAGACAAACAGGTAACCAAGTGGCATGTACAGAAACTTTCACTTCAGTCCTGATGGTGCCACATTTGTCCTTGGCCTAACATCTGTGGGTAACCACACTCTCCTCAACTGGAGTTTTATTGGGGGCAGAGCAATGGGGGCAGGAAAGACCTGTTAGCATACTCCATACTAGCTGTGTTACCTCAGGTAAGTTACTTAACCTATCTGAGCCCAGTTTTTTCATGTTTGGCTTGAGGATAATAAAACTTTCCTTGCAGAATGATTTCAATGATTAGAATAGCTTGGAATAGGCAACCCGTAGTGAGTGAGCCCTCAGCAAGTGCAACTATTATTATTAACAGTTAGTGCCTGGACAAGAGCAGAGATTGCTGACTGGGGAGTCTCTCGAGCCCAGGAAAATGCACTGAGCCACTTGGCCTGCTTGCTTAGTTCTCCATGGGGTGGCCATGCCCCAGCACCATGCCTCCGCAGGCAGGTGTGGATGTCTGCCTTAGCCTGGCTCCCAGCTCTGATCTGGAGGTTCAGCCAGATGACCTCTGGGAGCATAATTAGAAGCTGATTTAACTCTGAAGATGGATGTGATTCCAGACAGGTCCAAGGGGTTGCTTTTGAACAGCATCCCCTCGTAACTAGAGCTTGCTGCATTCAGGGTAACACAGGCACAGACGAAATCCATCTCTGCCTGCCTCCCCTCAGTCTCAGCTTTAATTAAATAGTGAGAGACCACAGTGTCTCCTGATAGCATCGGATTAGCTCCAAGCATTGCTGTGAAGCCATTCTCCAGCTTTTAAAAATCCAAGCACACAGATCTATAAAAAACATACCTGGTCTTGTTTGAAGCACTCTTTCACTGTGGGTTATTTTTTTCAGGTCACTCATTATATTAATGTTTAATGTGGCTCCCTGAGACTCGGGAAACAAAGACAGAAATGAAGCAGTAATAAATCCAGGGGAAAAGCTCCCTGCCAGACAACCTGAAATGAGGGCAGGTACCCCCACCCCTGCCAGCAACTGGCTGCAGCTGCATATCCCAGGCCAGGCTTGGTGATCTGTGCATCCCAGGGCACTCCCCCAGCTGGGAGGGAAATCAAAGACACTTGGGGTGGGAATTTCACCGGAAAAGCAGTAATGGAATTAAACATTCTGGTACATGGGGAGCAAAAGGCTTATGGCAACAAGGAGATAAGTCTTTGACTTGGATTTGGGTTTACTCATGAGCTGTGGTGTTGGTTCTGGTGTGGCTGTGAAAAAGAGCTCCCTAAAAAATTGTGGAGGATCTGGTTTTTTGGACCCAGGTGGACAGTGAGATATGGTGCAAGGCTTCCCAGCCTGGCTTCTTTGTGGGGGATGATGATGATGATGATGATGATGATGATAGTGATGGTGATGACAGCAGGAGGAACCGCAGCAGGGCCCACCTTCTGCTTGCCCACTGCGTGCTGGGCACTGGGCTTACGCCATTCTCATTAGTCCTCATTAATTGTGCTAACACCTGCTGTGGCCAGAGCAGCGCTCAGCACACAGTAGGTGCATGAATGGCATCTGCAGGGGCACAGCACTGCCCTTCAGAGAGAAGGAATGGGAGGCTCAGAGTGTCTAGATGCCTCTTTCCCAGTGACAGCTCCAGACCCCCTACCTGACCTCCTCCAGGGCCACACCACTCCCCAGCAGGGAGGAACTGGGTCTCTGTCATCCCAAAGAGGCCCAGGCCTGATGACATGCTACACTGCAGCCAGGACTTCCTTCTCTTCCCTTCTCCCAGCTGTAAAATCACAACTATAAATAACACCAGATCCCAAAGGGGTGTTTTGAGAATTAGCTAAAGGAGGTCGTAAAAACCTCAGGAAGAGGGAAATACTGCAGGAATGTTTGAGACTTGCACCAGCGCAGGTTCCAACAGAGGCGGGGGGGTGGGTGCAGCTGGGCTTCCTCCCCGGGCTCTGGGGTGAGCAGAAGACCTGGAGAGGGGGAGCCCTCACTGCCCCTTGTGTAAACTCCCCACCACTGCCCCATTCTCCAGCTTTGAGGGGCGAGTGGGGCCCCCAACCCAGGGAAGTTCTGGCTAGTAGAGCATGAGGCAGGGGTGGGGGAACAGCATACCCTCATGCTAACTCCATTTTCTGTTTGTGTCTGAAAGGCACTTGGCTGGGGAAATTGTCAAAAGCTCTTCAAAAGCATTTTTGACAGATTTCCCCCGAGACTTGGCATGAGCCATGCTAACGTCGGAAGCTGTTGAAACCTGAAATAGCAGGTTTTAAACAGTAATGAAAAATCCCCACTGTCTTTGCTCCAGCCTTGAAACGGGAAATTCTTTCTCAGACACACACACACACCTTCAACTCATACTCCTTCTCAAACTTTTTCCTTTGTATCCTCAGTCTTAGCTTCAGGTTTTCCCCATGTCTCTGAATTTGCAAACTGGCGACCTACAGATTCTGGCTGGGGCACTACAGCCAGGCAGCCAGAAGACCAATGTGACCCTCCCAAAGGCCCGCAAGGGCTGGTGATCCTAAGAGCTCTTGATTGTGCTCTGCGAGCCCAGAGTACAGAGGACCCTGCAGGGCTACTCTCATTGTCCGTCCTTGGGCTGGAGCTGTTACCACTCTGATAGCTTAGCTCTCTCAGCCTATCAGTGACTGTGTGAAAGACCCGTCACTCCGGCTAGAGAAGGCTGGCCTAGTGCCCAGCAAATGCTACAGCCCGTCTCTGGCCTCTTAGCCATGTTGTCACCACGTATATGCACCAGGTGAGGGCAGGCACTGTTTGATGGGATCTGAACCATATTCAAAGAGCTGTTCTAAGACATGAATATTTGATAGGCCCATGGAAGAAATGGGATTCTGATGAGAGACAAGAGATCTGTGGTTGTAGCCAATTACAAAAAATTGTGCCAGGCATGGGGCTAAGTGCTTTTTACAGATGCCCCACAGAGGGAACCACTAGACTCAGCTGACAGAGGATGCTGTCAAGGTTGGATGAGGCCACAGCCGAGTGGGATATGGACCTGAGTCATCCTGACCATGCATGTGCCCTGCCCTGGGGTCGCTGGTGTAGCATGTGTTCCTTAGGGGCAATAGCTTCTCTGATTCAATGGCAAGGTTCAGGTAGTGGTTAAAACCCAGGCTGCCATGCAAGGGAGCCACCCCCTCCCTCTGATCCCTCACTCCACACAAAGGTAGCTGGTCTGACAAAGGACACCGGGTGAATGGAGGGGTGGCAAGGGAACGGAATGGGCAAAAGTATCAGCTGTTTGACTCGAGCTCACTTCCATGCAGGCACCTGTCCTGGCAATTTCTGGGGGCTCTGCTGCTCTACAGCAAACTCATTTCTCTCAACTGAGCAGGTATGGGTTCTAGACTTTTCTCTGGAACTCCATGACTCGGTGGCAGGCTCTGCTCAACCCATGCAAAGTGCTCCATACCCTGGGATGGGGATGTTCCTGCCCTCTCTCCCTTCTGCCCCTGCTCTGAAAAGCACTGAAATCTGATGAGCCTCCTTTCCTAAGAGTAATACTGAATGGAGGACTGGCTCTCTACCTCCCTGCAGAGTGGTGGCTGCCTCTGTGGTATGGTTTCAGCTCAGAAAAGGGCCCTGTTATCCCTGATGCCTCACACACTTCCTTATAGATGTTCAAATTTCCCTTAATAAGGACTCAACTTTTTATTTCACAAGTGAGGAATGAGGGTAGACAACAGGCTGGACCTCAGAGACAACAGATTTATACTAAGGTGTAAATGACTGATATAAAGACCCTAGGGGAACAGGTTTTGATGGGGGTGGTGGTGGAGAGAGGGCAGGTAGATACTTTATGACAAGCATATTCCTGTGATGGTGACAGCTTCAGGCATCTTAGAGTTAGCTCCTTCATATTTCAAGTTAGGAATCTAAGCCTCTGACAATATTATGCACCTGAAAGAAAGGTAGACTGATTTAGAAGGCAGGGACCAGAATTTGGGGGAAAAAAAAAAGCTACATCACCTCTCTGAGCCAGTTTCCTCATTTGTAAAATGGGGATGGGGCCAAATGAGATAATATGAGTGAATGTCCTTTGTCAATTCTTTCAGCACTAGTATATGTCAGAGGCCACTGTCGCCGAGCCTGAAAGAAACAGCATCACCCTGCACGAGCAACACCATCCACAGCTTCCCCAGGTGGAGGATCCCTGGGTCCCATAACACTGTGATCACAGTGGCCCAGGGGGACTCAGCATGGCCTAATGGCATTGACTCCTTGTTGGGACCTAGGCTGGGTCACTGTCCACTCACACCTCCACTGTCCACAACAGGTCCGGCACATTCTCTCCTGAGAACAGGAGCTCAGGAAATGCTGGCTGAATCACACAGGTTTGGTGGCAGGCCCCCAGCATGGCAGGCAGGCCAGCCTTGCAGAGTCGGGTATGGGTTAGGCCCCACGAAAGAAAGGAGGTATAGGCTTTGGAAGTGGTGTGGGCTGCAACACTTTCTGCAGCAAACCTGTCTCACGACTACAAGGTCTGTTCATTCCTAAGGTCATGGAGCTGAAACTCCTGTCTCCCAGCTGTTTGGGGAGAGCACAGTACAGCAACATATAAGTGAGAGCCTCTCCCTGACTTCCTGGGGCTCTGTAGCCCAAAGGCTCTTACAGGCTTATTTCTTCCTCTGACCTCCCAAGGCCTCTGGGAGCAGCCCTGATTGCCCCATCATAGTCTGAGGCTCGGGTGGGAGGGGCATACCTGGAGGCTGACTGAGGCTTTGGAGTCAGACCAGCCCCCTTCCACAGGACCTCCGCTGGCACCAGGAAATCAGTGGTCACTTTGATCTCTTTGGGGAAAAGGAATGTCATACTCTTAACCCAGAGAGCCAACGGTTTTCTTTAAAAACACCATCCATTACAATCCCCCCAGAATAATTTGTTTCTAATTAGAAACATCCCATCATCTCTGTGGTGATTAATGCCTCTGGTCTTGAAACTGAAACATCTCAACTTTTGATCAAAAGTCATGCTATTCTAGAAAGAAATGTGATTTCCTTCTTTCCCATTTTAAGTGACATCTCCCTGCCCCCGGGTTGAATACCCGGCATTTAGCTGGTGGAAACAACGATTTGCACACATCTGGAAATAGCTGATATCCCAGGAGGGCAGGTCATTTTTCAAACATGGTAGAGAGTAATAATGCCCTCAGCAGGAATGGGAATGTGAGGTCTGTCCCTTATACAGGACCCTGGTTGGGTTCTAGCCATTTGCTGACGCTGGGGGAGGGAGCCCTGCCTCCCCACAGTTCTGGGTGTTGCTCTCAGGCACCCTCGCCAAGCTACAGGAGGACATGGGTGCCAGCCTTCTCCTGAGGGATGACTGACTGGTCATTCTTGCTTCAGTGAGTGCAGGACAGCACCTGTGGCATGTGGAAGGCCCCGTCCATCACCTCCCTGAAGAAAGGCTTAGCTTTCTCAGCAGGACCTTCAGGCTAACAGATTGCTTAGAGGCAAAATGTCAAAGCTTCCAGGTACACTGGTGCTCTGATAGCCCTTGGACTTCGGCTGACTTTCCTTCTGGGCAACTTGTTTGAAGCCTTCCAAGTCAGGCATGTGGGAAGCTGGTTACAGAAGAGGGTTTAAAAGTATACCAACCCCAAGTGAGTGATAAGGGGTACTGTCCACAGGCCATAGACTGAAGATAAGATGTCAATGGAAAAGCAAATCTAGTCTGAGCCAGTGAAAATGCCAGGGTAAGAGCCATCCAGTGGAATCCACTTATGTTGGCTGGTCACCCAGCCAGTGAGGACGAGGATCCCCATGGGGAACTGTATCCTTTCCACTCTCCAGAGAAGAAATAGGGGAAAGCAAAGGGCAGATTTCTATAACTACTGTACAGATTTCTGTAGCTGGGCAGGCCAGCCACCCCAGTGATGACAGTGACAGGAGGGAGTAGTGGCAAGGCAAACAGGGTGGGGCGGGGGGTCCCACGGTTGAGTTCTGGGAGACCCCTGCCCTACCACACTGGCTCCCAGTAAGTTCATGCATACACAGACTTCCAGGTCAGTGTCTGTGGACAAGTTTTCAGCTCAGTAGAACGAGTCCGCCCTGGGCCTCGGCCCTGCCCCGACCTGCTGAGTCCCCCAGCCATGCTGAGTACTCTCCCCAAAAGCTCTGTGTACACCAATCAGATGCCATCAGATATCAGCCCTGGATGGCACCTGAGTTCATTACATGCCATTGATCTTGTTTTTACTGCCAGGGATAAGTGATGAAGCTGGCTGTGGTAAAAAGCCGGCACTGTGGCCTCCCAGTGCCTTACTTTCCAGAAAGCTGGGAGGCATTATTCACCATGGCCTGGTTAGTAAAGAGGCAGGCTGGCTAAAGGCTCTACCTCACCTGGTGCGCTTTGCGTGTGGGAGTTTGCTGGATGGCATACCAGCAGCCTCGACAAGGAGGGGCCCCTGAACAATGGAGGAGGGTGACCAGGAGCTATCAGATCTGGGGGAGCACAGTGCTGAGCTCAGGTACTGTTCACATTCATTTCCTGGTGTTCTGCAGCTCCCTGAACCACAAAGTTCATGGTACTTAAGAAAACAAAAGTATCCATCTGGTCTTTAAAACCAGAATGGTTAGCCTGGAGAAACCCAGGTTCTGGAGAGCCAATGACCCTCTGTAGAGCATGCTGTGGCTCAAAGGTACATCATGGGGCCTCCAAAGTCCTTCTTCATATGGACTGAGCTCTGACCTGGGGTTTGAAAGCTTGGACTCCTCCACAGGTGTGTGGGCAAGTCACTTAATCTCTCTGAGCATCTACTGCCTTTTCTAGAAAGCAGGGCTAAGGACCTGGCTATAGGGCACAGATGCAGGGGATATACCTCAAAGAGGAAACAATGCCAGATGCCCTCACACCTGATGGGCACATGCAGCCCAGGCCCTCTCTGACCATTCCTCACCTCTGCTTCCTGCCCTGGGATATCTGGGACCAGGGAGGTCATTCTTCACTAGCACAGGCTGCATTGGAGATGTGACCACAGGACCCTACTAATTCCCCAAGTATAATGACAGCTGTATTCCAATCCACACCTGGATATTTGGAGTCCAGAAAATTCTATTCTGCCTATTACTATGCTGGGTAACTCCCCTTCCACATCTTTTGACAAATCTGACACAGAACACTCCCAAATGTCAGATCTTCTGATCAGGGAGTAAATTAAAAGGAGGTGGTTTTGGTCTTCCCCAAATTCGCAGTTATCCAGAAGCTGTATTTTAGCACAGCCAGCAAACTGGAACCTGAGAAATTTGGCTTTGATGCACTCCAGGAATTTGGAGGAGCTTGTATTCTGACTTGCAGGGAGGTGGCATCTCTGCAAAGACCAGATCTGGATAAGTTTTGCTTTCCAATGGCCAAACCAACTATCTCTCCTTCCATAAAGTACAGATACAGATCAAATTACTGCCTGGGCCAGGCGGGTAAATCAAAACACATAGTGTTTGGAGGAGTGTAGTGGGGGTGGATGACCAGGGCCCCAGGGAGAGGCGTTAGGCCTGCTTGCCATGGTGCCAGACTTCCAGACGGAGGCCTAAATCCTGATTTTCACACGAAACTGCCCTGTTTTTAAATATTAGTAACTAATTCCAAAATGCTTAAGATATCGTGTGGGCTACACAAAAACCAGGGGCTCTCGGGCCACAAGTGTGCAAACCTTGGAGTGAACAGACATCAAGGGAAAAGCAAGTGGGGAGTTTTCAGTTGCAAAGACCAGAAAAGGAACATGGACACACTCTAGGCTGCTGTTGGAAATTTTCTTTAGAAAACTAGACATTAGCAAATGTCACTAGAAATTCTACAGTTCTTGGGGAAGGGTTTTCTAAAAGGCCTACAGCTGGTGCTCACGTGTGATGAGGGTACTTACCTCGCCCTCCCACCCCACCCTTGGGGAAATACACATCCAAGGTAATAGGTTCACAGGTACCAGGTCAATGAACAAAAGAAGAGCTGGACAGCAAAGAAGTTTTCACATCTGATTTACATTCCAGTAATATTTAACCCTCTCTGCAACCCCTAGGCTGTAGGTCAGGCTCCGGAAGATGGCTCTAGCTTTCTGCCACCCCTAGGTCCCCTACCTGTCTACCCTTGCATTGTCTAGGCCCTCACCCAGGGGTCCTGAAAGTGAAGGGAAGTGCTGTTTGCCCATGAGCCCCCTCAGTGTCTGCCTCAGCCAAGGCTTCCCCTCATGTTTACGAGGCTTTTGCAATGGCCCGTGGCCAAGGCCCCCTGCAGGACGCTGGGGCACAGCCAGCACACAGCACAGGACAGCCAACTGGCATCCAGAGCACCCCACTTCATGCTCTAGGGAGCACTGGGTTTCCTTCCCACTGCGTGTGGCACAGGGTCCCGGGCAGGTGCCGAGCTCAGAGAGAAAGCAAACCTGCCTGGGAAAACTGGGACTGCCTCATTGAATTGAGGCGCAGGGTGATGGCTGAGCTTCTGCTTCCAAGGTTCCCTGCGCTGCCGGGCAGGATGGAGATGCTAGGCCTGCGGGACTCACCTTGGACCAGTCCCCAGTTTTCCATTCGTAGCAGCCTGAATAGTCCTCGCACGCCTCCTCTGCTCTGGGCCTCGTGGATGCATCGCATTTTCCTTGCGAGTTGGTGCACGTCACAGTTCGTTTTTGCGTCCCTTTGCCGCAGGTGGCAGAGCACTGCAAGACACCGTGTGGAAGTTTAATCCGGTCTGATTCAGCTCATGTTCCTCAACAGCTGTTAAGTCGCGACGATGTGCCAGACCCCGTGCCGGGGACGCAAGGATGAAGATGCTCCTGGGCATCTAGAGTCTGAGCACATGGTCCCAAGCTGAGACTCCAGCCATGTGGCCGGTGATGGGGGAAGAGCACAGGAGTGGGGAGAGCTTGAGGCACCCAGGAGACCAAACAAGGAATTTAGTGGCCTGCTACCAGGTCCACGAGACCCATGCAGTGGATAAATTCAAGGGGTAAATGCTGGTGGTCCCGGTGAAGCCAGGTAAGGACATCAAAGAAAAGATGTCCGAGGCCCCTGGCTCCTCCCAGCTACCTGCACTCTACCTGGGGCAGCCTGGGGCGAAGGCACAGGCTTGGGGTAGGACAGGGAGAGAGGCAAAGCCAAGCTACAGGTGACTTCCATTTAGGGGGCTGGCAAGCTCTTGCAGAGAGCTACAGTGACTGTTTCAAGCGTGGGTGCCAAGAATGTAACAGAGCAATGTATTTTACTCACTTCCCAGGAGACACTGTGAGATAAAGAGTGCTGTGGGGACCCAGATAGGGCCCAAGGATGACAAATCATGTGTGAGCCCTCAGAGTTCATGATTCCCATGCCCTCAGGCAGCAAGAGCCATGGAAGAAAGGAAGAGAGGTGGGGTGGTGGTGTAAACAGGGCAGATCTGCTCCTGGTATGCTCTCCCCCTGGGCTCAGGGAGGAACCATGCTGGGCTCCAAGAGTCCTTACCCACCTTGAAACGAAGCAGAAGGAAGTTCTCGCGGTCCAGACCTATGACCTTGGCCGGGCCTGATAGCGTGCATGATCTGGCCAGTAAAAGGAGGTGACATGGCCTGCAAACCCAAGGAGCTCTCCGTCCTATTTGCCGGGTACAGAAGCCCTGTCCCCCACCATGGAAGCAAACACGCAACTTGCGGAGATGGTGGGCTGAAGGCTGCTTTCTGCCACGAGGTACAGACACAATGAGACCCAGGTTCCCAGCAGCTGGGGCCCAGAGCTAGGGCGGGGACAGCTCAGGAGCCGTGGGAGCAGAAAATGGAGCCTAGCAATTGGAACGTCTGTTTTTATACTTGCTTGATTTACCAAATAAATATATATATATTTATATATATATTATATAATACATATTATATGTATATGTATATACATATATATATACACACACACACACACACAGAGGAGTGATATTCTTAAGCTACCATAAACTTGATTTTTAAAAACTTCCACTGTGTCCTCTGGAAAAATGCACATAAAAGACAAATGTTATTCTTTATATTCCTATTATTAACACTTATCCCAAAATGTTATGTAGCTTTATTTTTCCCGTGAGTTCAGTTCAGCTAGCCTAGGTTTTTTGTCATTGTTGTTGTTTTTGAGACATAGGCTTGTTTTTAAAGAAATACACATGCTTCAGAACTGGTTGTGGTGTCCCCTGGGGGAGCTGGAGAGCATGCCTATTTGGTCCCAGATGTGAGGGGGGGCCTGACTTACCGGGACCTCAGACGTAAGGGGTCGGTCCGAGGCAGGTGTTACCCTCCTGGGCATGATGGGTTGTGGCTGGGAGGGCCACTGCAGGGAGCCTGGGTTACTGAGTGGGTCATTTCTCCGCTTCTCTGCATGATGCTCCCTGGCCATTCATTAGCTCTGCCCTCACCACTTGACTTGTGGGCTCTTCCCTGGCACTAGTACCCATACTACTGGCTCTTTCTTCACTAGAAGCCTACTTCTCACTTCTGCCAGAGTTCCTGCATTGTCTCATTTGATTCTGCATTCTCTGTCCCTTTCCCTTGAATTTCAAATGTCTAGCCTATTTCTTGACCAAACCCTGGCTCAGCCCTTCTGAGCAGCAACCCATTGGCTGGAAGCCTTAAGTCTTGAGAAATGGGCAGCACTTCAGATGAGGCTTCCTCTGGAGGGACCGAGAACAGGAGACAGTCACTTATCTTTTGCTTCCTTCCTGGTATCTGCTTCTCATTCTAACAAAGCTGGGAAGAAGCTAGGGGGTAGACAACACTGCTGGCTATATAGAGGCAACCCCCTCAACAAAATAAATTTCTCTGCCATGAGAAATTAAAACCCATTTGTTTCCAGAAGAAGAAATATTAGAGGGGCTTTAGCATTGGGGTGGCTGGGTGGCTCAGTTGGTTAAGCGTCTGCCTTTGGCTCAGGGCATGATCCCAGGGTCCTATATCTGACTCCCTGCTCAGCACAGAGCCTGCTTCTCCCTCTCTGCCTGCCAACCCCCTGCTTGTGTGCTCTTTCCCTCTCTCAAAATCTTAAAGGGGCTTCAGCATGTGGTGAAGCAAGAGAAATACCAGTCTGGTGAGCATCTCGTGAATGAGGGCAAGATCTGATTCTAAGTTGAATGTTCAGAAAGAGGCATGTGCCTCGAGCCTGGACTGAGCCGGAAAGTGACTGATTGGCGCCGACACTATTTCAGCATTAGGATCAGCTACACACAGAGATAGAGACGTGAATAAGTGCTATTTCTTTAACTCTTGCTTCAATCCTCTTACATTTTCCAATCTGGTGTTCTTTAATGCTACAGTGATAGTTGATAATGTCAGGCTTGGTTATTCTGTTAAGGACATTTTTTTTTCCTGTGAGAAAGAGTCTGAATGGAAAATTTATGGCTTTGATCTGATTAAAGTGTAAGTCTTGTTTGGATCAAAAGCCAGGTGATCAAGGACCTCAGGCTCATGGTGGGGGTTGGACAGACCGCATGCCTGGCTATGGCACTCCCCACTCCTCCAGCAAGTAACCTGTTCCCTCCACAAGAGGTCCCTTGAATATTTAACTTATAAACCTAAGCACATATTAAAAAAATCAAAAATTTTAAACTCTCTCTTTTCCCTAACATAAACAGCAGGTTAGAGACTCAGGTCTTTAAATGGGTATATGTCAAGGTCCATCTGAAAGGTAAACCTCATTTCAGAGCAGTCAAGGGCAGACTTTTCGTTCATTAAGAATGGGCTGAATACTTTCTTATTCAAAATAATTCCAACTGTTTGGCAATAAAAGGGAACTTTAAAAATATTTTCCACACTGAAGAGTGTCTTGGATTTAGCCTTTCTGACTTTCCTAGAACACAGTTGATGGAGGACCTGAGGGAAACTTGCCCTTTATTCAGTTATTTTTTTGTTTTATGGCCAGTCAAAATCATTAATGCAGGGTCAACACAAAGCCTTGAAGGATGATATTACCAAAGATAAAATATTTACAGAATTAGTCTTCAAAGTTAAAACTTTAAGGCTTAACTGACCTCTTTCCAAAATGTTTTATGGCATGAGATGTGTGACTCCAATTACATACTAAAAACTGTCCCTCCTAGTGTCTGCTTGTCTCTTATAATCTACAGAGACTGACAGAGTTCAGAGAAAGCCTTTGAAACCACCTTCCCAATCTGATCACACTAGAGTTCCGATATACCAAAAGAAAATTAAAAGGTCAGTTAGTTGGTTGGTCTGTCTACCTACCTATCTAACTACCTATCAACCCCCAACTCATCCACCCAACTACTCAACCACCAATCCATCCAACCATCTAACCAACCATCTTTACATGAGAATTTTCAAAGGAAATGGGATCAAACTGCAGTATATATTACCAAAGCCATAAACGATCAAAGACATATTGTCCATGTTTGTTTAGCCACACTGTGTCATCTCAGATGGAATTTAAGAGTATGTGAGTGAGGATACATCTTTTGGTTATCTGGGGGCTGGCGAGGACTGTGATACTTGGGTTTGAGTCACAAAGACTATAGAGGGAAAGGCACCATGTTGGGATCCCTGTGGACAAGACCCAGGGGCCCTAGTGCTGTGTTCAGCGTTGGCAGCAGCCCAGACACCCACCTGTGACCACTCAGAGGCCTCCCAGATGGACAGGCAGTCCTGGCCTTCGCAGCTCTGCACTGGTGCTGGCCGGGGGCCCGGGCAATAGAGGGGCCGTGTGGTGACATGGGTACCGTTCTGCAGCTGGTATACACATGTCACCTCTCGATGCTGGATGCCCTTCTCGCAGGTTGCTGAGCAGGGGCTCCATGGGCCTGCCACCCACCTGTTCAGGAGGAGGAAAGACAGCAAGAGAATAACTGGGTGGGGAGGCCAGCTTCCCCAGAGGGCCTTCCAGACACATCATGGAATCTTGGGCCTGTAGGGTGAGGGAGGGAAATGTACTCAGAGAGCTTTGCAGTCAACTTTAGGAATAATTCTAACTATTAGAGCAGAGGGAGCCACATGAGTTGAGTGGTTCAATGGCTTATTCAAAACAGAAATCCTACTGCGTACAACACCTCTCTGACAGATTGAATTATTGTTCCCAAGTGGTCACTCTCCTTTTAGCGGGATCACATATCCCACCCACTGTCTACAACATGCTTTGTTCAATGGGGTGTGAGTGGACATGAAGCTGGCCATATCCCAGCAGAAGCTTTGAGTGTGATTATGTGGTTTGGCTCTGCTTCTCTCCATTTCCTGCCCTCTGACATGAGAATATCAAGTCCCAACATGGGATGCTCCGACAGCTGAGTTCTGTAATAACAGGACACTGTTGTAAGCCATTGAGATACTGGAGTTGTTTGTCACTGTGACAAAATCTGACTGGTACAGCCCTTGACTGTAGATGCTCCAGTGCCAGCATGGACACATCAGGACCAGGTACTCCCAGCTTTCTAAAGAGTGGAGGGCCTTTTTGGGTGGGGACTGTCACTCTTGAGGAGGCAACCTGTGGGCTGTGATGAGACTGATCTGTTGAAAGTGCTCAACTAAAACTTGGCCTACCTCCCTTATACTTCAATGACCCCAGTTCTGCCAGAGTCTCTGCTGACCTCAGGGTGTTAGAAAGAAGCTGAGAAGTTGGAAATCATAATTTCTCAGGACACAAGTGGGGCTTTGAATGCCCTTTTGTGGACACAAAAGGACTCTCTCCTACTCTGGTCCCTGCATGAGCCTTGGGTCCTCCTAGCTCCCAGGAGCTCACCACTTGACAAAAAGGCTCAATCCATGGATGGTCGGCTCTGATAGCTATTCAATTCTTCCTCTTCAGTTGGAACAGTCCTAATCACCTGAAACCAAATCTGATCATGCCATCCTACTGTTTAGAAGCGTCGGTAGTGTCTTCCCACTGGCAGGGTTCTTTAGGGGATACTGGATGGTGCCAATTCCCCTTCTTCATCTCCAATTCCAGCTTACTTGCTCATTCATCCATCCCAGCACAGCATACTCACTGAGGGTTTTGCATGTGCCAAGCACTGTTCTAGGTTCTGAAGATAAGGCAGGGAACAAAACAAAGCCCTGCCATCTGAATCTTATAGACAGTAAACCAAGGAATGATATACAGTGGAACATAATACAACTGACCATATACAGGGTGTATCATATATGAATAGAGAAGATGCCACATGGTGGTTAAGTGCTTCAGAGAAAAGTAAAGCAGTGTAGGACAGACCAGGGAGGAGGTGAGAGGTGAGCACTTAAGGTGGCAGGGACGGCCTCACTGATAAGCTGACGTGTGAGCAGAGTCTGGAAGGAGCAAGAGATTAAGTCATGTGGTTCCTTGGGAAAAGACTTCCAGGCAGAGGGCACAGTGGGTGCAAAGGCCCTGGGGAAGAACATGCTGGAAGGGCTGAGGAGCAGCCAGGAGTCCAGTGTGGCTGGGGGAAGGGCGAGGAAGGAGGGGCAGAGGGAGGAACATGAGAGAGGACAGGGTAAGATCCTTCAGGCCCTGGCTGGTCACTGTGATTCTTGTTCGGATAAGATGCATTCCTGAAGGGTCTGTAGAAAGGAGTGATGTGGCCTCCAGACTTGGAGAGGGTCACTCTGGCACTGGGCAGATACCAGTCTACAGGGTAGTAGCAAGAAGACCAGGGAGAAGACTACTGCACCAGTCCAGCAGGAGAGGAGGGTAGCTTTTACCAGCTAGGGGTGGTGGCAGTGGTTGGGCTAAATGTTAAGAAGATGGAGCTACCCAGGCCCCCTCTCTCCACCCCTATATTATTCCTCCTTATCCCTTAGAGCAAGCTCAGGCCACCTCCTCTTCCAGCCCCCTTGGTAGAGCTCATCACTGTCCTCCACACCCCCAGGGACTAACTCCAGGGAGGCCCCTCTTCCCAGACCCCTTGGCTATGCTGTAGGATGGCAGTGACTGTGCCTACCCTGTGGTGTGAGGACAAGGGACATATTGCCTGTAAGTTGCTTCCACCAGTGCCTGACACACTTAAGCCTGTATAATTCTTAGCAATTGTTCTTTAATTCCTCGGTAGGAGATGATGAAGTCCCAGAGGGCAGTGAGCAAATCTTGCCCCCATGTCAGCACCTGACAACTGATCAACACCATAAAAACTAAACCAAATCTTACCCATTTCTCCTCGTTCTGCTCTTTGGAGTAACACGTTTGCCTTCTTAAATATATGAAGATAGCTCTTTTGTTTCCCCTTCTAAGCTTTCTCTTATCTTGATCAAAATAATTTGCATGTGGCAGATTCTGAACCTTTGGTTCTAATTTTCTAATCAGTCACTACTGTTCTCAAAATGGATTGCTTTATTGTGGGCAAAATAGCCCAGATGTGGTACGAAAGCTGCAGGAGAGAATGTGATGAGTTTCTCCCTCTTTAAAGGGAGGCTCTGTATTTATTAAAGCCGCTCAGCTCTAAAAAACACTAATTCTATTTTTCAAGCAAGCAGACTGTACCTCTGTTAGCTCCTATGACTTCTCTTTTTTCCTCCTGAACTGACTCTTAGCCAGATCTCCTCTGTCCTGACATTTTGCAGTTGATCTTGTGCATACAAATGTCAGGCTCTAGGTTAGACCTGCTCAGTGCTACCGTGGGGACCTCCAATGTGAGAAGAGTTTTGTATCCCCCTCTTGTCTTTTGTATTTGCTGTGCTTTCTGGGGCCAACCTGGAGCAGGACCCCTATGTCACACTCATGGGAATGTCACCTGCTGTGCGTGTGCATGCTGTTGGCCGGAAGGTGCCAGTATCTCCATCCCGGAGCACAGAGCATGTGCTCTAAGCGAAAATGCAAGGTGACTTGTGTCTACACAAAGGTCACATCGCAGCAGCTGGGAGGGGGCGGGGATGGGGAAGAGCTGGGAGAGGTTCAGCAGTCTTGCCTTAGACATCTCCTATGCCTCCTGTTCCATCACTGACTGGAAATGTCAGAGCCATGGGGATCAGATTCCCATAGAGCTCTTGCCAACCTTCCCTGTTTTACTTTCCTTTGCCTCTGGGATCTCCTGTGTATTTTAGGTGCTTTGCGAAAGGATGACAGAATGGAACACAGCCCATGCATGGGCAGTGGGACAACACCATGCAAGTAAACATCAGAGGAATATCCTATTAATTCCAAGTCCAGGAATTTGAGAAAGGAACTGCTATTCCATAAAACAATTCATATGGCAATGACAACTTAAGTGCTTTTTTTTAAAAAAAAAATCATGTCCCCTAAAAACCCTAATAGTGACATGTATTAGCTAAGTTTGAGTTTGCAGATCTTAAAAGCAGTATAACTATTTCTTGAGGAAGCCACCATTCAAGCTGCCCTTCCTCAGTTGCTCTGGAGTCAGGAAGGACTGGATTCCTTTCCTGTCCAGGAGGAAACAGACTCTGGTCCTCCACACATGCTTCAAGTCTGATTATCCCAATCAGATCCTATCTGAGCTCTTGTATTCTTATTTTTGTTGCTCCTGTAGCAAATTACCATAAACGTAATGGCACAAGGCAACAGATTTAGTATTTGATGCTTCTGGAGGTTGGAAATCTGACATGGGTCTCACTGGTCTAAAATAAATGCACTGCTCCTAGAGCTGGTTCTTTCTGGAGACTCTAGAAAGACTTGCTTTTTCCAGCTTCCAGGCGCTGCCCTAGTTCCTTGGCTTGTGGTCTTTTTCCCTATCTTCAAAGCCAGCAGGGTCAGGTCAAGTCCTTCTCACACTGTATCATTACAACATTCTTGTCTGCCCACCTCGTCCACTTTTAAGAACCTTTGTAATTGCACTAAACCCATGCAGATGACACAGGATAATCTCTCTATTTTAAGGCTAACTGATTAGCAACCTGTATTAGTTTGCTAGGGCTGATGAAGAAAGTACCACAAGCTAGGTGGCTTAAAACACTAGAAAGGTATTCTTTCAGAGTTCTGAAGGTTAGAAGTAAAAAATCAAAGTGTCAGTAGGGCTGGTTCCTTCTGAGGGCTATGAGGGCTCTGTTCTATGCCTCTCTCCTAGGATCTAATGACAGCTGGCAATCCTTGGTGTTCTTTGGCTTGTACATCTGTTACTCCAATCTCTGCCTCTGCCTTCATATGGTGTCTGCCCTGGATCTTTGTATCCTTACATAGCTGTCTTTCAAAGGACTCTAGTCAGATTAGATGAGGGGCCTACATTACTCCAATATGACCTCATTTTCACTAATTATAACTGTAGTAACCCTATGAACAAGGTCATGTTCTGAGATACTGAGAGTCAGGATGTCAATGTGGTTTTTTTTTTTGGTGGGTGGATGGGGACATGATTCAATCCATAACACAACTTTAATTCCAACTGCAAGATACATTCACGAAGGCAAAAGAAACAAAAGCAAAAATGAACTATTGGGACTTCATCAAGATAAGAAGCTTTTGCACAGCAAAGGATACAGTCAACAAAACTAAAAGACAAGCTACAGAATGGGAGAAGATATTTGCAAATGACATATCAGATAAAGGGCTAGTTTCCAAAATCTATAAAGAACTTAAACTCAATAGCAAAGAAACAAGCAATCCAATCATGAAATGGGCAAAAGACATGAACAGAAATCTCACAGAGGAAGACATAGACAGGGCCAACATGCACATGAGAAAATGCTCCGCATCACTTGCCATCAGGGAAATACAAATCAAAACCACAATGAGATACCACCTCACACCAGTCAGAATGGGGAACATTAACGAGGCAGGAAACCACAAATGTTGGAGAGGATGTGGAGAAAGGGGAACCCTCTTTGCACTGTTGGTGGGAATGTGAACTGGTGCAGCCACTCTGGAAAACTGTGTGGAGGTTCCTCAAAGAGTTAAAAATAGACCTGCCCTACGACCCAGCAATTGCACTGCTGGGGATTTACCCCAAAGATACAGATGCAATGAAACGCCGGGAGACCTGCACCCCGATGTTTCTAGCAGCAATGTCCACAATAGCCAAACTGTGGAAGGAGCCTCGGTGTCCATTGAAAGATGAATGGATAAAGAAGATGTGGTGTATGTATACAATGGAATAGTACTCAGCCATTAGAAACGACAAATACCCACCATTTGCTTCAACGTGGATGGAACTGGAAGGTATTATGCTGAGTGAAGTAAGTCAATCGGACAAGGACAAACATTGTATGTTCTCATTCATTTGGGGAATATAAATAATAGTGAAAGGGAATAGAAGGGAAGGGAGAAGAAATGGGTGGGAAATATCAGAAAGGGAGACAGAACATAAAGACTCCTAACTCTGGGAAACGAACTAGGGGTGGTGGAAGGGGAGGAGGCTGGGAGGTGGGGGTGAATGGGTGATGGGCACTGAGGGGGGCACTTGACGGGATGAGCACTGGGTGTTATTCTGTATGTTGGTAAATTGAACACCAATAAAAAATAAATTTATTATTAAAAAAAATTCCAACTGCAACCCTCTGATTTCCCTCATTTCCCTTTGACATATAACTCAGCATATTCATGAGTTCCAGGAATTAGGATACAGACATGTTTTGGGGGGCATTATTTTGCCTATCACAAATCTATCACATTCACAGTTCTAAGAAATTTCAGCTTCTATTCAAAATACACTTTGTATTCAAATCTTGAGATTTTAACTAGGTAAAGACCTCGTGAAATCTGCTGAAATGTGACTTAGTGGTTACAAAGAAAGAATGGCATATTCAAGATCCTATTCTTTTCACAGTCATTTTATGTTGAATATAAAGTGAATCCCAAATACAGACACCAGGTCATTCATTTTGAACAACCTCAAACTGAAAAAAAAAAAGTGTGAGATGTATTTCAACACAAGAGGTGTTCAAACTAACAAGTGCTGTGTCTGTGGGATTTGGTCAACTTTATTCATCTCCAAAATGCATCAGTAAGAAAGATCTGGCACTGGTTGAGCACCAATCTGTGCCTATCTCTGTGCCAGGGATGTTCCCTGCATTAGCTAAATTAACCAAAGGAAGGAAATAAGATGCCTGTATGTGATAATCTGAGCAGCTGACAGACAAATACGAGCATAGATAGGCCACATGTAAAACATCACAGCATAAAAAGAATGATGGGAAATGGATTAGAAGCTCCAAGAAGCTGCAAGGCAGGTTACAGAGAGAATGGCTACTGTATAAAGTACAGCTGCTTTGATCGACTTCAGTTTATATGTCCCCCAGACACATGAGTGCCAACTTTATGCCAAGTTCTAAACCAAGGGCTGGGCACTTGGCTCAGTGTTGAATGCTCCCTGCATTCACAAAGCTCAGGCCAATGTGTGGTCCTTGAGGAGAAATAGAAACATATAAACAGGCAATTTCTTCACTATCTGATAAATGCTGTGGAGAAAATGGAGCTTGAGTTGGGTCCAAAGTAAAGTTGGCCAGCCAAAGAAGCAGGCCTCAGTGCTCTCATAGGGAGAGCCTACCCGTGATATGCCAAGGAGTGAGAGAGTGCAGCTGCCCAGTTTGGGATGGCTGGTTCTCACGCAGTACTTAAAGATGGGTGGGAGAGAAGTGGCCTTGGGTGTCAAGAACCTTGGTGCAAGATGATGGCTTTCACTGAGGCAGTGGTGGAGAAATGGAAAACAGATATAAGACTATTTAAGAGTGAAGCTGACAGGGCTTTGGGTATGTGAGGTCAGAGACAAAGGACGTAAGAGTTATGCTCAGGATTCCAATGGGCTCAGAGGAGGCCAGTTATGCTTCCACTGTGAGGGAGAAGATGTGGCCTGGGGGCAGAAAGGTGGGCATCACTTTGAGAGGGCCAGGTTGAGGCGGCCACTGGGTAGCTGAGTGGTGCTAGGAAGGGTCAGAGGTATGGTCTGGGGTGGAGACACAGGGTGGAAAGTCATCAGCAAGAAGGTCATGGTAGAAAGCAAGGTAAGGAAAACTCCCCCCAGGAGCTTCTACAAGGAGAAAAGAAGACAGAGGACAGATGGCAGGGGTGGAAATGCAAGCATCTATGAAATAAGGAGCCAGAGAAGGGGCAACCAGCAAGGCTAGAGAGGGCAGGAGGACTGTTCAAGAGATGCCAGGCAAGGTTAGGTTGGAGGAGGCCTGAGAAGTATTCTCTGGATTTAGCCACAAGGAGGTGTTACTGACTTGGGAGAGGCCCCAGGAAGAAGGAGATGCCAGTGGTGTAAATGCACAATGGAATGCGGGTAGAGAAGAGAAACTTTGTGGGTGCCCCTTAAACAAGTCTGGTTTGAAGCCTACTGAGGGGGCTCTATAGATCTCAACCTTGGGATAATGCCCAAGCTTTGGAAATGAGGCCTGTCCTCATGGTAGAGGTAAGGAAGTCATCTCTTCACTCTCACTGAGGCTCTGGTCAAGTGGCTGCACATGGAAGGAGCATGAGTGAGAGGGGACATCTGCTGTGTGAGAAGGGAAGTGCTGAGAACTTAGGGGTGGAAGCATCCAGAACAGACAGGGAGCTTCCTCTTATGGATATGTCTATCTAGAAGGGCAACCCCTGCCCACTGGCAGAAATTCAGGAAAAGTCATCCTGAGCCAGATGGCAGAGCAGGTGACCTGTCAGGGACCTGCACAATATCTAAGACACAGGTGGCTAGCAGGGGCAGAAGGCCAGAGACCAGGTGAGCAGAGAGAATGTGTGAGGGGAAGGTTGGGACTCAGCCAGGGCTCACCACCATCTCCACCTTGGGATGTGGTGGTGGAATCCAGGCCAGTTGTCTAGTCTACTTTGCTAAAGGGTCTGACCTTTGACAAGAGTGATCTTGTCTACCACTAAGCTAGGAAGGATTCAGGAAGTGTGATTTGGAAAGCCAGATAAATCAAAGCTCTCTCTTCTCATTTACTCTCTACCAGAAGAAAATGTGTAAGCACAGGCTCACATTTTCCCTCTGGTGGGTCAGCTCTGTATTCTATATGGGCATGGTCACCCCTCTGCTTTGTGATTCGGTCCTTCCCCACTGCCATCTTGCTTTGCACCAACAGAACCACCAGAGGAAGGCTGCTCAGGGCCAGTGGTCTTGTGTCAGAGATGGAAAAACCACCTGGAGAGGTGGCCAGGTTGGCCCAAGGCCCACCAGTAATTAAGAGGAGGAGGTCTTCTGTGTCCCAATCCAGGGCTTTGTTCTTTACTTATACAATTATGCTTCTGGTTAGGGTACACCTGACCACCTTCATCAAGATGCATTGTAAGTCAAGGGTGCCCACGTATTTTAGTCATATATTCTCAGATTCTCAGGAGCCCACATTCAGGACCTGGACTTGGATCTTCACTCCACTGACTCACCAGCCTTGTGGTCCTGGGCAGGTCAGTGCTCAAGGCTGTTTCCTCCTCTATAAAATGTCAGTGCCAGTTCTCATCTCACAGGCTTGTTGGAGGATTGGCCCAGGTGGTCACTGTGACATGGTCCAGGCCCAGATACTAAATGCAAGGTAGGTATAGCTCCTGGAGAGATGGCTGGCACAGAGGATGCCCCCAAGGAGTGGGTCTCTTCCCATCCTCCCTGGACAGGGCTGCTGTCCACTGGGCAGTGAGAGTGTGGCCAAGGGAATGCAGACACCTTGCTCTGCTTTCCCATGGATGACAAGGCCTTCCCCAGGGCGCCCAAAGCTTTGGTCACCACGCTATGCTACATGCCTAGGGGTGAGGACACATGGCAGAGGCTGGCTGGCCAAGACCTGGATCTCCCGGGCCCCTTCCCCAAAACACCAAGGAGGACTGGAGGCAGCATCAGACTCCCATCTGCCCGAGTGGCTCTTACTGCTCAAGGCAGATTGAGGCCAGCAACTCCGTTAAGAAAACAATCAAAATACAACTTTAACATGTGCCATTTATAGTCTCTGAAGATATGTGGCTGCTTTTATGAACAGATGTCTGTGAAAGAAGGAGGGGGGTGAGGAGCAAGGACTGGGACTTCACGAGCTCAGCTGTGATGTTATCCCGGGGGAACGAGAGGGACGCTTTACAGCTGCACATTTTGTTTCAACTCAGTGTTTCTCCATCTAAAACTTGAGAATTATGAGTTCTCATATACATTTCCCTGAAAAGTAATATTATTCACATATTTGTTTTTTGAGGGAGGAAATGAAAACCTGAAAGGCATAATGAGGAATGAATATGCTAGTCTGTGAATGTGAGCTTTTTCTGGGCTTGAACTCTCTTAGGTCAGTCCTGAGAATCAAGATGGGTGACTGGCCACGGTCTGAGAACTTTCCGCATTTTCCTTAAAAGATCTTTGAATCACTGTGGTTAATTCTCATTTTCTGGGGAAAGAATGACAAAGAGAGGAAGGGAGGGAGAGAGGAAAGAGGGAAGGAGGGAGGAAGGATGGAAGGAAGTGGGGAGGAGGGAGGAAGGAAGGAGGGAGAGAAGGAGGGACTTCAACACTTAGCTAGAATACAGTTGAAGGGGTAATGTTTTAAAAATGGTTTCTCTTACAGGGGGTGTGTGTGGGGATGGGTGAAATAGGTGATGGGGATTCAGAGTACACTTATGATGAGCACTGAGTAATGTATGGAAGTGTTGAATCAGTATGTTGTACACATGAAACTGATATAACCTTGAATGCTAACTATGCTGGAATTAAAATAAAAAAACCCCATATGCCTTAGCTGTCATCTTCCATGTCCCCTACCTCCATCCATCTCAGCACTAGGCAATCACTAATCTACTTTCTATCTTTATAGACTTGCCTCTTCTGGACATTTCATATACATGGAATCCTATAACATGTAGTTCTTTGTGACTGGTTTCTTTTTTTTCCCCTTTTTCTTAGCATAATGTTTCCAAAAGCCATGTATGTTGTAGCACATAGCAGTACTTCATTCCCCTTTGTTGTTGAATTGCATGGCTATACCACATTTTATTTATCAGCTCATCAGCTGATGGGCATTTGGGTTGTTTCCATGTTTTGGCTATTATGAGTCATGCTGCAATAAACAGCTGTGTATAATTTTTTGTGTGGCTAGATATTCTCATTTCTCTTGGGTATATTCCAAGGAGTGGAATTGCTGGATGATATGCAGACTGTATGTTTAACAAATTGAGGAATGCTAGACTTTTCCAAACAGCTGCACCATTTTGTATCCCTGCAATAGTTCATGAAGATTCTAAGTTCACCACATCCTTATACACTTGTGCTATTGCCTGTCTTTTTTAAAAAAATTATTATTATAGTCATCCTAGTGGGTATAATGTGGTATCTCATTGTAGTTTTGTTTTATCATGGCAAAGATACATACCATGAAGTTTAGCATTTTAACCACTTTAACATGTATAGTTCAGTGGCATTAAATGCATTCACATTGTTGAACAACCATCACCATCATATTCCAAACTTATCATATTCCAAACTTATATTCTGCCCAAATTGAAACTCTGGATTCATTAAATAGCTACCGGGGATCCCTGGGTGGCTCAGCGATTTAGCACCTGCTTTCCGCCCAGGGCGTGATCCTGGAGTCCCAGGATCGAGTCCCACATCAGGCTCCCTGCATGGAGCCTGCTTCTCCCTCTGCCTGTGTCTCTGCCTCTATCTGTCTCTCATGAACAAATAAATAAAATAAAATAAAAAAAAACACACACAAAAAAACAATAGCTACCTATTCCCTTTTCTCCCCAGTCCCTGGCAACCACCATGTGTTCTGTCTTTAGGAATGTGATGACTCCAGGTACCTCTTGTAAGTGGAATCATACAGTATTTGCCATTCTGTGAATGGCTTACTTAGCATAATTTCTTCAAGGTTGTAGCATATTGTAGCATATGTCAGAATTTCTTCCTTTCTTGGGGCTCCTGGGTAGCTCAGTTGGTTAAGTACCTGACTCTTGATTTTGGCTGCGGTCCCGGGAGGGAGGCGCCGCGGAGCCTGGGAGCAGAGACACTGCGGGAAACCGCTGGGCTCCGCAGCTTCCAGGAGTCTCCGGCCCCGTTTGCTGGCGGCCGTGCCTGGGGCTGGAATATCTTGACACGAGGAGGGCTGCCCCAGTTTAAGTATCCTTTTCTCTTAAGACTGAAAACTATCCCAAAGAACAAGAATGAAGACAAACCACCATCTTTTAGGCTTAAAAAAAAAAAAATCCAAAAAGTGTCCAGAAGGTCCGGTTCACGGGCCTCGGAGCGATGGACGAGGAGGCGGCCCGGGGCGCAGGGGGCTCGGGGCGTGGGGGCCGCAGGCCACTTACTCCTGAAAGGCTTTTGCCAGAACCTGCGTCCACTGCACCGTTGTGCAATCGGGGGCTGCTACGCAGACCTGGTGACGGTGGCCCCGCTCCTCGCTGCTGGGCTGCCAGCGACCAGGCCGCGGGCCCGCGGTGTCCTGGCCCCGGACGCGCACTTTCCATTCAGCTGTTAGGGGCGGGCGAGGCCTGGCAGGGGCGCCGGGCCGGGCCGGGGCGGAGCTGGGGGCCACCGCAGTCCCTCCCTGGCGGCCTGGCCCTGCGCCCCGCGAGCGCGCCTCGAGGGGCGTGCGAGGCGGTTCACCCACAGACGGTCCGAGATGGAGTCTGTGATGGGCTCTGCACTCAGCAGGCTGCCTGCTTGAGATTCTCTCCCTCCCCCTCCCCCTCCTCACTATTTGCATACTTTCTTTCTCTAAAATAAATAAATAAATTTTTTAAAAAGAGAATTTCTTCCCTTCCTAAGACTGAATAATATCCCATTTTATGGATGTGATACATTTCATTTATCCATTTGTCCACTGATGGAGACTTTGGGTTGCTTCTACCTCTTCGCTATTGTGCATGCTGCTGCTATGAGTATGGCTATACAGTTTTTTTTTTTTTTTTTTGGAGTCTTCACTTTCAGTTCCTTTGGATATATACCCAGAAGTGGAATATCTAGATGATATGGTAATTCTGTATTTAAATTTTTTGAGGAAACACCATACTGTCTCCCTCAATGACTGTACCATTAGATATTTCAATTAGCAATGCACAAGGGTTCTAATTTTCCCACATTTTTGTCCAGCACTCATTATTTGTTTTTTGAAAACTATCCTAATAGGTATGAAGTGATTATCTCATGATTTTGAATGGTCTTTCCCTAATGATTAGTGATGCTAAGCATCTTTTCAGGACCAGTTGTATCTTCTTTGGGGAAAAATATAACCAAGTCCTTTGCCTATTTTTAAATTGGGTTGTTTTTTGTTGTTGATTCATAGGAATCTCTCTCTCTCTCTGTCTATTCTAGATACTACTCTTTTATCAAATATATGATTTGCAAATATTTTTTCCCATTATTTGGACTGCCTTTCACTTTGTTGATAGTGTCTTCAATGCATAAAAGTTTTTAATTTTGTCAAGTACAATTTATCTATTTTTCCTTTTGTTGCCTGTGCTTTTCTTGACACATCTAAGAAAACATCATCAAATCCAATATCATGACACATGGTTCCTATGTTTTCTTTTAGGAGTTTTATAGTTTTATCTCTTACTTTTAGGTCTTTGGTCCACTTTGAGTTAATTTTTTGTATATAGTATAAAGTAAGGGTCTAACTTCAATCCTTTGTATGTATTTACCATTTGTTGAATTTCATTGTTTGATTTGTATTTCCTTGGTTGATGATAAGGAGCATCTATTCATGTGCCTGCTGGTCATTTGTATGCCTTTGGAGGAATGTCTATTCAGATGATTTGCCCATTTTTATTTTTATTTATTTATTTATGTATTTATTCATATTTTTAAAATTTATTTTTTTAAAGATTTTATTTATTTATTCACGATAGAGAGAGAGAGAGAGAGAGAGAGAGAGAGAGGCAGAGATACAGGCAGAGGGAGAAGCAGGCTCCATGCCAGGAGCCCGACGCGGGACTCGATTCTGGGACTCCAGGATCGCGTGCTGGGCCAAAGGCAGGCGCCAAACCGCTGAGCCACCTAGGGATCCTGGATTTGCCCATTTTTAATTGGATTGTCTTTTTATATTGAGTTGTGTTATTTATACATTCTAGATGTAATGACTTTATCAGATATATGATTTGAAAAGTTTTTCTTCAATTCTCTGAATTATCTTTTCACTTTTTTGATGACTTTGAAGCAGAAAAGTTTTTAAGTTTGGATAATGTCTAGTCTTGTCTTTTGTTGCTTGTGATTTTGCTCTCATATCTAAGAAATTATTGCCTAATTTGGAATCAGGAAGACTTATGCCAGTTTTCCTATGAACTGTAAAGCTTTAGTTCTTACACTTAGGTTTTTGATCTATTTAGAGTCCACTTTTGTCTAGGCTAGGAATCCCAATTCATTCTTTTGCATGTAAATATCCAGAGTCTCAGCATAATTTGCAGGTAAGATTAGTCTTTACCCATTGCAATGTCTTGGAATCCTTATCAAAAATCAACTGACGATAAATAGAAGGGTTTATTTCTGGACACTCAGTTATATCCTATTGTTCTTTATGTTTCTTTTTATGCCAGTACCGTACTGTCCTGATCACTCTAGCTTTGCAGTCATTTTTGAAATCAAGAAGTACGCGGCCTCTACCTTTATTCTTATTTTTACAGGTTGTTTTGACTCTTCGGGACCCTTTGCAATTTGACATAAACTTTAAAATCAGCTTGTCTGGTTTGTGCAATAAAAACAGCTGGAATTTTAATAGGGACCGTGTTATAGCAATATATACCTATATTTTATAGATATAATGTAATAGAGAATAGGAATGTAATAGATATTGTGTTATAGTAATAGACCGACTTGTAGAGTATTGCCATCTTAATAATAATAAAGTCTTCTAATCCATGAACATGGGATATATTTAGATATTTGTTACTTTTTCTTTCAATAATGTTTTGTTGCTTTCAGTGTAGAAATCTTGTACTTCTTTTGTAAATTTATTTCTAAGTACTTTATTGTTTTTGATGCTACTGTAAAAGGAACTACTTTCTTAATTTTCTTTTATAGCAAGTTTTTTTGTGGATTCTTTAGAATTTTCTACATACAAGATCATGTCATCTGCAAATAGATATAGTTTCACTTCTCCAATACAGATGCCTTTTCATTTTCATTTCATTTTCTTACATGAAAATGTTTAGAACTACAGTACAATGTTGAATATAACTGGTAAAAGTAGACATTCTTGTCTTGTTCCTCTTGTAGGGGGAAAATATTCAATCCTTCTCCATTAAATATGAGGTAGCTGTGGGTTTTTTTTTACAGATATTCTTTATGAGGTTGAGGAAATTCCTTTCTATTCCTAATCTGTTGAATTCTTTGATTGTGAAGGAGTATTGCATTTTGTCAACTGCTTTTTTTGTATTTGTTAATTGAGATGACAATGTAGTTTTGTCTTTTATTCTACTGATGTGATATGCTACATTAATTCATTTTTAGATGATAAATCAAGCTTATATTCCCAGCATGAGTTCCACTTGGTCATGGTTTGCAGTCCCTTTTATATTGCTAGATTCAATGTGCCAATATTTTGTTGAGGATTTTTGCGTCTTTATTGATAAGAGATATTGGTCTGTAGTTTTCTTGCAATGTGTCTAGTTTTGTTATCAGGGTAACACTGGATTCATAGAATGAGTTGTAAGGTTCTTCTTCCTCTTCTACTTTTTGGATGAGTATGTAAAAGATTGATACTAATTCTTCTTTGTACATTTGGTGAAATTCACAGGTAAGGCCATCTGATCTTGGGCTTTTCTTTGTGGGAAGTTTTGATTACTAATTCAATCTATTTACCTGTTATAAGTCTGTTCAGGTTATCTATTTTTTTCCTCGGACAGTTTCAATAGTGAGTTCCTGGGAATTTGTCCATTTCATCTAATTAATCTCATCTTTATGGCAGAACCACTTTTATTTTTTTAAAACAGTAGCACTAAATCTCCAGATAATAATGGAGACAAATGGGAGGCTATTCAAGGGGTCACATGTACAAGGTCACTGTGTTGTTTGGGAAGAGGCTAGTCATTCTGAGTAACTCTGGATTTTACTGAAACCCTGAGAGTTAAGATATATGGGAAACATTTAAGGATAACCATTAAAAGAATAGAGAAACAATCTATAGCTTCCAAATAATAAAAAGGAAAGAAGAAAATAAAAGGTGCTTGTTAGTTCTGAATAATTTGTAATTTTCAGTGCCATTTCCTTTTTATTTTTTTATTTTTATTTTTATTTATTTATTTATTTTTATTGGAGTTCAATTTGCCAACATATAGCATAACACCCAGTGCTCATCCCGCCAAGTGCCCCCCTCAGTGCCCATCACCCAGTGCCATTTCCTTTTTAACACACAAGTTATAGATTCATATATTTTTAGTTTCTGAAAATATAGAGTAAGATGGATCATTACCTTCTTACTGCTCATTTCCAATATAGTTTTCTTGTTCTCGAAAAACCGTATGTTTTGTTATGTTGGTCACCATAAATATGGATTTATCAATGGAAAAAGAATCAACTACCCACTACATAATGCAGAAGCAACAGGTTATCATATGGAAGAAATACATTCATGCTCTCAATTCATACTATACAGAGAAAGGCATTCTGGATAGGTATGGCCAAGCCATATCTGCTGTGGAATCCGGCCCCATGGTCTCCAGTCTGCGACTTCACAATTGAATATTCTGGGGAGGTGGCTGTGGCAGTTCAGACTCTATACTTGAGTGGCCAGATGTCTGTTTTCCTCACCTGAAAAGGCCACTCTGCACCGTTTGTTTGCCACGTGGGTGCCCTGTCATTGCCTATTATACACATGCACTAGTCTGTCTTTTGGTTGGTTTAGCCGGTTAGCCCCATGAATTGTGTCCTAAGATTATGAAAAAAGACCCCCCACTCCAGATTAATGATGTGACATGGTTTTCCCAAGACACCAGTCTAAGTTGTACCAGTCTGAAATGCACACCGAAGTCCTGAACCAAGTGGGCAGTGCAAAACACCCAGAGGCCTGATTAACACCAGTGGGAGTCCCTGCCTAGCCGTCCCAGCCGCACAAAATTATTCAACGTGAAAACATGCAAGCAGACCTCCCCAACATTCCACCCCTGCTGCTGCTCCAGTTTGGCTATGAAAATGCTCAGAATTTCACAAGACTCTCTGAAAACGTTCCTAGGGGGAGTTCTCAAGAGTTGGAGTGAGCCAGCTCTGTGTCTTCTGGAAGGGGTACAGAGGGGAAAGGCCGTTGTGTTTGGAGGGACAGAGGCAGGGCTCCAACACTACCAGCTTGAAGAGCTGGCTGACGCTGGCTCTGAGCTCGCCCTGGGAGGGTTCTGGCACACAGATTTATGAGCAAGAGAATTTACAGCTCTGCCCGCTTCCCCACCCACGACTACCTTTAATTGCAAGCCTCACATTTGTTCCCCGTACCCCTCCCACGAAAAGTGCTCCCTGACTCCCCCAGAGCAGACGGGAGCTGGCCAGACCCTTCAACAGCAACTTCCAAGGTGACTCTCTGTTGGTCTATGTCAAAGCCCGGGTGCCTCATAATACACTGCTGTGTTAGAAGTGGTGGCCCTGCTGGTTATGGCTTGTGAAAGACTGTGTCCGTGGTGAACCTGAGAAGAAATTCTTCAAGGGTCACAAACATGCAGGCCAGGGCTTTGGGGAGAAGGCTGGTTGACGCGGGACCCAAATATTGCTCAGTGGCTGGTGTCCTGCAGTTTCTACCCTCCTGCCCTAAATAAAATGACTAAGGGTCTTTGGTGAGCATAACTCATCCTAACAGTCCTCAGTGTAGCTGATGGCTTTGACACGTTTAACACTGGCCACCATTTCGCCTGATTTTTGCTGTTTTTTTTTTTCCCTTGACTCCTAAGATGCTAGGACCTCTTGCTACCCTGTCTTCTGTTCTCTGTGGCCTCCTCCTCCCCATTCTCCAGATTTCAGCCCTCCCCTTGGTTCAGTTTTTGGCTCTTTTGCTCTTGTGGCTCGCTTATATTTTATTTTTCCAGATCTTACTTATGCCACAGTTTCCATAGGCACTTTGATGCAGAGGACCCCTGACTCTCTACCTTGGGAACCCTGGGCTTGGGCTCCTGTGATCGACAGCAGAGAATAGCAGGGAATTCCATCACACCTTTGGTCTGGGTGGGTGTGGTCATAAACCATGCCTATTTTTTGCATTGCCAAAGTCCAGTGGCCCCTTCTTTTCTAGACACTAGCTATGAAGGGTGAGGATCCAGCGGGCAGTTCAGAATGCTCCCTAAACCATGTCCAAGCATTGCTCAATGCCACCAAGCTAATCTCTACAAGGAATCTCAAATCTGCCTTGCTTTTCCATTTCCATGGCCATCCTTGCCTGGGGGTATTATAACACTCTCCTAACTGGCCCCTCTTCTTCCCTTCCACTGTAGTCTGTGCACTTCTGCATGGCTTCAGTCATGTGATTTCCCCACTTGGAAACTTTCAATGGCTCCCTAGTACCTATTGTCTTTTATACCCTCGGCCCAGCAATCAAGGCCCAGTCTAGAAACTGAGTCATCCTTCAGCCCATGCTTCTCTGTCATTTCACCAAGGTTTGCAAATGTTTTCAGGATTACATGCAAGGCAACAAAAATAGGACTCTGGGCTAAGGAGAATAAGAATTAGGATACATCAAGGCAAGGAGAACCCAGTCTTATCTCCTGGATTTTGGTTGGCCCCATGTACTCCTTTCCCCCCCAAGACTGATATTCCTTGACCAAGAGATGTGGACACTGCTCCTTCTGCTTAGCATATCTTCCTCATTTCTCCTGGTTGGCCAATCTCAAGTGCCTGCACCTCCATAAGCTCTTTGGTGGGTCCTAGATGTACCCTCTTTTACCTCTGGCACTTCTAAGGATCCTAAATGGTCTGAATGATAGAGTTTCTCCTGTGAATATCTTCACCTTGTTATGGCTGAGAGCCTCCTAGATGGCAGGAAGCTCTGTTCTAGTTTGGGCTCCCCAGCTGTCTTTGATGACCTTGGCTACTAAACTTCTTCCAGGTTCAGATTTTTCCATCTGTGAAATGGGGTGAATGGCACTTATTCATTTCTCACACGGATGTGCCGGTAATCAATATGGTCAACCTGTTATTTTCTCATATCCCCTTCTGGGTTGACTTAGGTCTCCAGCTGGCACATTACAGAATGGTCCAGGATTTGTACCCCTTTACCCCACACCAAGTACGCTGACTTAGCCACATCGTTCACAGACCTGCCCATCTCCTCCTCAGGGGCAGAACTCATGAAGGCAGTGTGCTCTGAGTACACCCTAAACTTTGGCTCCAGCATTTGGAGAGACACTGTGTATTATGCTGCTGGCTAATAAAACAACCAGCAGTTTCCTATAAAAAGTTACAGTGGGATAAATCCACAATAAAATATTCATGCCCTTTATTTCACTTCACAGAAAGATTCAAACATCCCGATTAAATGGATTCACAGCAGATGCTGGGCAGATGTTCTTCAGGCAAGCAAATGAGAGACAATAATTAGTCTCAATTAAGTTCTCAATAAATTATGTAACAGAGACCTTTAGACATTCAGCCAGAGTGCCTTGCTGGGCCAAAGTCAGTGAACCTGATCCAAAATGATTTAGAAACTTTGGATTGGTTTGGATAATTTATGTTGTGAGTAAATTGCAGAGAGTCTTGGCATGAGAGGAAATAATGAATACCATAACCACTTTCAATTGAAAATAATAATTTGTTAATAATTTTAATAGCTAATGAGCTACAGAAAATGTGTCCCTGAGCCCTCCAAACAGAAAGGAAAGCGATTCATTTTATTCCTGGCTTTATTAAGTCTCTGGCATTAAATCACCGACATACTTTTGAGATTTTTATTCAGCAAGTATGTCAGAATGATCTGTTTCACTAGAACACTGCTTCTTCTCCTTGATTTTAAAAAAACGGTTTCTTAAGTATCTGTTCAGTGAGGGTGTCTCTGTCTAACTGGACTTTAAGGATTTCCATCCAAGATGGGCACACAAGACCGGCTACCCCCACTCCACCTTCCAGAACCTGAGAAAAGAGACTTCTAGATCAAGTCTTGTCAAATGGAGTTTTGTGACACCTTCTTCCTCCTCCTCCAAGTATTGCATGTTGTCAGTTTTTAGGTGAAGAAAATAAAATTTTATTTGGAGAACTGTAGAGAATGTTCCACCCCGTGGTGAAATATCTAGGATCACTCAGAGTCTGAATCTCCCTCCCTTCAAGCTCTAAGGCCTGGCCACATTTTGATGTGGATGATCCTTGTGCAAGCATTTGCTTTATTCCTGGCACTTTCAACAGGAAGTTTCTAGCATAGAGCTTTGTGCTCATTGAAGACCCAACAAATGTTCTTTGAATGTAACTGAATACATGGTTGTCAATGAAGAATATTGAGAAGTGACCTGGAGCTTCCCAAAATGATATTTGTGTTTGTCTGAAGGGAATCTCTGTCTACACTTTCATTCATTTTAGGAATCTTTTGTATAGCCATATTTTTGTTTACTTGGTAGAAATTATAAATATACTCCATTCACGTTGTAGAAAATCTGGGAGGTACATAATAGTATAAAACAAGGGACCCAAAGAACGCATATGATCCTAGTCTTTACCTAAACATATTTTCTCTTATGTTGATGTCACTCTATAAACAAGTCATTTTATATTTTGCTTATTTCACTTTTAATAGCAGGAATTATCCTGCTATGAGATCAAAAAATCTTTTCTCAAGAGTGACTATTTAATGCTTGCATGATACTCCATCACATGGATAGAGCCAAATTACTTAACTAGTGTGCTTAACTTGTTGGACATTTGGGTGGTTGTCAATTTTGTCCATATTTTGGATCATTTCCAAAGGGTAGAGACTGAGGTCCTGTACCTGAGTTGATGAGTGATGCATTCAGACAAACAGCAGGGGCTGCTCAGATCTATGCATGATGGAAGTGCATTACACAGTGACCTGTGATGTCTGTCCCACTAGCCTGCTGAGGTGTCAGAGTAGGCACAATTGTTCTCTAGGTGATGATATTTAAAATATATAAATAAGGCAATGGGGTAAGAAGGTCTCTGAAATCCTTCTAGGTCTCTCTTTAGTTTTTTTTTTTTTTTTTAAACCAACAGACACAGCCCTTCCGCCATTCTTAATGAGGCAGCAGTACCCAGGATGCCTGCCCTTGACTCCCATCTCCTGCTTTGGACACACCTACTCAATAAGAAACAAGAGCACTGACTGGACATTTCTCATGCCAAATGTCAGATGCTTTGGTTCTTACTCAATCCCTAGCTAGATAAGCAAAGAGAGGCTCCTTTGAAGTAGTATGCCAGAGGTAGCCTCCCTCATCCCATACTCTACTGGCTCTGGTGTGATATGGTCCAGCCACTGCTTCCTGGGACCTTGATACACCTCCACACAAATCCTGGCAGGATGTTTGTCCTGTGTCCCCAGTCATGGGCCCCTTTCACAGGGCTGGAGCTGCCTTCCTTCTGTCAGCCTCTTCTGCCCAGGGAAAGCTCTGGAGGGCAGAGAGGAACTAGCCTCAACTGGACACAATGTCTGCACACAGAAGGTGCTCAGTTAAATCTGTTAAATGAGTGAATGAAGGAACAGCTTTAAATGCTCAGATGAGCTTAATGTCAGTGGATAGCCCAGATCTCCTCACTTTTGAGTTACTGTCATAGGTAGGTATTATTATTATTTTTTTATAGGTAGGTGTTATATCCTGTATAGTTTTACTTCTGGGTAGAGGGGACTTTTGCATTCAAAAAACATGTTGGCTATTAATTTCCAACTTTATTGCTTTGTGATCAGAGGGTCTTATTTGTACTAGTTCTTTATGGAGCCTTTGATGCCTTCTTTGTGACCAAATACGTGATCAATTTCATGAGTGTCCTCTGTGCCCTTGAAAAAAAGGTGATTCTCTACTCTCAGGGTGTAGTGTTTGAGATAGAGGACTTGTCTTATGGATTACGTTGTATAGGCCTTCTATTCCTTCCTTATTTTTTATCTACTTGCCACTTGATATGTCTTACAAGCTAGTGGCATGTTAATATCTCCTATACTCAATAAATTTCTCTTCAAATCCCTTTGCATGTCCTGTGATTTAAGCTTGAAGGAGTTGCTGTGTTATTTGGGGCACAAGTATTCGTAACAGTTGTATCTTCATTGTTAATAATCTTGTCTCCATATATGCTTTAGTCTTAGTTCTATAATTAAACATATTAAAATGTTTACCATCAGTCCTTTGACCACAGTGTCTCCAATCTAGCATCCTATCATGCCGGGGTTGGCCAATTATACAGTCTTAGGGCCAAATTCCTTTTGACTCTTGTATTTGTAAAGTTTTATTGGAACACAGCCCTACCTATTTGTTTATGTACTCTCTATGACTGCTTTTTTTGGGCTGCATACAGTTTAATAGTTATGACAGAGATCATATATGGCTTACAGAGCTAAAATATTTAATATCCCTTTTCAAAAAAAGTTTGTTGAGTTCTAGTCTAGTAGATTCCTCAAGGAGGGCTCATGGACACAGTATCCTAAGCTCTTGCATATTTAAGGCTGTTTTTTGAAAGCTTTGATACTTGAAGGGCAATTTTGCCAGATATAAAATCCTCAGTTCACATTCTCCTTCCTGGTCTGCTGTCCTGACACCATACTCTTATAACCACTGAGAACTGGGGGTCTGTGTGCCACTCACTGGAACCACAAGAACTGGGTGGGGGATGGAAACAAGGGAGACTTGAGTGGGTGCCCTGGTCCTCACAGGAGCCCCACCACTCAACAGCCACAGGTTTCTCTGGTGCACCATGGTCCTGTGGTAGTCCCCACCATAGAGCCCTGTCCAGAGCAGTCACAGGACAGGAGGCTGACATACTTGACAGGGACCTCCCCAGACACAGACAAAGGAGACCTGGAGCTAGCTGTAGCTCCATGGCAATGGGCCATCAGCCTGCCCCAGTTTTCCTGATTCATCCATAGCAACATCATGGAGACTTGCTAAGTGCTCTGCTGACCTGACTCACCACCAGTAACACCATCTGACAGGCACCAGTATTCTCATTAAACCTTCCCCCATTTGGGGCATACATGCAGCCTTCTCCCCAAAATGCACATAAACCATTTTCCTAAGTCATTGGTTTGTCTTTCAGTTGTACCACGAGTTGACAGCAGGCTGAGGTAGCATTCCTTGGATCTACCCATTTATCCATTTGGGAAACCAAAAACCACCCTCTAAATCTGGCCCTCTCTCATCATCCACAATTTCATAGAACCATCAGCAGAGCCTTGGAGGGTTTGTGCGGTTCTGTAGCATCTTGGATTGGATTTCCTCCTGGAATGGTGTTTTGGACACTTCTAAAAAATCATGATGATAACAGTGGTCATAAAAATGACTTATTTAGCACTTACTGTGTATCAGGAACTGTCCTATGCAATTTATTTCTACTAACTCACATAATTCTCATGACAGCCAAATTCCAGTAGGTACTATCTATGTCCCCCATCTTATAGAGACTGAGTGACCTGGTTGAGATCCCCAGTGGCAACTGCAGGGCTGGGATGGGATGGAAACTCAGTAGCTGAGCTCTCATCCTTGAATTTGGACACATTCTGCTTCTTGCAGCTTGTGCTCTATGTTCCCTGTATCGCCCTTGGCTGTCATGCTCTGTGTGCTTTTTTCTGCCTTGCTCCAGTTTTAGCCTCATTCTCCTTATTAAAAAGTATTTGGCCTTATCCTTCCCAGTTTTTCTTACTTTGAAGTTTAATTTAATCAGCAAAAGGCTGTTTTTTTGTAAACAGGTCTCAGCTGGCAGGCCTGTGCCTGATTGGCTTGAGCTGTCTGTTGAGGTTCCAAATTGTTTTCTTGCCACATGTCCCTTTCGCCTGACGTTCTTACGCATTTGCGTTTGGCTCATCCAGAGCTGCGGGTTAGCTCCCTGATCCTTTGTATCCTCTTGTACGTCTTGTTGGGTCTGTTCATGATTATGGAGTCAGAATCAAATTCTCCAGAATTTGCCCTGCCTCCTGAGCTGTACTGAATTTCTTTAGCTCTGAGATCAGAACTAGCTCTACCCTGACTTTTATTTCTTCTGTTTCCCAAAAGCAGAGCGGCCTATGCTTAACTTTGCTGAATTCCCTTTCCTGACTGTGACCAAGTGAAAAAATGATATGGTGAGTCATTGCTTCTCTGGTTTTTGACACTGCCATACCAATGATGACTACTTCCTGGTCTGTCAGAATTAGAGTGAGAGTGATGGCCCCTTTCATGGCATCCTTCTGAGAGAAGAGCAAGTGGGGAGTGCTTTGTCTATAAGTATAGGTGACCAGCTGCCAGCACCCCACCTCTCATCTCCATCACCAGTCACTACAGCCTCTGCTGGGCAAGGTCTGTCTGGAGCCTCCTTGAGGGTCCTGTTTGCATTCTTGACTTGGTTAGGGTTTCTGGCCCCAGTTGCTCTTTCCCCCTCAATAGTCTGGGGTCTGGGTCCCCTAGTCCTCCAGCCCTCAGGAGATGAGATAAATGACTAGCTTTCCTTCCTGGATTGGCTGCACACTCTTTCTACTGGAGGGTTTTGCATCTGCTGTCAAATTTAAATCCTGGGACCCAATCCACCAAACCTAATTCTTCTCACCATATATCTTGAGTTAAAATTTCAAGTAACCTTATTTCAAGTTACCATATGTTGGTGGCTCTCATTGTGGAGTCTGAGCCACCATCAGTGGAAGGCTTGTTAGGGATGCAGATTCTCAGGTCCTTCTATAGATCTATTGACAGAAACTCTGGGAGTGGGCCTGGCTACCTGTCGGTTAACAAGATCCCAGGAGATCCTGGCACATTAGAACCACTGAGTATGCTATAAAAATAATCATCTGATTTGTGACTTATTTCTGACTGGCTCTGTGAGAATGGCTGGTCCTCAGGTCACCTTTTGTTCTCCTTGACAACTTACTGGGCAGGTGCAGTTGAAATTTTTTCCCTCCCTGCTCTCAAGATTTAGTGTAAAGCTGTCTCCAAGTGGCTAGTTTGTGTTCCTTTCCCAGGAAGTGGATTAGGAGTTATGGAAGGAAAACTACTCCTGAGCCGTGTGTTGGGTGTAGGCCAGAGCACATTCATTACCTCCACAGTGCTAATTTCTGCTCTTAATGCCGTCAGGAATTCCTCTTGGAAATTATGTACTTATATTTCACCAAGCTCCTTCCTTCAGTGGTATTTAATTTCAAACACAGGTTAGCAGGGAGAAGTGCTGGCAGGATCCAGCATTTGACATCCATCCACATCAAGTGTAACCTTATTACTTATTCTCCACCATCTCTCAAGCCTGTTTTGTAATGAGCCACCTGGGCACGACACATCTGTGAAGCTTCTAGTCATGCACCAAACTAGTAACCCAATCTTGGGGCTTGAATGACTCTGAAACCCTTTCATATAATCCCTTTGCATCTCCAAGTCCTACCTCCATCCTGCTGATAATATTATCTCAAGTTCACAAATACAGCACTCAGAAACATTCATGATGTCAGAAATGAACCACTTGAGAGTTTCCTGCTATTTCAATTTACCCCGAAATATATATAAATTATACAAACTTGTTCTGACAAGAAGGAGAATGTTAGCATATGCTAGGACCTTCCCCCAATATTTTATTACCTGAAAAATACTAGCACGGGTTATGTAAATTATGTAGTTATACACTATTAATAACGTGTGTGTGTGTGTGTGTGTGTGTGTAGTGTCTTAAGGAATGACGGATAACCCATAAAATGCTGGGGTTCAACAGCTGGCTGATGTTTATCATTAATATAGTTTTGTAGCTGAGCACCAATGATGGTTTTGGCCAGCATTCACCTAGTGCTTACTTACTACGGAGGAATTTATAGGCATTACTTCATCTAATCTTCTCAAGGCTTCTATAAGAGAGGTTCTAATTTCCCAATTTATAGATGGTAAGATCAGGTAACTTGCCCATGTGTTTGCCTGTAGCTAGTGGTGGTGCTGGGACCTGAACCCATGCTGCAAGTGACCAATCAATAACCCCCATATGAGAGCATTTCCCTTTTTTTCTCAGCTACCAAACCTAACAAATTGTGTATCTTCATGTCTCTATGTAATAAGCATATAACGATCTTTTCCTCTCAAACAAAACAGTTCTATTTAAATGAAGACCAGAGTAAAACATGCCTGGGTGAAGGACAGATTTAAGCAACTTCTGCAGAAACTGATGCTGACAGAGTGGACAAGAAGAGTTCCTGGGAGGTGTCAGGGTTGAGTCAGAGTTAGGTCAAGGTCAAGATCAAATCAAGGTGGGCCTGGATGAAGTCCATCATGGGCTACACCAAGGGTGGGCAAATGATTTAACCAGGGGAGAATGGAACACACACCAGGGTCCCAAACCAGCCTCTGACTTCCATCTCCTTGTCTGTGAAGCACCTGGCAGGTCAGACATTTGTCTCCCAGTGGGTCAATGCTCGTGGCTCCAGAATGAAATATCATCTTCAACACAGTGCTGCTTTACCACAGAGATGAGGAATCATGGGAGGACTGAGGCTCTGCCCCTCAACTAGTACTAAATAATTCATTCATCCATTCAAGCAACTTACTAACCCTCTTTTTTTTTTTTTTTTTTTTACTTACTAACCCTCTTAAGCTCTGAGCATTGCCAGATACCCAAGCTTTCCCTGCCTACTTGGCACATTTCAGGTGCTCTACAAATTATCTGCTGAGTGAATGGCTTCTTGACAAGGTCCTGCCCTTGAGGAGAAGAAAACAAGAAAAAGAAGGGAGAACAATAAACAAAGGAATATACAGAGCCATACAGATGATTTAACAGGAGTGACAAAAGTGTCCTGCCCACACTTTGTATTTGGCCCAGGTGAGTTCATTGTTTGGCCACAGTAGACACATCAGAGGTGTCAGAGGTTACAAGTTTGATTCTTGAATGGGAAGGCTAGCTTTTTACCCAGAAAATCTTAGATCTGGGCCCCAGACCACCTCTCATCTGTCCAGTCCCTGTAGCTCATTTGGGTCTGAGTGAGAGAGTGTGAGAGTGTGAGGGTCTCCCCCAGGCTCCTGGAGCCCATCACTGGGTAGCTGGGTGTCAAGAGTGAGCTGTCTTGGTATTCACAGGACAGCACCCCTGCAAGCACCTCTCCCTGCCCACCAACTCTTTGTACAGGCCTCGTAGGAAGTCTCCTTCATATTTGAACCTCTTGTCTTAGATGCCGAAGTCCTGAATTTTAATTTCTTTTCCAGCACAAGTGCAGATAACATGAAGAACAAACATGATAACTGACCAACTACAGGCCTTCCTCAACTTATTATGAAGTTATGTCCTGACAGACTACTGTAAGTTGAAAATATCCTAAGTTGAAAATATGTTTAATATACCGAACCTACCGAACATCATAGCTTTTCCTAGCCCAGCCCACCTTAAGTGTGCTCAGAATGCTTACATTAGCCCACACTTGGGCAAGATCTAACACAAAGCCTATTTCATAATAAAGTGTTGAATGTCTCCTGCCATGTATTGGTTACGGTACTGAAAGTGAAGAACAGAATGGCTGTACAGGTGCAGAATGGTTGAACGTTTATTGGTTCCTTATTCTCATGACGGTGTGGCTGACTAGGAGCTGGAGCTCACTGCTGCTGCCCAGCATCACCAGAGAGGATCCTATCATTAGCCTTGGAAAAGATCAAAAGTCAAAATTCAAAGTATGATTTCTATAGAAATCTGTGAAAGCAACACGTATAGGTGGAAAATCTTAAGTTGAACCATGGTAAGTTGGGGACCATCTGTATAGCATTTAGTGAAACTGTTCTAGTGTTTAATTTCAAAACTTCAAACCTCTGGCTGTGTGTTTCATTTCAAGAGAAGGGAGCCACCATGGCTTCCTTTCCATCCCACCCTGGGCTGAAGTCTGTTTTGAAGCCATCCACTGTCTTCTCTTGTTCTCCTTCTGAGTATCTATTTAAAGGCGCTCTGGTCAGAACGGGTTATTCTTCATGTCATGGTAGAAGCTGGTTGTACTATTTTTTTTTTTTTTTTTTAACGGGAATGGTGTAGCAGGAAGCATGCAAGATTTAAGGTACGAAAACCTGGCTTGAGTTCTGCTTGCTACCAGTGGTATGATCTTGGGTAAGTTACTTCTCAAAGTCTTCAGTTGTAAAATGGGGTGACTACACCAACTTCCCCATCCTTCTCTCCCTTCTTGCCTTACTGCTCCCAGGTAAGAATGGACTGGACCACTGCTACCCTGCTTTGGATTTCGGCCACTGCCATAATTCACACCTTAGCAAGAAGAACACAAGTTCTCAGTTCTAAGATCCTCTGCCTTTGGGTATAAAATGTAGTGATTCGACATTCTGTACATTACTCACTGCTCACCACTTTAAGTGTTGTAACCATCTGTCACCACACGACATTATTATGATATTATTGACTATATTCCTATGCTGTACTTTTCATCTCCATGACTTATTTATTTTAAAACTGGAAGTTTGTACCTCTCAATCTCCTTAGTGATTTTACCTATCCCCCTCACTCTTCTCCCCTCTTGCAAAGACCAGTTTGTTCTTTGTGTTTATGAGTCTATTTATGTTTTATTGTCTGTTTGCGAATGGGTATGGAGTTTCTCCTTTTTGCAGTGTTGAAACTGTTCTTCAATTGGGATGATGGTTGCACAACTCTGCGAGTATAACTAAAACTTTAAATGGGTGAATTGTAAATGGCATGTGAATTATAACTCAATAAAGCTGTTTTAAAAAAGACTCTGCTTTTACAATAAATTCACTTTCAAATATTCTTTTGAGAGGGGAAGAAGTTTCCCTGGGTATTATAGGAACAGACTGAATTGTCAGTAGGGAAGTAGAAGGACAGAGTTTAAGCTGAATAGAGTTTAAGCAGCAGCTGATGAGATCACTGGACCCAGAGACATTTCTTTTCAGCCATCACACCCGATCCGGTTACACTCCAGGAATTGGCACTTGTGCTGGTATAGTTTGGGGTTAAAATAACCAGGAGAAGCCTGGGTTTGGTAACACATCGTACCACACCCATCACTAAAAGTTTGGAAAAAAATCTCTCATGCTTTGAGAATCGTACAGTTGCTGATGTTGAAAGTTCACATCCAAAAGTAACATTCTCATTGGGCTGGCTTTCTTACTGGGACACAGGAACTTCCCAGTACAGTAGTCTTCTTGTTAATAGACTTGCCGGCTCTCATACTAGCTGGACAGTGTCAACTGGATGGTTTTCCTTAGTCTCACTTTGGTCACGACATCAACATGTCCCTACGTGTTTGGGGTGGAAGACGTCTGCTGTTTTCGCCTGCTTGCTGTTGTGTTCCTTCTTTGGTTTTCCTTTGGGTGTCTACACCATGCCCCTGCAGAGCATGTGAATCAAACCAGGCTAATCAGGCCTTCTTGGGGGAATGTGGATTCAAGTGGAATGGCTCCTGGAGGAGTGGCAGTGAGTTCACAATGCCCTGTGGAGCCTGTCCCCGGGAGCTGGCTCTGAGATCCCCTCTCCAAGACATGCTTTTCAGCATCTCTTCAATGTGGGGGGGCTACTCCACATCCTTTCTATATACTCCAATATTTTTGGTACATTGGTAGATTCAGTTCCCATTGTCTGGAACCAAAGAACCTTGATGCACATGTTTCTTGAGTCTAGCTACACTAAAGACAAGGTCAAGTGTGTTTGAGAAGCTGGTGGTCCCAGGTCACCTCTGTTGTATTCAAGAGAAAGAGGTCTAAGTACTGAGTGTACTTTTCTAGTAGAGGTGTAGGGTCACCCTGTGCAATTCACCTTGCAGGGTGGTGGCCCCTTGAGCCTTCTGCCAGGAGCATCTGTCTCTAGAAGCTCTAGGAAGGGGAGTTTTCAAGATCAAAATTCTCTTGGGGAAACAGCCCAATCATAGTGTTCTCATAGCAATTCACAGTGTACAGTGGCACATCAAAAGTGCAGTGGATAGGGACCATGCAATAATGAGCCCCATGTGGCTCTGTGTGACATATCATTTCCCCTTCTGATGTGAGACCATGAAGTTCTTCCTCCCTCTAAATTTGCCATGAGCCCTGCTTTGGGAAGTGTTGCTGGGAGCAGCACCAATGTGTACATATGGCCAAGACCCAGCCAGCTGGCTGGTGGGAGGGTTTCAGGACTTGCTATCTCAAAGACCGAGAAGCGATGACACTCAGAGGCAAGACATGCACTCTTACCTTAAGAGAATCATGAGCCCCCATGTAAGGGAATACCACAGCCAGGCTTGGAATGAAGAACACTGTGTCACATACTATTGCTAGGATCTGAACTGGCATTTGTGGCCTTGGCCGAAAAGCAGCCTGATATATTTAAACTGTGAACCCTTTCCTTTGACATTTGATGCTGTTCTCTAAGACCCTCTCAGGGAAGGTTCCAGTCAGAATGGGGGAAAGGGCCAGGTGTGACTTCATACTGCACTGACCCTCTCCACCCATTCTCCATCCTGCTCCCTCATGTGACCAACATCTACTTGCTCTCTGTATTCCACCAGGATGAAAACCTCTCTCCAAAAAGGACCCAATAACTCATTCCAACACAGTAAGTTAAAAAAAGGTAAAATTTCTTCCTTCCCAGGGCAATGTCTTTGGCTTAGCAAAGAAATCCTTCATTCCGTCCCTTCCTTGACACAATGGCCCCTTAACCTAACTGTGCAGGCATGCAGAGCTGGAAGGCCAGCTTCCTTGGAGTAGGAGAAACTGGTATGTCTTCTAGCTAACTCTCCCTGTTCTCAGGAAGCACAAGAATAATGCTGTGTACCAAAGGGACACCCTAAGCACTTGAGATATTTGTAAAAAGACTCATTTTCAAAAGTGCAATAAGGCTGAGCAAAGGCCAGGCATGCAGGCACACAGCATCACTTTCGGTGGTCAGAAATAAACTAAGTTCCATGGTGCTGCTTCTCACAGATACCTTTTAGAAGGCTTATAGATCCAGACTATGTAGGGTCTTTCTAGAAAGGTGCAAGTGGTTTCTCAGGGAGGAACAGATGCAAAATGCCACCATAAGGCAGTAGTTGTTTAAACAATTTAATATGAATGCTGGGATATTTCTTGAGCATATGCATTACTCTAGTCTAGCAAGAACGATCCTGTTTTTTTGTTTTTTTTTTTTTTTTTAAAAAAGAATGAAAAAAAAAAAAAAAAAGAATGATCCTGTCTTTGTATGAAGGAGGCCTGACCATAGCTTCTGTCAAGTTTCTTTTTTTTTTTAAAAAAAAAGGTGTAAACCTTTACATTTTTACATCTCTGTGTATGATGTAATGATTTGATATCTGCTGTTTCAAAATGTTCATGGCAGGAAGTCGGGCTAACATCTGTCACTAGGTGTGGCTATAGAACTGTTTTTCTTGTGATGAGAACTTTTAAGATTTACTCTCTTAACAACTTTAAGTTATGTGATACAGTATTATTAACTGTATTAATAATGTGCCATGCGGTACATTATATCCCCAGGTACCCCAAGTGTGTACCTTTTGACTCCCTTTACACATTTCACCCACTTTTCCACCCCTGCCTCTAGCAAGCACCAATCTGATCTCTATCTATAAACATGTTCTTTAGTTTTTGTTCTTGTTTTAGATTCCACATAGATGAGATCATACAGTATTTATCTCTCTGACTTATTTCATTTCACATAATGCTCTCAAGGTTCATCCATGTTGTTACGAATGGCAAGATTTCATTCTTTTTTTTATAGCTGGTAATATTCCATTACATATATTTTTTCTGTATAGATTTTTAAAATTTATTCATCTGCCAATGGAAGCTTAGGTTGTTTCCATATCTCAGCTATTCTAAATAATGCTGCAATGACCAATGAGGTCCATATATCTTTTTGAGTGTTATCATTTTCTTCGGAAAAATACCTAGAAGTGAAATTGCTGGATCATATGGCACTTCTGGTTTTTTTTTAGGAGCCTCCCTACTATGTTTTGTAGTGGCTGTACCAATTTACAGTCCTGCCAACAGTACACAAGAGTCCCCTTTTCTCCGTATCCTCACCAACACTTTTTATTTCTTGTCTTTTTGATAATCCCCATTCTAACAGGTGTAAGGTGATATCTCATTGTGGTTTATTTTTATTTTTATTTTTAGATTAAAAAAAATTTATTCAGAGAAAGAGAGGCAGAGACACAGACAGAGACACAGGCAGAGGGAGAAGCAGGCTCCATGCAGGGAGCCCGACATGGGACTTGATCCCAGGCCTCCAGGATCAGACCCCGAGCTGCAGGCAGCGCTAAACCTCTGCGCCACCGGGGCTGCCCCTCATTGTGGTTTTGATTTGCATTTCCCCGGTAATTAGTGGATGTTGAACATCTTTTAAAGTGCTTGTTGGTCATCTGTTTATCTTTGGAAAACTGTCTACTCAGATCCTCTGCCCATTTTTTAAGAAGACTGTTCTTGCTATTGAGTTGTAGGAGCTCTTTATGTTTTGGATATTAACCTCTTATCAGAGATATGATTTGCAAATATCTTCCCCATTCAGTAGGTTGCCTTTTCATTTTTTGATGGTTTCCTTTGCTGTGCAGAAACTTTTTAGTTTAGTGTAGTTCCACTTATTTATTTTTGCTTTTGTTGCTTTTGCTTTTGGTGTCAAATCCAAAAAATCATCACCAATACTGACTGTACATAGTTTGCTTAGCTGATGTTTTTTTTTTCTACATTTATGGTTTCAGATATTACGTTCAAGTCTTTACCCCATTTTGAGTTCTTTTTTGTATGTGTATGTTATAAGATTGTGGTAGTATGAACATCTTACCATTATTAATTCTTCCAATCCATTGGAATAGCATATCTTTCCATTTATTTGTGTCTTCTTCAGTGTCTTACAGTTTTCTGTATATAGGTCTTTCATCTCCTTAAATGTATTCCTAGGTATTTATCATTTTGATGCAATTGTAAATGAGATTATTTAAAAATTTTTTTCTGATAGTTATTAGTATAGAAATGCAAGACTTTTGTATATTAATTGTGTATCCTGCAACTTTACTGAATTCATTTATTCAGTTTTTTTGATGGAGTCTTTAGGGTTTTCTATATATGGTATCGTGTCATCAGCAAACAGTGACAGTTTTACTTCTTTTATAATTTGGATGCCTTTTATTTTTTTTCTTGAGTAATTTTGCTCTGGCTAGGATTTCCAATACTACGTTGAATAAAAGTAGGGGGAGTGGGCATCATTTTCCTATTCCTGATCTCAGAGAAAAAGCTTTCAGCTTTTTACCACTGAGTATGTCAAGATCTATTTTAATTGTCTCAACGGTATGTAAGGTTTGCTCATTCATTTGCTAGTGTGTTTGGGGAATGGCAGCTATGCTGGGTATACACCTTGCTAGAAAGCTCTCCAGAGGAAAGGCATGGAGGATACAGGGAGGCTTGGGAGACAGCCAAGTTTGGTTGAATAAACCCATCAAATTCTCTGTCCTAAGAATCCTAAGAATACAATTGTTCATAGTATTCCTTTACAACCTCTTTCATTTCTAATTTTAGTAGTTTGAGTCTTCTCTCATTTTTTTCTTGGTTGATATAGCATTTTTTTTTGTTCTCTTCATATATGATCAACATTTGTTTTTACTGATTTTTCTCTATTGCTTTCTTATTCTTTATTACAAATATCCCCCTAAGCCATAAAATTTCCCCTAAGGACCGCTTTGGTTGCAATGTCTAACTTTGATATGTTAAACCCTCATTTTCATTCATCTGAAAGTATCTTCTAGATTGTCTTAAGATTTCTCTTTGATCCAACTGTTATTTAGGAAGTGTGTATGTGTGTGTGTTTTAATTTCCATGCACTGTAAATTTATGTTGTTGATTTCTAATTTTATTCCATTAAGGTCAGAGAATATAGTTTGCATTATTTCAGTCCTTTTACATTCACTGAGGCTTATTTAATGGCCTAGATGATGGTCTATCCTGGGGAATGTTTCACACATACATAAATAAGAATAATGTATATTCTGCTTTCATTGGGTAGACGGCTCTGTAGCTATCTCTGAGGTCAAGTAAGTTTATAGTATTGCCCAAGTCTTAAACTTCCTTATTGATTTTTTCTAGTTAAAAAAATCCATTATTGAAAATTGAGCATTAAAGTCTCTGTGATGATTGAACTACTTTTCTCTTCATACTATATATTCTAGGGCTCTGTTATTAGGTACATATATGTTTATGTAATTGTTATTTCTTTGATGGACTGTCCTATTATCATTATAAAATATTCCTTTTTATCACTAGCAATTTTTTTCTTTTAAAATCTATTTTATCTGGTATTTGTATAGATAATTCCAATTTTTTATGTTTTCTTATTGCATGAAACATCTTTTCCCATTCTTTTACTTTTGAATGTCTTCTTTTTTTTTTAAATGTCTTCTTTTTTTAATAGAGAGAGGGTGCATGCACAAACACATATGAACGGGTGTGGGGAGGAGCAGAGGTAGAGGGAGAGAGAATCTTAAGAGAATCTCCATGCTGGGCATGGAGCCTGATGTAGGGCTTGATCTCACGACCCTGAGATCATGACCTGAGCCAATATGAAGAGTCAGATGCTTAACCAACTGAGCCACCCAAGCACCCCAGGAATCTGAGTGTATTTATATATAAATCTGCACCTATAAGGAGAAAAGAATAACACTTTCTAGGCAAAATCACTCCTATCTGTGCACTATTCATTCCTATAAGAGAGCCAGCCAGCACAGGGCTCTGCCAGCAGTGGCCTTCATTAGCCTCCAGGGTGAAGGGGCCAATAGGCTAATCCTCTGGGAAGCTGCCACCAAATACACCCCAAGCTCAGTTCTGAAATATCCCTAGAGATTCTATAAGTCAGGAATACTTCATTGTCCATCCCCACTGTAAAGCCATTCCTTCTTGATCTAATAGTTCCCCCTCCCCCCAGAACCTGGAGAATACATATTTCCCCTTCATTTCCAAAAGATCACTATGATCTTGGTTATACCTTTTTTTTTAAAATAGGTTTTCTTTTTTTTTTAATTTTTATTTATTTATGATAGTCACACACAGAGAGAGAGGGAGAGAGAGAGGCAGAGACACAGGCCGAGGGAGAAGCAGGCTCCATGCACCGGGAGCCCGACGTGGGATCCGATCCCGGGTCTCCAGGATCGCGCCCTGGGCCAAAGGCAGGTGCCAAACCGCTGCGCCACCCAGGGATCCTGGTTATACTTGTTTTTATCCCTCAGACTGAGTTTCAACTTTTCCATTTATTTTTCATTTTTTGTAATTGTGACATAAAAATTGAATGCAAACACTGAGTGCCCAATGCTCTTTATACTTTATGACTCAGAAAAGTCAGAAAGACAGAAGGGTCTCTTAATGGATCTCAGGGTCTACAAGCAAAGCATTTCTGACAGGAGAAATCTGTTACCTGTGAAACTGGTATCTGGGGATTCTCTTGTCCCCTATAATGATCAAAGTTGGGGCGGGGGAGTTCAAAAGGTTGAAGGGTTAAGTATGGCAGAAAAGAAGAAAACAGAATTTTCAAATTCAAAACAACACTCTGAAATGCTTTCTCTTTCTCCATCTGGAATGTTTCCTAACTTAAACAAGTCACTAAAGGTTACAAAACTTTCCCATTTAATTTAAATATGAGCGAAGTTCTGGAATTTGAGTAGTGCTGGAAAAAAGATCTGGAATCCAACTAAATTTCTCCTCACTACTCCTATCCCATTGATAAGGCACATAATAGACCAATAATGCTATTTGTCATCTTTCCCTCTCAGGCACTAATTTCTTTATGGCTTGTGGGGTGCCCCTCATCCCAGATCTGGGGCCATATGTCCAAGTGTCTGAAGACTGGGCCAAGCCCAAAAGAGAGGAACCTTACTCTGGAGATCCCCAGTCTATCACTGTTGACTTGTAGGACATACCACCTTAGGCCTTGCCCTCCTGCCAGGAGAGCATTCCAGCAATGGATTCCTGTTCTGCCAGAGGAGGCAGGTAGTACCAAAGGTGGCCTCCTCCAGCCTCTTGCATCTAGGGCCTGGTAGACAGAGGTGTGGCAATTAGATTTACCTATTTTATTTTCAAGGAAAGCATGAAATTGAAAAGCTTTACGTTTTAGACTAACTAGAAATGGATGAAACAATGGCATCTTTTCAGATTTTAGCTGTACCTAGAGATCATATGTTCTAGGTTTCATTCTTAAGTCATGATCTCACACACACACACACACACACACACACACACACACACAGAACATGCTTTAATAAAAACATGAGGGATCCCATTCCTTTTTAATGCAAACAAGGCATACCTGGTTAAGATAATGAACAAAGAAGACAAATTTAAAATCCAAATATACTTCCTTACAGATGATTATTCAATTCAATTGGCACTACAATATTAAATATTCTTTTAATGTGGTTTATGTATACAATGGAATATTACTCAGCAATTAGAAACGACAAATACCCACCATTTGCTTCAACGTGGATGGAACTGGAGGGTATTATGCTGAGTGAAATAAGTCAATCGGAGAAGGACAAACAGTGTATGTTCTCATTCATTTGGGGAATATGAATAATAGTGAAAGGGAATATAAAGGAAGGGAAAAGAAATGTTGGGAAATATCAGGAAGGGAGACAGAACATAAAGACTCCTAACTCTGGGAAACGAACTAGGGGTGGTGGAAGGGGAGGAGGGCGGGTGTTGGAGGGGAATGGGTGACGGGCACTGAGGTGGACACTTGACGGGATGAGCACTGGGTGTTTTTCTGTATGTTGGTAAATTAAACACCAATAAAAGTTAAAAATAAATAAATAAATAAATATTCTTTTATAAATCACTCTAATTCAATGTACAGTACAGTATGTACTGCCTGGAAAGAAATTCAAATCATAAATACAATGGGAAACATCTAATAGCTTGGAATGGCCTTTTCAAGTAGCCAATAAGCTCTAAGAGACTGCAAGAATATTAAATCTGGTTCCAGAATGAGCCCATCTCCCTGTCATTCCCCACCTCCATGCTCCAGCACTATCCAGGACTGGGTCTTAAGGAGCTGGCACACAGTGTTACTCTTTGGATGCCAAAAGATGGTGGGGCCTCTTCCCTGTAGACTGTGGTCAGCAAGGTGAAGGCTGCTGGCCACAGTCATAACAGCTGAGCTGATCTGTGATTTTTGCCTCTCCTGCCAATGTTGGAGCCAGGTTTGCTGATGTGTTTGTATTGGTGTGCAAGATGCTGGAGAGAGGCCATCTGTCCTGTGTGTCAGATTCCAGATTCCATATGGTTATGGCAGGGCTTGGGAGAAGTATCCACAGAGCTAGGGGCAGGATTAGAATAAAGAGGTGCTAATGGTGTGCAGTTGGGAAGGTAAAGGAAACTGTCGGGAACTTGATGGAAAAAGAGGGTTGAAGAAAGTTAAAAGGAGATCAGGGGAAATAAAGAAAAATATGAGGGAAAAGACAAACATGGCTGTTGTTTTAAAGGTCAAAGGGTAACAATAATATAGAAAGGCTCTTTCGCCTTGCCGTATTCAACAGTGAATTGCATTTTGGCTTCTTCAATAAAATTTACACCATTGCGTTCTTGGGTTCTCCTTCCAAGTTACAGGCTCTGTCTTCTAGGCATGCCCACCCCACCAGGAGCAGCCATTTATCCCCCAGACCCTACACATCTCCATGCCCACCCCCTTTATCAGTGTTTAGGTTTCACTCATAGATTAAATCTCTTTCTGATTATCTAGCAGGAATTTTCTCAGGCCAATCTCCTCACTTTTCTTCACCTACTAGCCTAAGCCCATATAACTACATGTTCTAAAAAAAGACTCAGGTCAACTAGATCATGCTACGCAATAATCCAAGTTTTATTGTTCAAATATATGTATGTGCACATATACATATGCATATATATACCTTTACATGATACATGCATACATATTGTGTATATATATGTATATATACATACGTATGTGTTTGTCTGTGTGTTTAAACATAAATAAATACAACCAAGACTTGATCTACCAGATCACACATTTCTTCAGCCAAACAATACTCTTTGATGACCCATGATACTTCATTTTCATGTGTTCACTTTAAGAAACAGTATGAGGTCAGGTGGTAAAAGATAAACAACTAAACAAGCAACAAACAAAACCAGACTAGAGAGGCAACTAAGCATTTCTTTTTCCCCTTGGCTCTGAGACAAATTTCAGGTGCTGTCTTGTATAAATTTCATTTTATCCTCTGCTTTTAGAAATTCCACTCATTTTTTAAGACTGATTAGTATGATTTTACAGAGTCAGGGAGGGCATGGAAGGATGTGGGTAAAGAAGGAAAAGCAGATGATCTAGAAAGGTAGGTCAGAAAGGAGGGGAGGGAGAAAGCTGGTATCTATCAATTTCCATGAGAGCAAAGACCTTGCATGTCTTTCTCACCTCTAAATACCTTGGTAGCCAGAACAGGGCCTGGTGAATGGGAAAGTACATGTTGGATGAAGGATATCACTGATGTTGTGCTGTGTGCTCAGAGTCATGCTAAATGCTTTTAAAAAGAGTAACGGGGGGAGCCTGGGTGGCTCAGCGGTTGAGTGTCTGCCTTCAGCTCAGGTCATGATCCCAGGGTCCTGGGATTGAGTCCTTTATCAGGTTCCCCGCAGGAGCCTGCTTCTCCCTCTGTCTGTGTCTCTGCCTCTCTCTGTGTGTCTCTCATGAATAAATAAATAAAATCTTAAAAATAAATAAATAAAAAGAGTACTGGACAACTGGACAATAAAAAGTAACTCAGTATAATGACATGTGCTTCTTTGTATAAGAGTGTACCTTACTACCTGAGGTAGTACCTTTAGAGCTTGGGCTTGTGCTGAGATTGTGGTTCCAACATCTCTGAGGGGGCAGCCCGGGTGGCGCAGCGGTTTAACGCCGCCTGCAGCCCAGGGCGTGATCCTGGGGACCCTGGATCGAGTCCCGCATCAGGCTCTCTGTGTGATGCCTGCTTCTCCCCCTGCCTGTGTCTCTGCCTCTTTCTCTCTCTGTCTGTATAAATGAATAAATGAAAAATATATAAAAAAAAAAAGTCCAACATCTCTGAGGGTAAGACAAGGGTAAGTGATAATTTAAGACAGGACCAGCAAAGGATGGCTCATGGGCCAAGTCTGGCCTACAGACTGTTTTTGTGCAATGGGGGAGTTAAAAATGGTTTTTACATTTTTAAAAAGGGTTATAAACAAAACAAAGAGAAACAGACATCAGAAACCATATGCAGCCTGTAAAACCCAACATACTTATTATCTAGCCCTTTACAGAGAAGGTTTGCTGACCCTTATTCTAAGGAGACACAGAATGTGCTTCTGAACTTACTTGCAGTCTAAAATGTGTTTGGATTGAACCTGTGTTCAACCATGGTTAAGACTGCAGACCTGTGGTCTATCAGAATGCTCTGTGAGCAATCTAGAGTCCCCCCTCGGTCCCCCACCCTCACACTCAGTAGTCTTCATCGAAGCTTAGAGACGCTCTGTAGCACTGCTTTGAACAGTTTGTACCTTTGTGGTTTTATTTTATTTTTAAAAGATTTTATTTATTTATTTATTTATTTATTCATTCATTCATTCATTCATTCATTCATTCATGAGACACACAGAGAGAGAGGCAGAAACACAGGCAGAGGGAGAAGCTGACCCCCCCTTGGGGAGCCTGATGTGGGACTCCATCCCAGGACCCCAGGATCATTACCTAAGCCAAAGGCAGACGCTGAAACACTGAGCCACCCAGGTGTCCCAATACCTTTGTTAATTCATGCTTGGTGATGTGACTTTTTTGGAGGTGTTTTCTTACACGATTTTCTGTGTAGTTCTACAGTGCAACAAAGTCCCCATCTAAAAAAATCCATGTGTGGCAAAATCATAAAGCTGCTGCTTTGTCCTACATGGTATAACAATTAGAGAGCTTTGTCATGGAGCTTTAAATTCATCTGGAATTGAGTGAACTCCTCAAGATGTGACCTAATCACCTCTCATCTGTCTTTCACTAAACCTGGGAGATTTTTGGTCATTGTCTCTGATTATTTTCTGCTCTATTCTTCCCTTCCTCCTCTTCTCCAACTCTAAATACACTTATGTTCGAATGTTGGATATTATCCCACAGATCACTGAGTCTCTGTCATTGTCAACAATCTCTTTTTTCCATTTTCCAGACTGGATCATTTCTATTCTTCTACTTTCAAATTGGTCTTTTTTTCATCATCTGCTCTTAGGCCTATTTTTAAAAAAATTCCATATACTATGTTTCTTGGTCCTAAAATTTGGTTCATTTTTAGAGTGTTTCTTTTTTGTGCTTAGATTTCCTATGTGTTCATTGATTGTGACTATATTTTTTCTATGTCTTTGAGAATAATTATAATAGCTGCTTCAAAATTCTTGTCTGCTAATCTCAATACATGTGTCATTTTAGAGTCAGTTTCCATTAATGTATGGGTCACATTTCTCTGGGTTTTTTTTCCTATGTCTGGTAATTTTGGACTGTATCCTGAACATTGTGAGTGCTATGTTAACCTATAGCAGTGTCGTTCAATAGAATTAAGATGCGGGCCATATATGTAATTCTAATTTTCTACTACCCATATTAAAAATTAAAAAGAAACTGGTGAATTGTAATAACATATTGCATTTGACCTGGTAAGTTCAAAGCATAGTTATTCCAACATGTAATCAGTATTAAAAATCACTAAGATATTTTATAATCTCTTTCTGTACTAAATCTTTGAAATCAGGAGTATATTTTTACTTTTATAGCACATCTCAGTTTGGACTAGCTAGTGGCTACCAAATACTGTACATGATCAGCATAGTTAAGAGTACTATTAGTGAAGAATATTAAGGGTTGGTCCAATAAAAGCAACCCCATCATTATGGAATCCTGGGTCGTTTTTTAAACTTTATTCCTTAATCCATTCCTTGGGCCTACTGTGGTGTGAGGGAGGGCAGAGTGCACTCTTCCCCATCATATATGTGTCTCGATTCAATTAGCGCAACTCTGATTTCATGTTTTATGTTATTTGGTTTATGTCCATAACTTAAATATTTGGACACTAAAATAGTTTGAAAACATAAACAATTTGAAAATATGATTCTTGAATGGATCCCTAAGATCTTTCTTGCTCAGTCATGCAAGAGAACATGCTGACCTCCCCTCTTCTAGATTCACTCATCCTGCTTTCTAATATGTTACAGAGCTGGGCTGTTTTATCTTTGAATATTCACAGTGGCAAGACCTTCCTTCTTTGACCCCAGGTGTGTGTGGTTGACCCATTCATCAATTCATGAGCCTGTGGGCTGGCTGCTCATAGCCAAGATGTTCAAGAAGGCTTCCTAAAGTGAGCTGTTCCTCATAGCCTTCAATGTTAGGGTAGCATCTCATTCTTTTGATTAAACTGAAGTATAATTAATATATAACATTATATTAGTTTCACATGTACAACATAATGATTAAGTAATTTTATATATTACTCAATGTTCACTACATTAAGTGTACCCATCATCTGTCTTCAAACAACACTGCTACCATCTTATTGACTATATTCCCTATGCTGTCTCTCTCATCTCCATGACTTATTTATTTTGTGACTGAAAGATCCACTCTTAATCCCCTTCACACATTTCACCCATCCTCCCACCCACCTTCATTCTTATTTTGCTAAGGACCACATACAACTAATGAAATAAGTCTTGCTTCTTGCTTTCTTATTTTCCTTCTCCTACTCACATTTTACCAATCTTTTAATTTTTATTTATTTTTTATTTTTCTAAAGATTTTATGTATTTATTCATGAGAGACACAGAGAGAGGGAGGGGCAGAGACATAGGCAGAAGGAGAAGCAGGCTCCATGCAGGGATCCCAATGTGGGACTTGATCCCGGGACTCCAGGATCACGCCCTGAGCCAAAGGCAGATGCTTAACCGCTGAACCACCCACATTTTACAAATTTGACAAAGCAAAGGGGGTTGGCACAAAAATCATGTGCTTTGTGAAACTTTTGCACCAGGCAAGAGGCCTGAGTTGAGCTTAACTGCCAGTCCAAAGTCCAACTTCTCTATAAAAGAAAACTAGGCACAGAACCACAAAACAAAAACCATGCACCTCAACTTGGAGCAGAATGGGAGGCCAGAGGTGATATTACATGCTCAAACAATCCCAGTATAATGCAAAGTCTCACTAAAATGACTGGAAATAAGAAAGCTTAACTGACGAGCAAGCTTCACACAATTCATCTTGGTTGACAACCCAAGAAAATTCACTTCAGAGCACAAGTGACAGGGCCAAGGAAGCTGGGGTTAGGAACAGAAATTCTGGTGGATTCCAAGCAATGAACACCCAAATCCATGCTCACAGGTGTTAGTTTCAACTGCCAAAACCAACCGATCACAAACACTAACCTGTGTGCCTTACTCATGGATGCTTACATTCTGACTGAATTTTCCTTTTCTTTTTTTAAGATTTTATTTACTTATTCATGAGAATACACAGAGAGGAGAGAGAGAGAGAGGGAGAGGGAGAGGGAGGGAGAGAGGGAGAGAGAGAGAGAGAGAGAGGCAGAGACACAGGCAGAGGGAGAAACAGGCCCCACGCAGGGAGCCTGACGTGGGACTCGATCCTGGGTCTCCAGGATCACACCCTGGGCTGAAGGCGGTGCTAAACCGCTGAGCTACCTGGACTAAGTTTCCTTTTCTTCCAAGACAAAATAACCTGGGGGAGCCTACATGTACCAGTTGAAAGTATGTGATTTTTTTTTTTTTTACTCCATGAGATGTTCTTAGTGGTCTGCTAAAAATGCCTTCCAGCTAGGACTGTACATTTTTTCAGACTTCTGGCTTAGTAGCCAGATATTCAGTACTTTGAGCAAGCAGAAGTCACTTAGCAACAAGAGAACATGGCATAGAGAGGTACTGTGGTATTAACTGTGTATCACTGCCCCCCACTCATGGGGGTTTCTGCCCCGACCCTGGAGGGTCCAAGCTTGAGAACAGAGCTCCTTACCGTGACTGGCATGGATGTGAGTTGCATCTTCGGACCTGGGGCTCTGGGCGGCTTGCTTGAGGACAGTCACTGTCATTCACCAGCGTTGTGGTCTTATTAACAATCCGTGTGCAGGACACAATGGTTCTCCGTTCCCCTGGAAACCAAACCACAGGAAACTGAGATGCTGTGACTACACACACCTGGAAAGGCCATTCATTGATGCAGATGGAGGAGCATTCAGGTGCCTCTTTTGATCAGTTTTTCATGTGAAGTGACTGTTATAATGCTTTATTGGTTGTTGGAGAAAAATAACTATAATGTTAAGGATGAGGGTGTGTAAGACATGGCAGGGGCAGCATGGGGCAGGAGGAAGATTTTAGAACAGGATCAGAAAAAGACACCGCAGATTAACTATGTTCTCGGACAGCTTGGGATTCACTGAGGCCAAAGTTATGATTTGGGTCTTTAATTTCCAGCAAAGATTGCCAGTCTATTTATCTTTTCCTTTGATATTTAACGTCTACAGAGGTTTGGTCTTGATTAATACTCTCACCAGAGAACACGGCTACCTATTACAGAATCACTACTTGCTGGAGAGAAGTGAGAAGCAGGGAGTTTGGTCTAAAGGACACCCAGACCTGCATCATCCAAGTGGGCAGTCTAGAGCCAATTTGAGAATTTATTTAGCTGGCCAACTGCTACATGTCTTAAGCATCACCTGCATTTGAGGACCTCACTATCTGGTTACCCCAGATGGGTGTGGCCATTCTCTGGGTATACCCAAAACATTTTACACACAGCTTGGTCATGACTTTGCCATGGAGGTGGATGGTTAGGAGCTAGGAGGGTGGCTTCTGGAGCCAGGCTGTCTGGGTTCAAACTTGGCTCCATCACCAGCACAGTGATGACAGTATCGACAGCTAGCTGCCATGATTCTGTGCCTCAGTTTCCTCAACCAGGCTGATTTGCTTAACCTCCCTGTGCCTTAGGGTAATACACAACAGAGCCTAGTAAGGGGTTAACATTTCATATTAGCTATATTCTGTTTTTATTATTATTTGGGAAGTATGGCAATACAAGATTAAGAGGATGTCAGGCACAGCTCTTTGGAGCCAAGTTTCCTCATTCAGTCTGTCCCCTGGAGAGTTTGTCCTTTAGGGATACCTCAAAAGTGTGGAGTCCTGAACTATGCTGTCAGCTCTTACTGCCTGCAGCTGCAGCTTTGTATGCGTCTAAGAAGCGCAGGGCCACCTCAAGCCACACTTCAGCTTTGGCTGCAGGTCTGACAATGGTGAACCATTGGTTGTCACCTGACAACATGGGAATCCTTGGTGTCATAAAGGAATGCCACTGGGCTGACAGTGACAGCAGCAGAACAGCAGCCTCCCTGCCGCCACCCCCGGCTGAGGGGAGCCTGCTAACTGTGCCATCTGGGCCATGCTTAGTTTGTAGCAAGTTGCCTGAGAGGAAAAGTCTGGCAGTCAGGAATATGGGAGTTGCTAGATTTGGAGGTTGGATGGCTAGTGGCACAGGAGGACAGCTGAAGGACAGGGGGGCTCTCAGGGAGAAGTATAAAATGGGACAAAAACAGGGCTGATGGGGGATCCTGAGGCTATGCCAGCTGCCAGGGACGCTTGAGGAACAGGCAGAGAACAAGCAGCAAGGGCAGTTAGCCAAGACATGCAAGAGAGGGAAGGAAAGGAATTCACAGGTGACCCTGGCAGTATCTGAAGGCCGAATCACGTTACAGCAGTAATTCCTACCCATTAGCAATGGGACGATTCACTTAAATGGTAAACAATCCTCTACATATTGGATATGTGACAAATATCACCTTGACAGTCAACAACCACATAGAAATGGGTATTGGTTGGGCCATGCCACACTCTCTGGGTTGGCATTCCAGAGTCTGTGTGAACCTTCCATCCTAACTCTGTTCCCACCAGAACCCACCCATCCTGTGTCCCATGTCCCACACCTAGCTGTGTGTCCTGTCAGGGTGACAAAGGGCTGTCCCAAAGGGCTTCTAAGAGTTCAGAATGGCTTCCTACCACTCCCCTAAGTCCCCTAAACCTCCCAGTAATGAATACAGTGCCTTTTTCTGATACTGATTTTTATAGTATAGCAGTTTCATCTCTGCAGTGGGCATACAGGCTGATCACTCTATTTTAGAGGTGATGAAATTTTGGTATAGATCATGTGAGTCATTTGCTAAAAATATGACAGCAAATCACGAAGCCAGGACTCATGCTTGGAATGTTTCACCAGGCTCGTGGGGCTCTCTTTCTTTCCATGGCATCTTGTAGTGGGGTACCTGTGGCAGAGACATCTGGTGGCCCTCCACCGAACAATAACAGGTGAAGGTCTATTCTGTTCATTCCCAGGTCACTCCCCATCACACCTGTGATGTACCTGTACAGTGGCCAGACCTCCACTCAGGGCAGAATCCAAGGGCCCTAAGCTGTAGGCAAAGCAGCTGTGTGGCCACAGCTCCAAAAAGTAGGAGTTTGGAAGTCTGCATGAGTATTTTGCAGAGGGAATTGCAGTGGGGCAGGGGGTGGGTGTGTGTGTATGCCTAGGTGGCTTGGTCAGTTAAGTGTCTGCCTTGGGCTCAGGTCATGATCTCAGGCTCCTGTGATTGAGGCTCACATCAGGCTCCCTGCTCAGTGGGGGAGTTTGCTTCTCCCTCTCCCTCTTCACACCCACCCCCCTCCCAACTCCTGTTCCCTTTCTCAAATAAATAAATGAAATCTTAAAAAAAAAATTGCAGTGGGGTGTTAAGTTCCTGTGGAGAGACAGGTGGCATGGCCAGCCTTTCCAATGCCCTGGGAAGAGCGTCTTCCCTTGGCAAGACCCCGCACCCAATGGGTCTCCGACCTCGGATGCTCACCTCCTCCACACTGCACACTGCACCCTTCCCAGCCACTGTGGGTCCAGATGAACAAAGAGTCCTGGGGTTTTTCTGGTTCACTTTGATTTTCAGCAGTGTGGTTGACAGGAACAGTGTACTCGTAATGGATTCCATAATTCTGGTCATGAAATAACAGCACCTGGATCAGCAGTAAAATCAAAGGCCAGTTTGAAATGGAGCGGAAGCTTACAGGCTTGCTGAATTGGCAAGCTAAGCTGCACTGTGGCGGTCTCTCTAGCAGGGTCACCAGGTCTTCTCTGGGTTTCAAAACAGGCTTGGTCTAGGGGCGTTCCCTTATTTCACTCTTGCGTTCCTCAGATACTCAGCTCAGGGGCAGGAGTCTATGTGAACCCTCAGCAGGGAGCTCTGCTCTTTCCCGCCTGAGAGAGGACCAGTTTAGATGAGGGAGGATTCTGTGGGTGGTGAGGGGCAGGGGAGGGGTAGCGGGGAGCAAATTTGTGGGCTCTCACTGCACTTTCCAGAGAGAGCCGCTCCAATTCCGAGAAAATAACCTGTTCCCACATCCTCCGCCAGGGAGCTGCCCTTGTGGGCAAAGAGGACACAAACATGCTGCTTTTACCTAAAAAGGCATCTGAACAGGTGGGGTTATTTTACTCCTTTGAAAATGAACATAACTCTTCAGGCCCCCAGCATCAGCCATTGCTACATGGAAGACAGGCTCAAGGTCAAACACAGCCCACCATACAGGGATCTGGGGGACTTTTGCTGAGGAGTCTTGAGATGCATGAGCCTTCTTGCTGCCGCAGCGGCTATGATGTTGATGCCCTGAGGGTGGCAGAGGCCTGGATCAAGGCATAAAGCTGAGAGTGAAGGGGTGGGGAGCTATCTTGCAGCTTGGGGACCCTTGGGTTTGAAGTCCTAGTGAGTGAGCAGATGGATGGATCTGCACTCTGTTTGGTAATGCATTTACAAGCCCTGTAAGGACAGAGGTGCTCTCCCAGCTTTATTTCTCTAAGTGTAATGGTGCAAAATCAGCCCTCTGATGGGAGCTTGGGTGGAGGTGCTGTGTCCTTAGACTAGACTTGGGACCAGTGGGCACTCCTGGGTTAAGGCAGCCGTCAAGTTCACTTCCAGGCCTGGAGATGCAGCAGGCAACTACAGGCAGCATGTGCTCCACCTGCCTTGACCTGGGGAGGCCCCCATGCTGCTCCCAAGAATCTCCCAGTGCTCCAACTCAAGCCAAGGGCTTGAGTTGCAGGGTGGGGGTGAGGTGCTCAGAGCTGCCTGAAGTACATAAACATCCACTTCTCTAAGAAACAGACTTGTAGTATAACACATTTGGAAAAATGCCTCCAGTTCAAAAAAAAAAAAAAAAACCCTTTTTAACAGATCTTTATTATCTCAGTATGGGAAGAAGACTGGTGAATCAAGAATCCATATGAAACCAATTTCATGCAATTTTGCAGCCATGTATAATTTGTGTGTGTGAGTGTATAATTGGTTTCAAATGCAGGTCCCCATTGCTCTATGCGTTCTCCTGACCCTGCAAGCCATGAAGGCACCCCAGTTTGGGGACAATAAGCTTCTATTTAGAGGCAGAGGGGCACCTCTCATTTCTAGACTTAAGACCTTGAAGTAACCACATTTCAAGAGAGACAAGTGGTTAATATCAAAGAGGGTCAGAACTTCAGCTGAGTTTTGTTTATCAGGCATGGTATGAATGAATCCAGGCCCTGCATTTGCTTTAATGGGCTGATGATTCCCTCACAGTTTATGAAAGCTTTGGGCAAAAAAGGCAAATACACCCATCTTAGGATTTGCTAGAGAAACCAGATTCATGCACTCACACGTGACACTGCTACATGGCTTTTATCTTATCACATGCTTCCTCTTTTAACCCCTTTTAAGCCAGGATGGATTTGTTCTAAAGCCATAGAACATAATCTAATCACAGAGGAGTGGCTTAGGTATGGGTTCTTGGGTCCCAGAAATCAAACTTGCAAGGCTACATCTGCCGTGGACTTAGTGGGCCGAATGTGGCATTGATAGGTTTCTGGATGGTTGAAGTCATGCATGGGAACCGGTTCACTTTGCTCTCTCATCAGAGGTTATAGTGGGGGGTAGGGCCATCATGCATGATAGTGGCCTGGCTGCCTGTGCTCACAGGCAGAGCTGGTCTTCTCAGGAGATTCCCTGAAAAGTGGCCAGCAACTCTTCTGGGTGTCACCTAACCTAGGATGGCTGCAGGTTACCAGAGACCACAAATTAATGGAGAAAAAAAAGCTTCCAAGGGGAGATTTTGGCAAGCATGGAGGACAAAATGTGCTTTGATTACAGATGTACAAACTGCCATAGAACCCATTCTTTGGAATGAGACGTGGAATCAATAATTATGAGCTGTCAGAAGTTAGCCATGAGAACTCCTGGGCCTTAAGAAGGCGTGTTCCTTTCTCTGCAAAGCTTTAATACTCATTAAAATCACCCATGTTAAAGTGGTTTGTACGGGGTCCCCCCACCTGAGACAAGGGGTAAGATATGGTGCCCTAACTTGGCCTGGCTGCATGGGTTTTGTGCAACTAACCAGGGAGTAAATTTTCCTGTAGAACCCAGTTCTCCTTTTCCTGATTCCCAAATGCTTGGTGCAAAGCCGAGTCTGGAAAAGTTGAGTGATGCTGGTTTGGAATCAGAGTCAACAGTTCATTTCCAAAAGGTAGTTTCCAGTGTGGATACACAGAGTGTGGGGTGGATCTGTGCCATCTGATATAAAAACACAGACTCTGAGTGAGGCTGTCTGCTTAATGGGGCCAAGTCTCCCTGGCTGCCACATGGCCAAGTATTTCCTTCCTGGAGGTGGTTCCTTTTGAAAAAGATGGGAGCTCTGCCCTCTTCACTCTTCTGCCAGGGCGAAGTCTGGGGAGGGGGAATATTCTCAGGCATGCAGCAAAAGGGATGAGATAAGAGAAGACCTAGTAAGAGAGTGGGGGGTGTGCACATGCACTTGAGCAGCAGGTGGCCAGGTCACCCACCAGAACCCAGGCGATCTCTCCCTGGCACCCCTGGAAAGAAGGGAACTGAAAGACCCCTGCAGCCTCAGGCTTGAGATGAAGGCAAAAGCATGGCAAGTTACCATCAGATGCAGTGGGATTTTGGTTGGTCCCTTGGCAGAAATCTTCTCCCACAGGCCCCTTCTAACGTAGCGCACGGTTGTACCCGCAATCTGGTACTCTCCGGGGAGCTCGATCTTCCAGTCGCTGTTGATGGATCTCTTATTGGTATCTTTCAGGGCTGGAAAGAAAAGGGAACATCATGGAATCAGGGGGAGTCAGTCTGCCTTTTAAGGGGAATCTGGTTGTCCTGAGGGGTGCATCAGAGATGTCCCTCTACAGGGTAAAGGGGGGAGGTCTGCACTGGTTGGTGAGCTTTCTGTATGCTGAGAATGGAAGACTGGCTCACAGGGGGCAAACAGCTCAAGACCTGCAGGACCCTCTGAGAAACCTTGGCGCATGGTCTGCCTGTCTCTGGATCAACTTGCCTGGTCGGGGTGTGGAGAGGAGCGCTAGAGGATGGAGACAAACACAGCCCAATCACATTTTACCAGACTTCCAGGGTAAAGGGTCTTCGGCCTGATGGATGCATTCTATTTTAATGTGTCCAAGGCTACAGAGAGGGTTTTGCTGCTTTAGAAAAACTCGTCAATTTGTTTTACTGTTACCTACCTGGGGCTTTGTACAGTTACAGCCTAATCAGCTTTTCTGAAGGATTTGATAGCTCTGTGTTAGTAAAGGAAACACTCCTCCAAGAAACAGTTGCTGTTCTCCTAAATGGTAGAGTCTGGGAACCTGAGCTGCCCACAGATGGGACAGTAGTGCTCAGACAATGCTGTGAGGGTAGGGCTCCGCAGTCCTCAGGTTCACGCTTTGCTGGCTCACACCTCCACTCCATACAAACGTGTTGGAAGAGACAAAGTCAGTAGTTTGCTGATTGGCCAGAGCAAGAATCTGGTTTTCCAAATAAGCCATATATTGATTATCTAAGTGCTGACAGTGGCTTTCTTGTGTTCTCTTGCCTAGCAGTCATGGCATTCTCATGAGGAGAGCATTCTACAGTGAAATCCTGTTTTTGTTTTGTTTTGTTATTTAGGAAAGACAAGAACTAAAAGCTATTTGGGAGAAGGTCGCAAATGACAATAGGTGGCAACAAGTCTTGTCACTCAAAAAATGCAACTTCAAGGACACCCTGGGTGCAATGCAAGTATAGCTGCAAGTAGAGCTGGAGCCCCCAGTAACCCAAATGCTCCCAATTGGGACCCTGCTCAGTCTACAACCAGCAAAATCAGGATCCATCCCATTCCCTCTTCTCTGCCCATCGAGGCCAGAAATAAAACACCTGCATTTAATACCGATTTTGGATAATAAGAGTTGAAACTGAAAAGGGGTTTCTGTTAGCTCTGAATCCATGAGCCCCAAGGCTGGGTTAGGACCTGGTTGGACCTGGTCCCGGTCAGGTCACAGGCAGCTGGGGGACCCTGGGCCTCTGCTTCCTCATCTCTAGGACATTCTGGTCCCAGTGCCTGCTATTGCCCAGCCAGGCTCTCCTGGCACATGCAGGAGAGATGGATGCTCAGGGCTCCTTGCTTCTAGGAACTGCCAAGAGAAACTAGGAAAGAAGTAGGAAGGGTTTCTTTCCAGTAGAGCTACTTTCAGTCAGGGTTTCGTATCCAGGGTGGTTGTGCAGAGTGAGTGGTGGAGGATTACAGGACTCCAGGGAAGGCTTAGAAAAGAGAAGGCTCTACGACTTGGAATCAAATGTTTCCCTCCAAGAAATTCTACCTGCTACTGAAATTTCCTGGCTATGAAAAGGAAGTAAGAATGTCGGCCATTTACTCTTCCCAACAACTCTCCAAGGTAAAGCATTATTTTTCATCTTTTCACAGATAAGGTAAGGAAATGGGGCACAGAGACATTAAGTTACCTGCCTAAAATCACACAGCTACAAAGCGTGGACAACCGGGATGCCTGGGTGGCTCAGCAGCGGTTGAGCATTTGCCTTCAGCCCAGCGTGTGATCCCTGACCAGGGATCAAGTCCTGGGTTAGGCTCCCTGCCAGGAGTCTGCTTCTCTCTCTGCCTGTGTCTCTGCCTCTCTCTCTCTCTGTGTCTCTCATAAATAAATAAAATCTTTAAAAAAAAAAAAAAAAGAGGGAGAACCTGAATCTAAACAGATTATAACTCTGGCAATTTAAATTGCCATACTCTTTAGGTTATAAGGCTCAATCTTGACTTTTATGACAAAAGTGAAAATGTTCAAGTGTCATGCTTGTTTTCCAAGAGAACACATTCCATTGTTGCAGGGTCTCACATTCTATATACCCCTTATAAAAATAACAGCCTTCCGGAAGGCTGCTGGCAGTTTTTCCTTTTTTTTCCTTTTTTTTTTTTTTTTTTTTGCCCCACCACCCTCCCTTTTTAATGATTGTATATAACCCGTAATTTTGTTTTACTGGCTCATCTTCTAAGCCGGTGGGCCCTGTAGTTCCTTCCCGTTGTTAGACTTTTGCCCCTTACACGTGTACCCGAACTGCAATAAACCCTTCTTGAGAAAAAAGTAAAAAAACAAAAAAACAAAACAAAACAAAAAACCAACAACTTGCAGGTTGTTCTTTCTACTTCTTTGTAGGTTTGGAAAATTGTTTCCTGCACACGCATATTTAAATTTGGTTCCAGAAATCAGTGCAGACTGGTGGGGAGTGGCAGGCAGACACAATGTGGGGCCAGAGTCCTCAGAGAATGGTCAGGGAAGCACAGGGAGCAGCTGACACATGCCCCTGCCAGTCAGTCCCTCCCGTTTTTCTCAGGGCCTCCTAGCTGGGTATTGAGGACACAGCTCCTGCCCTTGGGGAGCTCAACATTTGGAAGGGAGATGGGTGTGAAAACAGATGAACACAGGACAGTTTCATAGGCTCTGTGGCAGAGGCCCCAGTACATGTGTGCTGGGGGTGGAGGGAGGGTGTGAAGGGACTGGGGTGGATGGGGAAGACTTTCTGGAGGAAAAGCCGATGTGCCCTTGAGGTGAGGTGGCAAGAAAAGCAGGGAGAAGAGGTGGCCTGGGAGAGCATGGCAGGTGTGGACTGTGGATCCTGACCTGGGTGGCCCTGACTGTTCTTCCTGTGTCAGGGCAGTGAAGAGAGGAAAGCATGCTGCTCTGTGTGGAGAAGCAAGTGGGAGGTGAAGGAATTTTTTCCCCCAGGAGTCTGGCTGGGAAAAGGAGTCAAGATGAAGAGTGACTCTATAGGGTGGCGAAGGAGAGAGAAGTTTCACTGTTCTTGTTATTGGGGTGGGGGGTGTGAGCATGTTGAGACCCCGCTGTAACTTGGGTTCAGGGAGATGGGTAGAGTTTCTTTAGAGCTGTCCGCTCACCACCACCATGCTAGGCCCCACCCCACAGAACCCATTTCCCTCACAAAGACCAGAGGCACTCTAGGGTGGCTGCTCTCCTTGTCACTGGCCACCCACATAGACCAGCTGATTCCCCCCTCAGTGCCCTGGGCTGGGGCCTGGGGTTTAAGAGTTGGGGCCCTGACCCATGGTGTGGCTGCTGTGGATGGTGTGTTGGCTGCCTGGCATCTATTTCTCTTTCTTCAAGTACCAACAACTCGGAGTTTCCCCTGGGGATATGTTCTTCTTCTAGTCATGTCAGGCTGACCCCAAATTCACCCCAGCTCCAGGCATGGGCCCATCACTCAACCCTGGACAGTGGGAGTCAGTTCCGAGACTTCCGTTCACCTTGGGAAGAAGCTTTCTTTCCACAGGATTGCCCAGAGACTCGATGTAAGTCTGGATTACCAATACATGGGAAGAGGGCCCCAGATTAAAGTCAACTGAGAGACGACAGTAGTGCCAGGGTAGAGAGAGTTTCCCAGGATATCATTTTAAGCTCCTGGCTCTAGCAGGGCCTGAAGCTGATGCTCAACAACTGAGAATTGGGCTTGGCTTTCACATGTGTCTTTCAGAGTTTTGTTTTTGTTTTTGTTTTTTAAATACTAACCATGATAGGGGCAGAACAGGTTGGGAAGGAAGATTACTAGTATGGACTCCTAGGAACCACCCTACGATCCTTAACCACGTAAGCTTTGTACCCTGAGATTTAGAAGGCCTGGGATGCTCCATCTATGCCTTAAACTGTCTCCTGGGCCTCTGCTCCTGGCCAGCACTCATGTTCAGGATGAGGTGGCTCCTTCTTACTCAACCTTGTGTTTGTGTGTTTCCTCATTCTTTTCTGTAAGGCCCTTTAGGGTGACTCAGTGAATTATATGCTGAGAGATACCCCACCTCTGTGCCAAAAGTCAAACATCTGGGGGGGATCAAGAGTGGAAAGGACTGGAAAAAAGTGCAGGAGGGCGCACCTGGAGGCGATTATAAAACCATCCAGAGAAACAGTGCGTAGAGGTGTGGGGGCCAGCCTGGGGAGCCCTGCTTCTGTCAGCAGAGGCGCCTGCTGTGGCCGAGACAAGGGATGATACAGAGCCAGCTGGGGCTTGGGGTATGTTGGCCTCTGCTCACCAGAGCAGGGTCCTGCTTGTCAGTAGGGAGAGGTGCTGAGAGGGGTAGGTGGAGGAGACATTGCCAGAGGTGGTCTTCAGGATGGGTCTGGGGAGGCCTTGGGGGAATGGGTGTAGTCAAGGAAGACGGGGAGGGGAAGTGACAGTGGAAGTCTGTGGCTGGCCAGCTAGGCCAGAACAAGGTCAGTGGCCGGATGCAGAAAAACACATCAGACAGAGGAGCACTGGCAACCAGCTCTCTAGGGAAAGCAGCCTTGGTTTATAGTGCCTGTGCTACCCAAGGTGTAAATGCCCCCAGCAGGTGGCTTTCAAGCAATCCTTGTGACCTCAGCCAATGCAGAGCTCCTCCAAGCCACACACACCACTGCTGGGGCACCCCACCCCCAAGTTCTGAGAGCGCCTGTCTTTGCTTTGGTGGGCCTGATCTGGAGCTGCTGACTTGGGGAAGTTTCACACTATCACAGCTTTGGGAGTGTGGGCAGAGCTCTCATGTCCCTACAGAGAATAAACTTTATATGCTCAAGCTCTGCTTGTGGCCACTTCCACGGGTGGCTGCAAGCTTCCATGCCCTGTAGACTCAGCTTTACATCGGCCACTTGGCACCCCTTCTTCAGGACGGTTTGATATGGGTGCCAATCCTTTATGAGTTTCTCAGTGGTAGGAAAAGCACAGAGTTCAAAGTAGGAGCTCAGAAATTCTGAGAAGCATGGTGATTGCTTCAAGTCTACTGACTTTGTGTGACTCATACACTCAGCAAGATGCAAAATTTGCAAAGTGCTGGGATCCAGTGGTGACACTAGAACTTCCTGCTCTAATGGGGATTTAGCACCTGAGATTCATTCAGAAGGGTGGGACAGCCATCTCAGAGAATCTGCTGGAACATTGAGGTCATGATTAGTAGCCAAAATGCAGGTTCAGTGTGGAGTCCAATGAGAAATCCATGTTGTGGGGCCATGTCAGTTCCGGACAGTGAGAACGTAGACCACAGCCTGGCCCAACTGCAGCAGCCTCCACCCAGAGTGAGCTTCCCTCGGCAGGGTTTGTGACAGCTGGTGGGGTGAAAGCTCCCTGGCCCACCTGCAGGAGTCATTTCCAAGGCCTTGTACATAATGCTGTATTCTTATTCTTTTTCTGACAGAAGGTCCCAGAGTTAAGGCTTTGGGTCCTATGAGCTCTTGTCCCTCTCGGTCCTGCGGCCTCATGGCTATAGGCAAGTGCCCTGTGTCTGTAAGCAGGTTGTGTTGAGTTTGCACTTGAAATTAGGATTTTTAGGCCTAGAGATTCAACAAGAGCTATTGAAGTGATTACGAATGCTTTGATTTGATGGGCAAATAATAAAGTGAAGAACAAAGGGAAGTCCTGAGCCACCTGCTTTGGCCTGTGCTGTCTGAAAGTTCTGATTTGCTGGGGAGGAGATTTTTGCTTGCTGGTTTTGTCTGGGTCAGAGGCTGGATGTTTTAAGTCACTGTACAAAATATCACAGTGCCAGCTTTTGTGTATTTGGCTTAGAAGCCATCAGAAGCCTCTCAGCAGCTAGAGAGACTTTTTGCAGGGATGAAGATGGGCACATGCTCTCTCTTGCTACTGTGGCAGAACAAAACCTCCCTAATGGCCTGGAACGAGAGGTCAGGTGGCAAATGTCTGCTTCTCTCCTGGGGGCCTTCTCTCTCCCTGTGGATGTCTATACATCGTCCCTGGACTGGCAGTCAAAGTGGGAAGAGGTCATGAGCCATTCTGGGGAGCGGTGTGGGGGCGGGTGGGGCACAGTTCCTCCTTACAGCTGGCTGGAGGCAGATGTGAGAGGTCCGACCCCCACCCATGCCCTCCTCTTGCGTGGCACTGCGCAGAAGCTGGGCTTCTTTCTGTCTTTCTCCCCTTGGATTCTGCTAGAAGACTTGACCCGCAGTCAACCTACTTCTAATCCTGGCATCCAGTCAGTTCCTTTTATTTTCACTCGGATTTCTGCCAATTCTGTTCTTAGCTAGGGATGCAAACTGCAGAGACATTTCCTGTTCCAGGTGGTTTTCAGCAGAAAGCCAGGCAGCGTGGGCTGAAGGTAGGTGGGGTGAAATTCTTCAGGAACTGCTCCCGGCAAATGTGAGAATGATTCAAAGTTACACCGGGGTGACTTCCAAGGCACCCGGCCCCAAGTGGAAACAAGGCTTGTTTGAACTGACTTTAGAAACATAGCGAGGGGGGCTACCTTTGGATTTGCCCTTGCTCACACACCAGGCCCTGGGATACTGGGATTAAAATTCATGAGTAAGATAAGAAGACAAGAGCTGGCTCCAGCACCCCCTGGAGGTACAGTGCTTCTAGGGGAGTCGTCCTGAGACCCGGAACCAATCTCCTTGGGATGGAGGTTTGCCTCTTTGAAGTCCACACAAAGGAGTAAAAGCAATGGGCAAGTTTAACACGTGTTTGCCAGTGAAAAGTCATCCCCTTCTTGTTGACCTCTGCCTGTGACTGAATGCATCAGAGCAATTCTGGGAGACTCTGTGAATTGCCATGGACCTGGAGGAAATGAGGAGTTTGGACGAGCTATGGAACTCCCAGAACCTCAGTCTCCTTCTCATTGAAACAGGCAAAGCAATACTTTGTGGTACTTTTGGGGGTGATGACAGGTCAGGTCTGTGAAGCAGGGCACGGCTCAATGATTGGGAGCCACAAATATCAATGTTAGTGCCATCTGTATATGTGGCCCACAGACTATAAGAGCTGAGGGGAACTAACAGGAGAGCTAGCCCCCCATGGGCAGCATTCACTAGTTACATGGCCCTAAAACAGGTTCCAGGAAAAAGTCCATTTTTACTAGAGGAATCAGAAGTTGAGCAAACTAAAGGATTCTGATACCTTTCTGTCATTCTTATATGGCCACAGGAAAGAATGGCCATATAAAAATGAACATAAACAGATATGTTTGAAGATGTTCCTATTTTTGACAGAAAGCTGGGGCTGGATCAGGTGCAGGAATGGTGCTGGAAGTCTCAGAAGCCAGCACCAGAAGCCAAGGGACTCAATTGGAGGGCTTACTTACTGGTGCTTTGATAGAAGAACCAATCAGGTGATCTTGGAACTGTGCCGGCTCCCAGGAATACCAAGATAATGTCAAAGGCAGTGTCTGCCACCCCCCAAGGCCCAGTGCCCCCAGGGAGCAGAAATGTCTCTTTCAGGTAGGCGAAGGCTGATGTACCAGTTGGAAATGGTAACTTTTTTTTGGGGGGGGGGGCATGAGGTGACAGGGCTTCCAGAGCAAAAGCTGGTGAGGTTGACTTAGTTTCCTTAGGTGGGCAGAGAGGGGGTGGGCTCTTTGAGAATTTAGTAAAAAGGCCACTGCTTTGTAGAAACAGCCAAGAGCCAAGAAGATCATGTCTTATATATTTTTATCAATCTCAAATAGAACCTTGCAACACAGACTGAGGCGATTATAATAGGGGGAGGCCCAGGAGAAGGGTACCTGAGTAGGAGATCAGCCATCTCCAGTTTGAAATCCAACCCAAGACAGGAACACAGGAGGAGGGCTGGCGGGAGGACATGGGTCACAGAATATCCCATCCCCATGAACTATGAGTAGAGGCAGCTGCTGGGCACTCTGCTGGCTCCCATAACCTCATAAAGAACACTTAGGGGTCCCCTCACACCACTCTACCATGGTGCCCAAGTACCAGCCAGATCTTTGCAAGTGCCAACGGAGACTCTGGGTGTTAAGTTTAGGATACACTCAGAGGGACTTCTGTGCCTAAGAAGGGGTTTAAATGAACAATTCTTAGGCTTAGAATGTGGTTTTGTTGAAGGCAATGAAGACCAATCTGGAATGGAACCCCATCCTTCCATACAGAGACATAGGCATTTGTGCCTCAAGTCAATAGAGTTTGGCTGCTAGGAGTTTGGGGTACACAGCACTTGGTGAAAACTAGTATTCTTTTGTGCTTCCATTAGATCTAGGGCTATTACTCTCTTTTCCAGCTAAAAAAATCATCCCCAGAGCCATCAACAGCTTCTAGGGGCTTGTAAGCTGGACAATGTAACCATGCTGTGCACGCTAGTGCTGCTCTGGGTTCTCCTGCGGTGACTTTGGGAGATTTTCACTATCCCAATTCCTCACTTCCTTCCCTCTGTCATCTTCCATCCTATTTGAAGTTGGTAGTTCCTACTAATCCCCACCCCTGGCCCCAACCCATCCACCCTGGGGGTGCCTGCACTTTAGCCAAATAGAGACAGCACTGTGTGGTGTACTCTGATTACTTCTATCATTATAGGGAGAACGATGCTGGACCAAATAATCAGCCTGATCATCCAAATCTTAGAACATAAATCAAGAGTCTGATTATTTTTTGTTTTTTACCCAGAAAACTGTGGGCAGGTTTATCCTCTACCACTCGAATCCTCCGAGCTCCCGCTGGAATGACAGCAGCTTCGATATAACCTGTGGTGACAGATAATGAACAGGTGAAGCACACCTCCACACTCCATCAGAGGCGCACATAGAACCACGTGTCCCACCAAAATCCACCCTACCCCACACCCACCCTCAGGGTGATTTTGGAGCCTGCAAGCTTGTCTGACTCTGAGAGATCAACTCAACTAACAAGGAGCATTCTTCTATGGTCAGAACCTTCTGGCCGCCCAAATTCCAGAGAGCACCATTTGTATACCTTGAGAGTGAAGGGTGTCTTCCCCACCCCCATTCTTATGTTGATGTCCCCAATCCCCAGGACCTCCCAGTGTGACCTTATTTGGAAATTGGGTCTTTGCAGATATAACCCATTGAGATCCCACTGGAGTAGGGTGGGCACTTAATCTTATAAAAAGGGGAAAGCAGACATAGACATGCACACAACTCCGTGTAAGCATGAAGCAGAGATCCATCTGAAGGGATGATCCATCTACAAGTCAAGAAACACCAAAGGTTGCCAGCAAACCACCAGAAGCTAGGAGAGAGGCATGAAGCAGATTCTTCCTTACAGCATTCCAAAGGAAGCAACCCTGCCTACAACTTGATCTTGTACTTGTAGCTTCCAGAGTCATGGGACAGTAATTGTCTGTTGCTTATGCCACTCAGTTTGTGGTACTTGGTGACAGCAGCCCTACCAGACGGAGGCAGCCTAGAATCCTGTGTGAACAGCCTCTCCCTGGAGCACAGATGCTGAGTGCCCCTCACCACTTCATCTGTAGTTCCTTTGGGATTCGCTGTACTTAGGTTCCTTTGGGCTTTGCTATACTTTGAGCTGTCCCTAAATTCTTGGAATGCTAGCAGAAGCTAAGCTACTTGCCCAATGACAAAACCACTCCTAACATGTTGTTCACCATTTCCTGCTTCCACTGACCTCTGGGCATTTCTGCAACTCTCCCAGCGCATCCTCTTGTCTATCTCCTTGAGTATTTCCAACTAAAATAGGAGGCCCTTAGAGGCATGGGGCCTTCCTCTGCCCATACTCTGACCCCACATGGCATGGATAATGAAGACAGTGGGTGGATAATGAAGATTCAGGGAGGGTATGACCTAGGCTGCCAGGCTGGCTGCTGCCTGGTTAACTGTGTCTGTCAATGAATGAGGCCAGGACAATGGTGAGATTTTGAAATGCAGGCCAGTAATTGTTTTGTTTTGATTTTCATTTGGGTTTTAGACAAGGGTTATGCGTATTTGCTTCAGCAATTTAGATGATGATCCCGAATTAGATTATGAATCCCTCTCCTGTGGTTCCTAAATGTGATCATCAGAGTCAGCAAGGGAGCTTTAAAAATGAGAGATTTCTGAGCCCAACTATGTAGAGATTATGGAAATATCTATTTTTGAAGGGTTGGATTATTTCCTCATTTTCTCACAGTAAAACTAACTTTATTTTTATTATAAAAATAGTACATGATAATTCAAACCACAGAAGGGAAAGAACCGAAATCAACCAGTAACATGTTGCACTATAGAAAATAACCCCTAAAAAAGTAATATTTTGGTGACTAGCCTTTTTAGCATCTATTAATGCATATAAAAATACGTGTATCATTTTACATGAATAGGATATTGTATGGAGTTTTAAAAGATCAGGGACAACTTTAAAATAGAGTTTTGCTAAGCAGTGTGTGCCCAAGTACAAAATTCAAGTTACAAAAGGTTATTGTAGAACGTATATTTCTCTAAAAAGATGTATTCTGTACTTAGCTATCTTTCTAACACTCTTATTATTTATAAAACTTTGTATATTTTGGCTGGGTTCCTGTAAAGCTAATTGAAACATCTGCTCATATGATAGTTTTTTTTCTTCCTTTCTAATCATTATGACTTTACTTTCTTTTCTTTTTACCATTCTGGTTGGAACTTGCAAAGCCATGTTGTATGCAACATGAAATTGTGGCATCCTTGCCTTATTCATGATGTTCACAGGAATGACTCCAAAGTTTTCCCACTGAAAATGATGTCTTCTGTGATAACGTGACAGATATCAATGATCAGATTAAGGAAGTTCTCTTTTATCCTACTTAAGAGCTTTTGTTACAAAGAGATACTGAAGTTAGTGAAGTGCTTTTTTGCATCTACTGATAATTGTCATTGTTTCTTTTCCTCCAAACAATCTGAAGACCTCAGGGTAGCTGAACTGTAATCACACTAGGCATGACTAACATGGCACATGGGTCAGTATATTAGTTCTGTCTTTCCTTCACCAATACATTTTAGTTAATTGTTATTTCTTTTTTTATCCTGATGTTTTTATGTAAACCTTTAATTATATTTAGATTTCTACTGTGTAGTTTGTCAGCTGGTAAGTGAAATATTTTAATCCCTGGATATTAAAAGATGAGGAAAAATTACACTGTCCTCCACTTTCCTACATCCTCCTTTCAACTTTTATTATATGAATCCTACATTGTATTTATTTATGACATTTATCCTCTGCTAAGGTGATTCCTGCAATTGTTTTAATCTTAGACCTAAAAATTAATTTAATGTTCATTATGCGTCCCTCCGCCAGTTTCTTTAATAAATTCGTACTTGCCTCAAGTTTGTGCTCTTTGAGATGGGCTTGTAGGAATTATATTTTTTGAAGTGTAATATAGTAAAAAAAAAATGCTGTTTGTTCTTATACTTGAATGTCAGTTTGACAGGTATAAAATTCTTGGCTCATACTTTCTTTCTCTGTGCCCATTGTTATGAGTTGCTCCATTGAATGTCAGTGAGGAGAAGATAGGCCAATCTGATGTTTTTATTAGGTGACCTAAAATTTGGACTGAATGCTTAAAAGAGTCCTATCTTTAAAATCTATTAACTATTAAGCTAGTCTTAGTTTAGCATAATTTTTTCCTGGAACATGAGTCTATACTACTATTCTACTTAAATATATATTTTTCTGATCTATTCGTTTGCTTTCTTTTTGGGGGACACCGAATTATGCTTGATTTTATTTTTCTTCCATTGTATTCATTTGGTCTCTTCCCCTTTTGATTCTTTGTTCATTTCCATTTTGCTCTGCTCATTTTCTTCAGTCCTGTTCTCTATGCTTTTTGTGTTATCAGTGATGTCACTTCCTTTTGCTTCCATATGAACTTGGTTTCTGTGATGGATCAATGTTCTTCCTTGACACCTTTCCTTAGCTCTGCCATATCATGTTTCATCTCCCTCTGTTGCTCCACTGTATCTTCACTGAGGTCTTGTATCTTAGTTATGAGTTCTTGTTTTTTTGAGGCTATTGTTTAATCAGTTTTTGGAATTTATGGAAGTAATTTTTGGTCACAATTTTCATCTTCTCCCTGGCAATATTTTGCTGGTGGTATTTTCTTTTCATTCACTTGTTCTCCTGTCTTTTATCCCTTTCCTATTGCAGTGATAGATCTTGTTCTGATTTTTTTTTTGTTCTGATTTTCTAAGTTTATTACTAATTTTTATGTGACAAAGTTCTAATTGTATCAGCTGCTTGCAGTAGGCTTGTGCAAGAGGGAAGAACAGGATGGTGTCATGGGCTAGCAGGACTTTTAATTGTTAGGGCATGGGTTTATGTGTATCAGTGAATTTTTATTTTTGTAAAGCTTTATGCATTTTAAATTGATACAAATACACATGTATATTTTCTCTTAAGAATTTTATAATATAGGGAAATCTCATGTCTTCCTAATCCCTCTTCCTTCCTTGTGGGAACTTCCACTATCAATCTGATGTATATTCATTCAGATATACACATATATCTCTGAAAATTAAAAATATTTATATTCATCTATATTTTACATAAACATTAAGAATAACATTATGACTATTGTATTATATTATACTTTTTAACATGATATATCTTGGAGATCAATCCATGTGAGTGTGTATAGCCCTACTTAATTTTTCATTTAAATTTTGGCTTACATAATTACTCCCCTACTGACATACGTTGAGGTTGTTTCAAATTATTCACTATTAGAAACAAGGCTATCTTGTGTATGAATACACACACAAAACTCCTAACAAAATAGCAGCAACTGAGTCCAGCAACATATTGAAAGGATTATATACCATGATCAAATAAGATTTATCCCAGGAATTCAAGGTTTAACATGTAAAAATGAGTTAATGTAATCTATATAAAAAACAATAACTACAAGATCATTTTAATAGATTCAGAGAAAGTATCTGACAAAATTTAATACTCCTTCATGATAAAAACACTCAACAAATTAATGTAAGGGAACCTTCTCAACCTGATAAACAGCACTTATAAAAAACCCACAGCTAACATAAGACTTCATGATGAAATATTTTAATGCTTTCACCCTAAAATCAGGAAGAAAGTAAGGATGTCCACTCTTGACACTTCTGTTTAGGTTTGTACTGGAAGTTTTCTCCATGTTGATTGGGCAAGAAAGATTTTTAAAAGGCATCCAAATTAGTAAGGAAGAAGTAAAAACATCTCTTTGCAGATGTCAAGATCTTATATATAGAGAAATCCTAAGGAATACACTAAAAGCTATTAAAATTGGTTTAGTAAGGTTGCAAGATATGAGATCAATATACAAAAACCAACTGCATTTCTAGGCACTAGGGTTGAACAGTTCAAAATGAAATTAAGAAAACAATTTGAATTAAATAGCATAAAAAATACTTAAGAATTACCTTCACAAAAGACGTCCAAGATTTCTACACCAAAAACTACAAAACACTGTTGAAAGATATTAAAGAAGATCTAAATAAATGGAAAGACATTCCATGTTCATGGAGAAGAATATTTAATGCTAAAGTGGGACTACTTCACAAACTGATTTACAGCTGCAACATGGTCTATATAAAAGTTCCAGCTTTTTGTTTCTGTTTTTTGCCAAAAATGAGAAGCTGATCCTGAAATTTATATGGAAATTCAAGGAACTCAGAATAGACAAAACAATACTTAAAAAGAACAAAATTGGAGAACTGATGCTTACTCATTTTAAAGTTTTCTAGTCAGCTATAGTAATGAGGATAATGTGGCATTTGGCATAAAGACAGGCTTTTAAAAAAAAAAGATTTTATTTATTTGAGAGAGAGAGAGTGTGAGGGGAAGAGCAGAGAAAGAGGGACAAGCAGACTCTACATTAAGCAGGGCTCAATCTCATGACCCTGAGATCATGACCTGAGTGGAAAGCAAGAATTGGGTGCTCAACTGACGAAACCATCCATGCACCCCAAGACAGACATGTTTATTAATGGAATATAATTGAGAATCTAGAAATAAACTCCTTATTGACTTTTTAAAAGCAAAGGTACCAAGAATATTAAATGAAGAAAGAATAGTCTTTTCAACAGTGTTGGGATAATTGGATATCCACATACATGGATAGGTGGACTCTTCTCTCAAATCATACAGAAAACCTATCCTAAAATGGATCATAAACCTAAATCTAAGACTTAAAACTATGAAAATCTTAGAAGAAAATATAAGAGTAAACTTTTTATGACCTTGGATTAGGCAATCGTTTCTTACATATGACAGCAAAAGCACAAGCAACAAAAGGGGGGTAAAAGTAGAATATATCAAAATTTAAAACTTTGTGCTTCCAAGGACACCATCAAGAGAGCAGAAAGCAAACTCACACACTGGAAGAAAACATTTGCAAGTCATTCTGATAAAGAAACCATCTAGGATATATAAAGAAAGCTTACAATTCAGTAATAAAGTGACAAATAATCCAATTTAAAAACAGGCAAAGGATTTTAATAGACATTTCTTCAAAGAAGATGGATGAATAGCCAGTGGGCACATGAAAAGATGCTCAAAATCATTAGTCATTAGGGAAATGCAAAACAGAACCACCATCAGATATTACTTCACACCTAGTGGGATGCCTATAACCAAACCAATAGACAAGAAGTCCTATAGAGAATTTGGAGCAAATGGAACCCTCATTCATTGCTAGTAGGAATGTAAAATGGTACAGGTACTTTGGAGAAGAGCTTGGCAGTGTCCCCTAAAATTAAATAGAATGACCATATGATTTACCAATTCCATTTCTAGGTATATAGCCAAGAAGAATGAAAACAGATGTCCACACAAAAACTTACATACAAATGTTCACATCAGCATTATCCATAATACCTAAAAAAAATAAAAAGGTGGAAACAACTCAAATACCCATCAAGTGATGAATGTATTTTTAAAACATGTGGTAGAACCACACAATGAAATATTATTCAGCAATAAAAAGAATGAAGCCACTGATACATGCCACAATATGGACAAACCGTGACATATTATGTGAAGTTAAAGAAGCCAGTCACAAAGGAACCACATATAGTGTGTGCTGTTTATATGAAATGTTCAGAACAGAGAAACAGACAGAGAGAGTAGTTGCTGAGGGCCAGGGTAGGAGGGAGATGGGGGATGACTGCTGACTGTGGGGTTTCTTTTTAGGATGACTGGTGATGCTTGCACAGCTTTGTGCATGTGTGACACACCCATGTTATTGCACATTTTAAATGGGCGAATTTTATGGTGTGTGGATTATATTTCAAGAGAGGTACTTTAAAAAAAAGAAATAATACTGCAGTGAACAGTGCCACGTCCTACCTGATCCGCTGTGAGAATTTCTGGGTCAAATATACATGAGTTTAAATGTTACTTGTATAGCTTAACTGCCCTCCATAACAACTTGACTAATATATGTCATCCCACACTCTATGAGGTTGTCTGTTTATTCAGACTTCTAAGTACTTGAAATCATCCATCTTCTTAACATTTGCTAATCCAATAGGTGAAAAAAAATTATATGGGAGATTTAATTTGCATTTCTCTCATCAGTGTGGGTTGGCATTTTATTACATATTGATTGGCCATTTGCACTTCCTTTTCAGTTAACTGCCTTGTTGATAAGCACTGCCCATTTTTCTACTGGCTTTTTGTTTTTATTTAATTGATCAGCAGGAATTTTAAAAGTATATCTTAGTACCTATTAACTATATTTATCAACTCAAACTCTACTTACTCAACTTATTGCAAACATTTTTTTTGTCTGTTACTTATCATTTCTTTATGATGCCCTTTATTACACGTTTTTAATTTGAGAGTCATACTTTTGAGATTTTTTTCTTTTCTGATGGCTTCTTCTCATTCTGTACTATATTTATTTTATTTTATTTTATTTTATTTATTTGACACAGAGAGAGAGCACAAGGAGGGGTAGCAGCAGAGAGAGAGGGAGAGGGAGAAGCAGTCTCCCACTGAGCTGGGAGCTGGATGTGTGGCTTGATCCCAGGAACTCTAGATCCTGACCCTAGCTAAAGGCAGACACTTAACAAATGGAGCCACTCAGGCATCTCACATTCTGTACTAGTTTTATGAATACAGTAGCATCTCAAATTTTTTTGAGAATAGTTGGTATAGATTTTTCACTTCTATTACTTGAGTGATCTTATTTTTCCCATGGGTCCTCCTTTCAGCTTTCCTTAGTCTTTCCCATTTGTGTTGCAAGCTCTTTCAGGAAGGATGCTATAAATGGGTTGTCTCTGTGAATATGGGCAGGACTGGCTGACCATCAGGACTGGGTTTCAGCTGGAGGGCAGGGAGCCGTTGTTGGGTGCTAACCACAGAAACAGCAAAATGTTTTCTGCAGGTTCTATGTCATGATGCTGGCCACCAAATATCTCCAGGTGTCTGTCCAGAAAAGACAGGGATGTACTTCCACGCCCTCTTAAAACCTTGTGACCATGGGACATACTTTGATCCTTAAAATGTGAGTGAAAGTGATGTGCACATAGGAGCTTGAAGAACATCAGGGCCTGATTTACTGTCTTCCCTTTTTCCAGCCGAGGTGCTTGTTACAGCTTCTGAACAATGAAATCTGTCAACCCCGGTCCATAAGAGGCTCAAATATGCAGACCCTCCTACCACCCATGTTGGACATGCAGCAGGAACAAGAAATAAACTTTTGTGTTAAGCCATTGAGATTTGGGAGGCTTTTGATTTGTGTCTTATTTGTTTATTGCAGCAAATCCAAGTCTATTATTCGGGTTCTATGCATGAGATGTCCTTGTTCCCCTTAAACTTCTTAATAAGTTCCTTTTCTTTTCTTTTCTTTTTTTTTTTTTAAAGTAGGTTCCATGCCCAGTGTGGAGTCCAATGTGGGGCTCAAACTCACAACTCAAGACCTGAGCTGAGATCAAGAGTGGGACACTCAACCGAATGAGCCACCCAGGCACCTCTTAATAAGTTCCTTTTCATCGTTGCTAAGGTGAGCCTGGGAAGAGTGGAAACACTTATTCTTCAGCCAGCCATCTTGGATGGAAAGTTAAGCAGTGTCTGTCAGTCTTGACAGCAAATACCTGGGTGTTGTTACCATAGATTCAGCTCCAGAAGTTTCACACATACATGTTCTACTTAATGCTTAGGGGGGATTCACAGATATAAATACAGTTTGGTCTGAGGGCAGTGGTTATCTTACTTCTGTGCCCTGATCCTGATTCCCAGGCAGGGTAACTTTAACCATATGGGGTGTGGTCCTCCAGGATGATTCCTTCCAGACACTTCCCACAGGGGATGGCATCACTGGCCTGCCCGGAGAGACTGCACACGGTCCCTGCACTGTCCAGTCCTCATAGGGGGAGGCAGGGGGCTCGTGATTGAAAACAGTTTTTTGCTCTAGCAAGGCTTTTCTACTTAAAAAGTCTGGCCACCAAAACAAAACAAAACAAAACAAACATAACATAACAAAACAAAACAATAGAACACATCTTTTAGGATTATAGCATTCAGCTTTGTACCACAAATTTTTCTTAGAGAAATTCATTCCTTCTGGGGGAGTCTGAAGAATTACTGGATTCTAGGCATACAAGACAGTAAAGTGTCAACAACGGAGACAAAATTGTTCAGGGTCACTAGAATGGGAACCTTTTCTGGGGAGGAATCTCCATTTCAACTACACAACTGACCTGGGAACAGGATCTGCTTGGGGAGCTGAATTCTTCTTGGAAAGAAGCTGCTGTTACATGGAATCTTCCTATTTTGTGACTAATAAATCTTGGTGTTAGCATGATGAGGCTGCTAGGATTAGAGGCAATGGATGCCATCTGCCAAGATCCAGATTTGTTCATTTACCACATTCCACAGCAAGGTAGTATGTTTATGACCAATGCATGGTCACCACACCTATGTTTAAACTTAACTTTGGCAAAAAAAGTAACACTGAAAAGGACCCTGTCTTCTCTCCTCTCTCAAGCATGCTGGGGGCAGAGCAGATAAGTAGTGAAGAGCTCAGGGTATACACACAATCAGGGGAGGCTCACCCTCAGGTGACCTCTGAGTAATAGGCCAGGGGAGTCACTGCCCACACGTGGGTTCTGCTAACTTTTCTAAGATATGCAGAAAACTAATGAAAGAGATAATCCCTGGGAAAAAAAGGCAGGCGTTCTGTTCATAAACCAAGGAAATCACCTCTACTTCACTGTCCTCTTTCTGATGGCCCCCTCCTTTGACCCACAGCTCAGAGCCCATGCTGAGGTTGGTGTAAAGAGTGACCAGGAATGGCAAGAGGCCCATCACCAAGTCCCAAAGTACCTTGTCATCCCTCATACCAGACGGTCCCTTATGCAGATGCCAGATACCATATATTGAATGGGCATGAAAAATCACTAAAGGGGGATGGATGTACTCTAAGAATTCACAAGATAACATCACATTTTAGGTAGGGTAGGCAAGACTTTATCTTTGGAATAATTTTCCATTCCAGTCTCTGCCATCAAGCAAGAGAAATCCAGTTAGAGGGACATGATTTTAGTTCCATGATGAAGCCATGGATAAAATTCAGTGCCTTTTGCCATCCTTCTAGGAGAACATGTCATTTTTGCTCTAAGGATGAGTTGTTCAAAGGGACATCAAGGTGATGTTGACCTGAAATCTATCTCAAGTCTTCTGAATAGTTAATATGACCGGGCTATGAACCCATTCCCCTGCAAAATAATTTTTGTCTGAATTCCCCAAGTACTTTAGATGATGATGTGGCCACACCTTTCCCTTGTTTTTTAGTAATGTTAACTTTCTTTGGAAGGAAACAATTGTGTTGGGTAGGTACCATGATGGAATACAGGTAAAACTCTGGCGAGGTGGTCTAGAACTCTTTCACGAATCTGTATCAAACATGTGAAAGGAACAACAGGTTTTTTTTGGGGGGGGGGGGGTGAGGGGAGGGGTAATTGTTTTACAGAATGCTTGGAGAGGCTTTTGTGTAAGTTTGTAGTTTTCTCTCTCTCCCCCACGCCCCCCCCCTTTTTTTTTAAAAATAAAGCTGTTTATGAGAATACTACTGTCTTTATGTTTATCCCTAAGGGTTGTTCTGGGTCTAACTGGAAAGACCTGTTTGGAAAGCCTGTGGGGTCATACTAATACCCTTGTCCAGTTCCAATGATGTGAGAGCAGTGTAGGTGGGCCAAAGCAAGGCCGTGACCTGATCTCCAGTATGAAGACCAGGAGGCTCTTATTCCCTGCCCTTTGGGAAGTCCAACTCTGTGATACTATTCCCTATGGAAGATAGTGCCCCCTGTGGCTAATTCTCTGGTGTGTCTTAGCATTTTCTGCCAAAGTGCCAGGTGTGACTGAGGAAAATGAAGATGTATCCCTGGCACATTGATACATGTTTCTGGTCTCCCAATCTCATAACCCTTTACCTTTTATAGCTTTAAAATTGGTTTTATTCCACAGTTCTTTTTGGCAATCAGTCTTAAATATCATATAGCAGTGATAAATGGCCTTAGTGTCTATCCAATGACTTCATGCACAACTCATTCCCACTGACTCTTCTCAGAACACATTCAGGCACAGAAGCGAGGAAAGAGTCCCACACCAGGCATGTCACCTCTAGTACTGTGCATGACATACAAACATCTTACATGAGAAACACTTGGGAACAGCCTTTGCCATCACGCATGTGGACACCTTCGTACAAAGATTATTCTTGACTGAGGAAAAAAAATATACTGTAAATGGCTTACATGCACATTTCAAGGAACTGATACTGTAGTTCTTAAATGCGGTGGAGAAAAGAGTCATTTTTTGTCATTATACAGGGTAAATTTCCCCACAGAACCTCCATATCCTACACCCAGGGAACAGAACTTGGCATGTCACAGAGTTTCTCAAGGTAATTATTGAATACATATGTGACTTGCAGATCTATCCACACTCAAAAGGGATAGATCCCATCACCTTTCCTTTTAAGAATTCATTATTTGAGAAGGTTCTCTTCAAGATTAAGTGCAAAGTGACTCAGAACCCATGGGGTGCTATGGGTGTTCTCCAGGGGGACTTCAGGGGCCACCAGTCACCTTTGTAGGTGCACAGAATAAAGGAGGAGCACAGAATAAAGTTAAAATAGTTATAGTGATACTTTAATGAATGAGATAGAGGCATCCTACAAAGAACTTTCAGATCACTAAATTAAAAATAAACTCAGCTCTTTCAACTCAATCAAAGGCTTGAACATGTTCAAGCCCATCCATTAGAGAAACAATACAATAGCCATTGGAGTAGATCCCTTCTGTAGCTGAGTTGCTAAGGGCCTTGGTTGTCCAAAGTCAGGAGTCAACATGCCAGGGGGGTAATAACCAGCCCACACTCAGAATGCCATATTCCCATTTGCTCTTTGTGATCCCTCAAGGACACAAGAGGGGGGCATCCTGGCATCCTGAGTGTGTGTGTGTGTGTGTGTGTGTGTGTGTGTGTAGTCTCAACCCAAACACTTAGGTGAAAAAATCCAGAAGAGTTCAGGCAAGGGTCAGAAATTCATATAATTGGGCAAAAATCCTGAATTTGATTAGTTGTTATCTCTGTGGTGTGGTATTTCTTTTTGATATTCACCCTTAAGGGTGATAAGACATTCCTCCTTCTCCCAGTCTTTCTAGCTGGGCAGAGATGAAAGTTACCTTCCTATCTAAACTGACAGGATTAGTGAATCCACCCGGCTGTACTTGGAGTCACCCAGATGTGACGTGACCTGGGGGCTTTGGTTTCTAAGTTTGGTTTTTTCTTCAGCCTGAAATAGCTTTCCTCCACCCCCACCATCAGTTCACTTCTACTCATCCTTTATGGCTCAGGGACCACCCTCATCTTTCAGCAGGCCGGGACAAGGCACCCCACCAGAATTTGAGGCCCCAGAGCACCCCCCACTGAGCAGCCTCTGCCTCACACATGGACTCAAGCTGCTTGCCTGGGGGTACCCTCCTTCTGCAGGCAGTGACCAACTTAGTGATCATTAACTTTTATTTCTGCACATCTCATACTTAAAACAGAGTAGTGTTGAATAAATGTTTACTGGGTAACCATTTGTACCTTTGCATACGTACATTCCAGAATGTCAGACCCCAATTATAGGTTTGTGTTTGATGGAACTATATTAAATAGTGATGCATTCATGTGTGAGTGAGCATTTCATGCACAGCTACAGCAAGCAGAATCCACACTGATATGAGCTTCTGCTCACAGGCCCCAAACATCAGGATTTGGAAAAAAACAGCTTCAAACTTTAAAACAAAGGTGTGACATCTGGCAACTGTTCAGAAGGACAGAACTTTTCCAGGTGGGGGAAGCTAGTGGGTGCTTATCTTTCTCTGAAGGTTTGCTAAGGCTATTGTGCCCCAGAAGCTGGCAGGAAGCACAAATATCATGAGCTAGGGTGGCAAGAGCTTGACCCTCATGAGGTTTCCAATGGCCACCTGTCCCTCCACGGGGGAGTGGCAGCCAGACCCCAGAATCCTGACCTCCCCCCCAGGAGGAAGGCTGCACATTCCTGCCACCCCCCTTTTTCCTGTGCACAGATGGGACTCAGGCACGAGGTAGGTCAGAGAAAGGAGAGAGAGAGAAAAAAAACAACAACAGGTTACTATGATTGGAAGAATGGATCTACTCATACCAAGATTAAAGGCCAACAAGTAGATTAGACTCTGGGGAAAAAAAGAGGATTTTTTTTCTTTCCCTATTGGGGTTCTCTTGGAAGTGAGCTGCTATGCAAGCAGTGGAGGTTTCCAAAGATGTGTGTAGCAGAAATGGCCTTAGTGTTCTGGTGAATTCCTCAAGGGGGCAGGAGTGGGCACAGTTGTGCTTGACCTGCCTTCCACGTAAGGGAGCAACTGTAGTCAGTTCAGTTTATTGGAGCTTAGCACAACATTTGATTTAAATAAAGGGTTCTAGTGCTTCTTCTTATTATTTTTTTTAATCAGTAGTAACACTTGCCAACTGCAGAGGTTTTATTCCTAGCTGCCCTTGCTGGCATAACAGACAAGGTCAAAGTCTCGCTGCAAACTGGAGCTAAGGGTCCCAATAGAGAAAGTGGCCTCAGACATGTCAAAACAAATAGAAATCACCCAAGTTCCAGAGCAGTGTTGTTTGAGAACTTTTTTTTTCAACATTAAAAAAAAAAAGTTTATCCATGAGAGACACACACAGAGAGGCAGAGACATAGGGAGAGGGAGAAGTAGGCTCCCTGTGGGGGCCTGATGTGGGACTCAATCCCAGGACCCAGGATCACAACTTGAGCCAAAGGTCGACGCTCAACCACTGAGACACCCAGGTGTCCCAACTGAGAACTTTCTGTGGGGATGGAAATGTTCTCTCTGTGGGCTGTCTTGCACAGGAGCCCCTTGCCACATGTGGCAATGGAGCACTAGAGATTGGAGCACTAAGGGCTGAATTTTTAAGTTTAATTTTAACTATAATTAAAATTTGAATAGACTAAAGTGGCCCGTGGATACTGTCCTGGAGGATGCAGCTTCTGAGGGCACTTTTCCCCCAAACTGACTGGTTCTAGCATGATCTTCAGTTTACCTCAGGAGCCACACAGCAGGCACAGATTCTCACATGATTCTCCTATTTCATATGCTGAGCACCTGTTTTTAAAAACCAGAAACCTGGCCTCAAATGTAATTTTTAAGCATAATTTTAAAATTAAGTTTTGTGCTTGCATTTGCCTCTAGTTTTGCTTTCACCAGCTCCTGCAAAATGCTTGTGCGATAGGTTGCCCTTTCTGCAGGGTATTGAGAAGGAATGTTTCCTCCAGATCAGTTCTTCCATCCACCTGGAGAAATGGGGGTCTGTATAGACTTCTCTCCGTCTCATTCTCAGAAGCCTGTTCTGTGGGATTTTGTTCTCCTGTGAGGGTAAAACTGAACTGAAAAGCTTCTATCCAAAGCAATCATTCAAATTAGAATAGAGGCCTCTCAGCTCAGCTCCATCCAACAAACTACCTTGGCAATGTCGCTCTTGGTGATGTGGGGTGAGGGACCACACAAATAGGTTTCTAGAAGAGCTCTCTCCCCATATGACTTGCCTGCCTCCTGCTCCCCTCATTATGTATCAACCCAGATACTTCCCTCGATGTCAAAAGCTGGTGTCCTCCAGGACAAGAGATCAGAACCCATCTCCCATCTCTGGTCAAGGAAGCCGACAGCTGTGTAGGAGGCTCAAGCAGAAAGACTTAAAAAGACCATCAGCTGGGGACACCTGGGTGGCTTGGGCCTGCCTTCGGCCCAGGGAGTGATTCTGGGGCCTGGGATTGAATCCCACATCGGGGTCCCTGCATGGAGCCTGCTTCTCCCTCTGCCTGTGTCTCTGCCTCTCTCTCTGTATCTCTCATGAATAAATAAATAAAATCTTAAAAAAAAAAAAAAGACCATCAGTTGATCAGTTGAATGTTATGGACCTCTAAGCACAGCGTTGGGGGAGGTCTACATTTGGGAAACAGCAGACTCCCTGACTTTGCATTCACGGTCGGTGGAAGCCACTCTCAGACTTCCTGGAACAGAAGGCTTCATGCACATTTTAGGAATGTGTGTAAATGCCATCCTACTTTAAGTGACAGAAAAGTCAGAACAAACCTCTTCCTCTATAGGTAAAATGTCCTGGCAAGGTGTTGCATCAGAAGATGGGCTGGTACGAAGCTTCAGGGGAGCTGGTTGGGCAGGCAGTACCACTGAGCTCCACAGGCAAACTATTCACCTCTAGGAACCTCATGATATTCTGGCAAGAATGTTTCCTCTTTGCCTTTCAGCAAGCATAACACTGAAGTGCTGGGTCACCTATCTATTACCGACTAGCTCTTAATGATGAAAGCATATGATCCTTGGCTTTGGGCAAAGGAAATAAAAAATATAAACACCCACAGGCTGTCCTGCAGCTGCAGTATCCCCTTGAGTCTCCCTCTCGCTTGTCCTCCAGGAGTGGTCAGGGATCCCTTTCCCTTGTGCTTCGCACTCACCTGTACCCCGAGAGTGGCTGAAGTCGCCCTTCACCACGCGGCAGGTCTTGCCGTCCCCGCTGCAGACCCCACACCGGTCTTCCTTGGCCGCAGACCCGATGATGCCATCACAGCCAATTTTCTGAATGACCAAAGGGCTGGGTTATTCTGGGTGTAAGACTCAGAGGCATTTTTCAAAGCAAATCTCCACAGGGATGACTTGTCCAATGGGCCCAGCAGGTGTTGGTACCTAGGGCCCACCATCCTTTCAGAGGTCCAAGAAAATATTTTAATTTAAAATCAGAAGAGAAAAAAATGAATCGAGCTTATACCATATCTGTCTTTACACCCACGTAGTTGTCAGATATATTTTTTTATTATTTGTTACAGTGGAGGAGGCCCATGAAGGCAAAAAAGGCACTCCTGCTGAGGCCTGAAGCCTGGCCCTTCTAGTGCTACCTGAGGCAGAGGCCAGGCCTCTGCCTCCCTTACAGCTTCCATTGCGGCCACAACTTCACAGGACTCACACTTCCCTTGGGGCTGCACAGGATACCTCTATCTTGGTTGGAACAAACAGCAGAACAGTGTGCAGAAACCATACTGACTTTTCTGTTGAGGTCAGGAGGCCCAGAGCTCATTCAGACATGGCTGGGAATGGGCCCCCATTTCTCCATTGAGACCTCTCCCAGGAGGACCCCTATCTCCCAAATCTTTCAAAAAGGCATGTGTGAGGTCAGAGAAGAGTAACTTGACCCTGAGTGGCTCTGGGCAGCATAGCCTAAATCAGTTCAGGAAAAGTGGGAAAAAGTTGTGAACTCCTGTTTTTCCTTCCAAAAAGAAAAAAAAATGAGAATTTTATATTCTGCAAAATAACATAGCCTTATATTATGGTGAGCACTGAGTATTTAATTGCTGAAGTTAAGCTGCTCAAACTCCCCTCTCCACTTTTCCTCCTGAAGTGAGTAGTTCCAGAACAAGACTCAGTTCCCCCATTGCCCTGCATTAGGGATTGGTACTTCAGGCCGTAGAGGAGTCAACAGCCAAATAAGTCAGGCCATGGTGATTTTGCTCCTTCCCATGATTTTGGATGGGTGCTAGCAAGATGCTTCCCTCCCTGCCCTCCACTGAAACAGGGCAGGGTGTGGAGCACTTCAATGAATCCTCTGCTTTATGATGGCAGGTTTTTTTTTTTTTTAAAGATTTATTTATTAGAGAGTGAGTGAGCATGCACATTAAGTGGGGGAAGGGGCAGCAGGGGGGACTCTCAAGCAGACTCCTCGATGAACATGGAGCATGATGCAAGGCTCGATCCCATGACCCATGAGATCATGACCTGAACTGAAACCAAGAGTGGGACGCTTAACTGACTGAGCCCCCAGATGCCCTTGGCACTGGTTTTTCAAAAGGAGTATGCATCCACCTCTCCAGGAGGACTATCAAAACAGACTGCTGGATCCCATGCCCAGAGTTTCTGACCTAGTAGGTCTGGCTGGGCCTGAGAATGTGAATTTCTAACAAGTTTTCCCACGACACTGCTGCTGCTGCTGGTCAGGACCACACTCGGGGAACCACTGCCTTCTGAGATGTTCTATGAAGAGTAAAGGGGTGCTCTACCTCAGCAACAGTCCCAAATTCTCATCCTTAGATCCTTTCATTTCCTTAGGGAAGAATTACGGGAAACTTACTGTTGTGTGTCCAAACATAACTGCATATGTTTCAGTAAAGACCTGAAGATAGGCTTTTTTGCAATGGGTTTGCTGCCAGAACACAGGTGTCATGAATACCACTACTAAACCTAAACCAAAATGGGCAAGGAAAAGACTCACATTGACATTATCGTCATTGGACATGTAGATTCGGGCAAGTCTACCACTACTGGCCATCTCATCTACAAATGTGGTGGGATCAACAAAAGAACTATCAAAAAATTTGAGAAGGAGGCTGCTGAGATGGGAAAAGGCTCCTTCAATATGCCAAGTTGGGTCTTGGATAAACTGAAAGCTGACCGTGAACATGGTATCACCATTGGTATTTCCGTGTGGAAATTCGAGACCAGCAAGTATTATGTGACCATCACTGATGCCCCAGGACACAGAGGTTTTATCAAAAACATGATTACAGGCACATCTCAGGCTGACTGTGCTGTCCTGATTGTTGCTGCTGCTGTTGGTGAATTTGAAGCAGGTATCTTCAAGAATGGGCAGACCCGTGAGCATGCCCTTCTGGCTTATGGGTGTGAAACAACTAATTGTTGGTGTTAACAAAATGGATTCCACTGAGCCACTCTGCAGCCAGAAGAGATACAAGGAAATTGTTAAGGAAGTCAGCACCTACTTTAAGAAAATTGACTACAGTTCCCACACAGTAGCATTTGTGCCAATTTCTGGTTGGAATGGTGACAACATGCTGGAGCCAAGTGCTAACACGCCTTGGTTCAAGGGATGGAAAGTCACCCGTAAAGATGGGAATGCCAGTGGAACCACAGTGCTTGAAGCTCTGGCTTGCATTCTATCACCAACTCATCCAACTGTTAAGCCCCTTGCATCTGCCTCTCCAGGATGTCTACAAAATTGGTGGTATGGGTACTGTACCAGGGGGTCGAGTGGAGACTGGTGTTCTTAAGCCTGGCATGGTGGTCACCTTTGCTCCGGTCAACGTTACAACTGAAGTAAAGTCTGTTGAAATGCACCATGAAGTTTTGGTGAGGCTCTTCCTGGGGACAATGTGGGCTTCAATGTCAAGAACGTATCTGTCAAAGATGTTCACCGTGGCAATGTGGCTGGTGACAGCAAAAATGACCCACCAATGGAAGCAGCTGGCTTCACAGCTCAGGTGATTATCCTGAACCATCCAGGCCAAATCAGTGCTGGATATGCACCTGTGCTGGATTGTCACACAGCTCATATTGCTTGCAAGTTTGCTGAGCTGAAGGAGAAGATAGATCGTCGTTTTGGAAAAAAGCTGGAAGATGGTCCCAAGTTCTTGAAATCTGGGGATGCTGCCATTGTTGATATGGTTCCTGGCAAACATATGTGTTGAGAGCTTCTCTATCCTCCTCTGGGCCGTTTTGCTGTTCATGACATGAGACAGTTGCTGTGGGTGTCATCAAAGCAATGGACAAGAAGGCAGCTGGAGCTGGCAAAGTCACCAAGTCTGCCCAGGAAGCTCAGAAGGCTAAATGGATATTATCCCCAATACCTGCCACCCCAGTCTTAATCAGCGGTGGAAGAACAGTCTCAGAGCTGTTTGTGTTAATTGGCCATTTAAGTTTAATAGTAAAAGACCAATTAATGATAGCAATGCATCGTAAAACCTTCGGAAGGAAAGGAGAATATTTTGTGGCCCATTTGTTTTCTTTGTATGTGTCAGTTTTAAGTTATTAGTTTTTAAAATCAGTACTTTTTAATGGAAACAGCTTGACCAAAAATCTGTCACAGAATTTTGAGACCCATTAAAACAAAAGTTTAATGAGAGAGAAAACAAACAAACAAACAAACAAACAAACAAAAAACACCTGAAGATATACTAAGTGTTGAGCAAGGTTAGTCCAAAAAATGGCCATTAAGAAACTGAAAAAGAGCAGCCTTTGGGGGGAAAAAAAAACCCCACAACACAACACAACACAACAAAAACAAACAACAAAACCAGGAAAGTTAGTGTGTTCAAAGTAGTAGAAAGACAGGTCAAGGGCAAGACTGGGGGCCCTAGCAGCTAGAGGCCAGGCAAGGAACAAATGCAGGCAAGTGGACTTGAAGGAGCTGGGGAGACTTAGGCGACATATGGAGATTCAGATGGTAACCAGCACAGACTGTAACCTTGCCTGGGCGGGACACCCAAGAGTGGCCTGGAGGTAGACCAGCTGCTGCAGGGCACCTGGAAGCTAGAGCATGTTGCAGGAGTTGCCTAGATTCAGGATCTGGACTGTTGGCTGATTGCTGTCAAGTTGCCTGATAGAAAATGATGCAGGCTAAGAATTCAAGGCAGCCAAGACCCAAAATCTTGCTTGACCAGTATGCTCAGCAAAGGCCCTGCCACCAAATCTGTGGGGCTGCACATGTATGTGCTGCCCATCTATATTGCTCCTTTGTGTTTAAAGCTCCAGCTGGTTTCTGGCTCCCAAACACTGGCCTCTTTCATGTCACCCTGACGTGACTCTATATGTGGCTTTCCCATCTCTCTGGTGCTTTCAGCTCTAGACTCTTCCTACATGGGTGGGCTTCCTACTGTCTTTTAACCACACTCCCACTCAGCAATAATGGGTCTCTGGCTTGGCTACCCACTATCTGAATGGTTTCTCAGCTTCTTGATTAAATACTTTCTAGATATTCTAAACTAACACCCACTCTGTCCAGACAACTGCCCATCCTAGCCCCACTGATGGCATCTGATGAATCTGAGGCCACACAGCAGGCCATCTGGCAGGGTCAGGAGCAGTCCCTCACCTCTTGCTTCCCAATCCTGGGCCGGCTGGGTATCTCCCCTGATTATCCTCAGCCAAAGGGTGGGGTCACTGGGAGAACTTCTGGAGAGGGTGAGGCTTCTTCTGAAAGCATGCTGGGTTTGCAAGAATGTAGAAATCTTCAGAATAAAGAAGCTAAAGAAACAGGAGAGACACCACCTATGAGGTAGAGATCTGTGCTAGGATTTCAAAAGCCATCTGCAGTCTGACTAGGAGATCAGGACAAGGAGAAAAGCATGTCTTTGCAATCTGCCAGAGCAGGAATTCACCCAGGAGCAGGAAGGACAGGCATGGGGGGTACTTTAGGGAGGAACAGGACAGGGACTCATTGGGAGGAAGAGTCCTTAGGAGGGTACATACTTTCCTTGATGAGAAAAACACTTCTCCTCAAGGGTTCCCTGCAAGAAGGACCTTGGTGGGAAACAGACAAGTATGAGAAAAGGTCATGGCTTAACGAGCTCATGCAAAGCACCTACATAGCCAGACCAGCACTAGGTGCCTTCATGGCTGATCCTGGAGGAGATGCTGTTGCCCCAGACAAGCAGATGTTTACAGGCAAGCCCAGGGGGGCCCATACTCATCAACATCTATTCCTCTCAAGAGGCCAAATATAGCATCTAAAGAGTGTGGGCTCATATCTGGATCTGAGACACTGGGGGATCCTTTCTGAAACTGGATCCTTTCTGAAAACTGCTTATTTTTTGGTTGGTAATGAGGGTTAAAATTAGTCTATGAAGATGGTATGCCCTTTCAGACAAAGTCTTGCTCTGTGTGCTCTGGAAAGCCTAAAGGGAACAAGTCCCCCCAGTCTGACCAGCATTGGTCAATTTCTAGGGTGGGCAGAAGATCTCCCAGGCCCACAGACAAAGGATCACCTGGGGTGGTAGTTCTCCAACTCCCGCATTCGGGAATCATCTAAAGGGTTGGGCAGGTCACTCATTGCTGGGATGGAGCCCAAGGATTTGTTATCTCCAATGAGCTCCGAGGTAATGCTAGGGGCCCAAGTCACATTGGGAGACCACTGTCCTAGGTTTGGAGCTCAGAGATAGAGACCCTCAGGGAGATAGCCATTACTGTCATATGCCAAGCCATCTGTTTCCCGAGGGGGCAGTATATGCCTAATACCCTCCACCTGGAAGAGCGCTAAGCATGAGTTCCCACTGGGGAAGTAACCCCTGTTGCCTCCATCCTCTGAGCTAAAGCAGTTCTGGGCTGAGGCATCCTGGAGCCCAGGAGAAGTGCAAGGGACAACAGGCTGGCTCCCCTCTACTCTCAGGAAGCAGAGCCCCCTTACAATGTGGTAAATGATCCATGGGATGCTCCATCATGATAGAATGTCTAGTTGTAAAACCCAAAATGCCCTCAAGTGAGGGCCTCACAGATCACCCGGATGCTGTTTAGTCCTCTACTCATGGGCAGTTACACTTCTACACCTCTCCACCAAGGAAAAGAAACTCAGATCTGGAGCCTTCCATAGCCTTGCTTCATTCCAAGGACTTGGAAGATACCTGCCACGCCACTGAGAGTCTTCCTCAGCTATAATCCCTCTCAACCTATGACACCATTTTCTTCTCCACATAGACCAGTTCTTGGAATGACCATGTTTGTGAGTTTGTGTTTCTCCTCTGTATACTGCATGGGTACAGGGACCTCTTTGGGGTGGGTCACCACTGAAAGTCTAGCACATAGAATGTGCTCAATAAATCTTTGATGAATAAATCAAGTTCCACCCTATGTACCTTCTGCTGTGACTAAACCAAATCTCACTGGCTTTCAATCATGACTTTGCCTTCGGTTATTAAGGTCTCCCATGAATGTCTCATTTTCAAGACAGATTGTAAGCACATGGAGGACACTGTCTTACAATTCTTTGTGCTCTTGTCCCCCAGGTCTAGACACAATGCCCACCATGATATGAAGCACATCAGAGGTGTTCACTAAATGCATAAGAACGATGGTCTCTTGCCAAGCTGGGCCTCAGGCTGGGAGCAGGAGACTATTTTCAGAGTGGGCCCTCTGCCTGCCTCTCTTCTGTGCCCCAAACCTGCCAGCAACTGCTCCCCAGTTGTGAAGGCTATTCTTTCATATAGGTTTGGATGGTCTTTGTTGTTTTGTTTTTTCTTGTGGCCAGGAGGAGAAGCACTTGCTTTCTTCAACTTCACAGCAATCTTCTAACTACGCCTTATTCTCTTCTGTTGGAGGGATGCCACTGACTTCTTGTTTTAATTTTAACTGAAGGCTTTTAGGCCAGTACCACAGCACCCAGCCTGGCATTTCTTGGGCTCCTGGGTTAGCTGCATCAACTCTTGCTGTGCTTGTTGTCTTCTTTTTGATTTTACCTTTATTTTGCTAAACCACATATAATTTCTTCAGAACAGATGCATGGAAAGGAAACTAAAATTTCTGAGTTATTCTGCATCTCAAAATTACTTTATTTTATCCCTGTGCTTGATTGATAATTTGCTGCAGAGAATTCTATGATTATCCCAATTTTGTGCCAGGGTTGGTTTCTCTGTTTTTCTTGGTCTTTCTTGCTCTTGTTGCTGGTTTTCTTCAAATAGCTGATGATCTCTGGTTGACCACTCATATTTGAGATTGAGGCACCAAAAGGTAGACTGAGGGGGCTCTATATTTGGGGATGGGAGGTGTTGTGTGGTAGGCTTCCATTTGGAACTGGTAGGGAGAAAACTGGAGTCCACTCCCCAACCCAGGAAGGTAAGTACTATGCACAAGTTCTGAGATCACACACCTGCTCCAGCTGCCTTTGAAGAGTTGATCACACAACTTTGGTACTCTGATCACACAACTGTGATACTTTGCGAGATAATCACCCAGCAGCCTGTAAAGCTCCAAGTGCAGGGCCAGCCATGTGGTTTCTTTGTCTCCTCTTCAGTTTCAGTCAACACCTCACTCTCGCCCTCTGTTCCCAAGTCTTAGATGCCCTCAAGCATTCTGTTCCAACTCTCTACTTGTTATGGTTCTGGCATCTGCTGATTTGTTCCCTCAGTGGAACTTCCATCCACTTCCACTTGCCAGAAAGAGGTGGTGTCTTTCTTTTATCACAGGGCGGCCTCTGCTTCTCTTCGGCATCATGGTTTGTGCTATCCTACCTTTACCATCAGTTTAGTAGAGTCCTGTCATGGGAAAGGAGCATGTGTGAGGCTCCATCTATTGGCTTAATCCAGAAGTTGCTGAGGGAAGTTGATCAGATAGAAGAAGTGCAGGCAATGACTTCAGAGTTTTAGGCACTGCTGTTAGTGAAGGTTCGTCACCAACAGTCACACATTTCAGAGATGCCAACTGCAGGGTCATGATGTGGGGAGAAGCAGCAACCAGGAGGGTTTTGTTGAAATACAGGCCCAAGCATGAAATCCTGGTACATTTTCCTGCATGCTTGTTACCCTCTTTACACAGGGGGACTCTGAGGCCAGAGTCTTATAATTCTTCTAGGTTTCGCCAGTAATTCTACTTGCTGAATGGACCACTGTACACAAAGTGGGAGGCTAATAAATCCTGGACAATGAAAATAGTCCATTGAAATGGTATCCAGGTTCCAGAGTCACTGAAGTTCTAAGAGCAAATGACCCATCCACCTATGCATCCACTCAATGTGTTTCTGTGTTCAATCTGTTTCCCCAGCTGCTGGGGGAACAAAGATAGTTGGACACAATCCCTCCCACAAGCTTATGGGACCTCAAGGTCTTTTGGTGTTCATCAAGCCCAAGATATGTACACACAAGTTAGGATCTCAAAGAAGTGGGACCTTAATTGGAATATAATGCCTACAAGTGTACACAAGTTAGTGAGGCCTTACAGAAAAGCCAAGTGTAGTGGGTCTCAGGTATCTGAGATCTCAGATCTGTCAGTTTGACTCACCCACTGAAACTCAGTAGCTGTGAGGCAGAGTCACACATTAGAAACATATTAACTTGATTTCTTTGCCTCACAGGCCAACAGTAGGAATTGCGAATGATGGAACTCCTGATTTATACAGACTTGCTGAAAAACAGACAATGTTTGTGTTTCTTTCCCCAACTCACTCCCACTTTTATGAGCACTGTTAAGTTTCATTTCAGCATGTTAAATAATTTGTGACTCACTGAAATGAAACTTAACTCAGTCCTCGTAAAAATAGAATAAAATGGCATTTCCATGTTTCATGTTATGGTTTGAATCAGCCTGCTATTTGGAGCTTAATGGAATCTGCTCAAAATGCCATTTGGGAGCCTCTCGTCCCCTCCATTCCCTACCAACTAGTCACTGCTTCTCAAAATTTCCCAGAACTCCTCTGCCACCCCAAAATAGCAAAATTTATAGCTGAAGGGAACAGAGGAAAAAGCTAGTAAGTGAACCATGGCAATATTTCTGTAAGCACTGTCTTACACAAAATATGGATGATCTCTACCTTTTATCCATTATAATCAGATAATAGTATTGATGAATAAGTACAGATCCTCTGTTTACTAAATTCCTGAGATTTTTTTTTACTACTATTCTTCTCTTTAACCAATTTTCCTTGCCTTACTCATTCACAAGTACCATAAGAATCCAGAATATTCTACTTGGGCAATTACTGTAACTAGGCATCAATACTGTACTTATACTTAATTTCTAATACTCTTTTTTATTTTTAAAAAGATGTTACTTAGGGATCCCTGGGTGGCGCAGTGGTTTGGCGCCTGCCTTTGGCCCAGGGCGCGATCCTGGAGACCCGGGATCGAATCCCACGTCGGGCTCCCGGTGCATGGAGCCTGCTTCTCCCTCTGCCTGTGTCTCTGCCTCTCTCTCTCTCTCTGTGACTATCATAAATAAATAAAAAAAAAATTAAAAAAAAAAGATGTTACTTATTCTAGAGAGAGCAAGAGAGAGAGAGTGAGGGAAAGAGTGGGGGAGAATATGCAAGCACATGTGCAGGGGCAGAGGGAGAGGGGGGGGGAAAGTCTTAAGCAGACTCTGCACTGAGTGTGGAGCCCAACACATGGAGCTTGATCTCATGACGCTGAGATCATGACCTAAGTCAAACACTCAACCAACTCTCCTCTTCCCCACATGCCCCTAATTTCTCATACTCTATTCAACAATGTTCAACTTCATTATAAAACTTCTTTAACTGTGACTTTACTAAGTTGGATTCTTGTGAGAATTGAATTCACAATGGGCTGAACATAACCTCTATGGTTTTTCTCTGAGGATTAAGAATTGTCAGAAAAATTACAGGCGGTATTTTTAAGTTCTTTCAGAAAGTGAGTAGTTTCTCAGGGACTTAATCTCGTGAGGTGCTTCCAGGTACATGCTGCCACCCGCTACCAGGATGATGGGCTTTCTGCGAGGATTGGTAGGCTGCCTGGAGGAGCTGGTAACTGAGACACATCCATACAAAGGAGATGGTACTTCTGAGACCAACAAGGGGTAGGGCAAGGCTCTGATGAGCATGAGCCTACCCACCTACCACAAAACATCATGAGAGGGGCACTGTCTGCACCTGGGTGCCCCAGTGCTCCTGTGTTGAGGGGTGGTGGTTGGTTAGGCTAGTCTCACCGCAGGGGTCAGTAAATGCAATGACCATGATGGTGGTGAAGGCATCTGAGATAGACTAGGGGGTAGGCATGGATGGGGTGGCATTCAGGACTGGGAAGGCAACTGTACCCGTCACATCCAAGTGCAGGGCAAGTGCACCATCACATCTAAGCGCAGGGCAGGCTCTGTCTCAAAGGTGCCAGACGACCAAAGACTTCAGGTTATTAAAGACCCTGAGAGGCATCTCATCCATATTGTTCTCACTGAAAAACTGGCTATTTTGCTGTCATGGCACAGGGAAGATTCCCTAATTGACAAGCGTGTGGTTGGTTCCAAGGTCATAGAAAGGGCCCATTGGCACTGGTCACTTAGAGCTGAAATCATGTCTGGCCACTTAATACTGACCCTGCTGGCCAGAAAATTTCAGGATTCTTAGAAATGCCTGCATGCTGGCAAGAACATTGCAAAAGACGCTGGCAAAAGCCCAGAGGTGGCTCAGATGGTGCTGCTCTAAAGGGTACAAGTGCTTTTACTTGGAAAACTGTCACTAAAGAAATGTTCATCATTGTGCTGTAGCAAGGTCTGTTTAAGTGAATAACTTAGGAAAGAAAAACCGCCTGCACTTGACTTGCTAATAGGTTTGCAGAGAAATGCTGGCAATTCCTCATTTCAGTGACAATGATAAGACCTGTGTTCACACCGCTCCAGGCCCTGCACATTCTCCACAACTATAGCACAACCCCGAGGGCCCAGCTCCATTACCGTCACTGCTTCCTTCCCATAAGGATGCCTTGCCAAGACGCTTGGGCACCCAGTGCCTATCACACACACACACACACACACACACACACATATATCTGAATTGATAACAAAGCCAGGCAATGCTAAAGGAGTCTGGATATTGTCAAGCTTTTTCAGGAAAAATCCCAGGTTGGGACTAGTTTGCGCTTCGCAGGGGGAAAAAAATCTACTAGGGTTGAAATGGCCACAGGCACCGCCCTAGAAGTTGTGTTTGTGTCTGTGTATTTCTGCCTTCCTCTCTTTTACTCCATCTGTCTTCATTGATTCACCAAAACGTTGCCCTTGGCCAGGTGTTGGGAAATAGAACAAACAGGATGTACTACCTTTTGGGGTCAGTGGGTCCCAGGCCTGGAGGCAGGTTTCTGGCACTAGCGTTGTTAAGGGGAATGACAGTTTCTCTCCCCTGTGATCCTTGGAATTTACAATTTTTCAAATGTCTTTAATATTTCCATGAAACAGAGCATCAGAGATGGGTGTTGACTTTGGGAGGTGTGGGCACCCCAAAGCATCAGTAGTCACATAGCTCCTGAGACACAGCTTCTCTTTCCCTAGCAAAATGAGAAGGTCCCTCAGGGGCCCTTGGTGACTAGATTCCTTGCTTACTCTCATGCTGCAGGTGCTGGTCCATGGAGGCCAAACAAGGTAAAGTGAAAATTGGAAGCAAGACCTGGTTTTCCTTTTTGTGCCAAGTGCATAGCACTCCTGCTATTCATCTGCTGGCTTAGGACTCTGGGAGCAATTGCCTCTTCCAGCTCTTTTTGGGCTCACCTGCTGAGGACATGGCTGAGGGAGCCTGCCCTCAACCATGAAGGTAGCATGTGTCCATGGCTAAGGGAGAGGACTCTTCTCATGATAGGTGGGGATCAAACTAGGTCTTCAGGAAATACGGCACATGTAGCATAATGGAGGGTGGTACTACCTGAGTCATGGCCCTCTGGGTGTTGGAAATACACAGCCTCTTGACTCCCTACCCCAATTCCAGCCGCTGCACACATCAGGAGGATGCCCATTCTTATGGATAAATAGTCCTGTTATACTACCTGCGAAGGAATCTGCACTGTTCTACTCTATCTGTTGTAGGTAAACGCAGTATAACTTGTCCAACAATATATTCATACACATCTTCTAGTCTTACCTTACTGTTTTACCTGTTCTTTCCTTTGTCAGAATGACTAAACTTATTTTAAGATTTTTGAGGTTATTACGCTGCCACTATTTTTCCAGCCACCTCAACTCCCAGTTGGCCTGTAGGTGGGCTTTATGCTCAGTCACTGCTCAGGGAGGGAGGGGTGCCAGGTTGCAGGAGATAGCACCACTGGTGTCTTCTTGAGAAAATCCATTTCAAGCCTCCCGAAAGTTTTGCCCCACTGTGAAACCTTCTGGGGTGAGAGAGCCTCCCCTCCAAAGGAAGCCCCACAAAAGACACAAGGAATACACATCACCTGGCACTTGCCGTGCACACAGAGGTCGGTCTCATAGGGCCCGCAGGGTGTGCCATCCAGGACCCTGTCAGCCACCAGCAGTGGGGACTCCTTCCCGAGAGGTGAGCAGTAGAGTTCACATGGTTTATCTGAGGAGGGAAAGAGGAAGGTGGACATTGATATAGGAAGGGGTTTGTAGGCCATGCAAGGTGCAGGTGCATGAAGGCAATGAGCTGGCAGGGTGCAGGTGCATGTAGGTGGTGGCCCAGAGGCTGAGAGGTCAGTACGGAATAGAGGTCACAGAAACCCAGCACATGTTCCTCAGAGACATGCACCTGCCCCTTGGAACACAACCCAGCAAATAGAGAAGGATCCTTAGACATAGGTAAACAACACATGAGTGAGGGCTCTGTAGGCTTTTATTCACCTAATTCTCTTCATCCTTTGCAAACGTATAGTATTCCTTTTCCTTTAGGCATTAAAAATACCAGGCTGAACAAACATTTTGTTGTGTGCTAACCCTTAAGTGAGTTGAATATGTATCAAGGGAGAGCCTGGGAGCTTATCCTGTTGTGGGGGTGGAATAGGGGGAGAAGGTGAATGAGCATGCCTCTGGGTAGGAGGGGGTGTGGTCCCTATGGATGTCTCTATAGCAGTGGCTTTTGCTAAGTGCCTTAGTGTTCCACCAGCTGCTGGATAAAAGCTTCAGGGCTGTGATATGCAGCAAGAAGGTCCTGGAAGAAACTGAGAGGGAGTAAAGCATAGGAACACAGGGGCCTCCAGGACAACTTGTAAGGGCCATATTACCAGGCAGGAGGGAAACACTGGTTTCTGCTGCTCTTGGAACCAAGTGAGCTCCTAGAACATGACAAGCTCTCATAGCCTTTGCTTAGGCTGTTCCTTTGCCTGAAAATCCCTCTCTGCACAAAGCTTTCTGGAAGTTTCCTATTACCCCAGAAGCTTCTACTCCAGAGCTCTCTCCTCTCATGCCATCTCTGACATGGAATCTCCATCTGCACTTTGCATACACCTCCTCAAAGCCCTTAGCCATTATCTTATTGACTTATAATTGAGTAACTTATGTATAAGGGGATTTCTTTTAAGGTGGGTTCCATTTCTAAAAGAGTTTGGATCTTATTTATCTTTAGATTGATTGAAGAACTGACAGTACTGGGAGACAACAGAGGACAAGGTACTGAAATTTTAATCTCTTATCCCCAGGCCAGGCCAAGGACCTGACTCATAGAAGGACTTGGTAAATATTTTAATCTTTCCATATAAACTTTAGAGTGAGTTTGTCGATATCCCCAAAATAACTTGCTGGGATTTCACTGGGATTGCACTGAATCAAGTCAAGAGAGAACGGACATCTTGATAGTATTGATTCTTCCTATCCACGAACATGGAATATCTCCTCATTTAATTCTTTTAATTCATTCATCAGAATTTTCCTCACATGTATCTTCTACATGCAGTGTTAGATTTATTCCTAAATATTTCATTTTGGGGGTTGTCAGTATAAATGGTATTGTGTTTTTAGACTCCATCTGCTCTTTGCTGGTATATAAGAAACTGAGTGATTTTTGTACATTTACCTTATATCTTGCAACCTTGCTATAATCGCTTACTAGTTCCAGAAGGTTTTTGGGTTTTTTTGTTTGTTTGTTGATTCTTTTGTATTTTCTACATAGATGATCATGTCATCTGCAAACACAGGTAGTTTTATTTCTACCTTCCCAATCTGTATATTTTTAAATTTCTGTTTCTTGTCTTATTTGCATTAGCTAGGACTTCCAGTGAGATGTTGAAAAGAAACAGTGAAAGAAGAAATCCTTGCTTTGTTCTTGATTTTAGGAGAAAAACTTCAAGCTCATTTTTAAATAAATGAATAGATTTTCTTCTTCTCTGAGAAGGATGAATGCACCCTTTTCTTTCTCTCAGTTATAATTCTAGTGACATTTATGTGACATTATGTGATTATTCTATAAAGAAACCTCCAAAGAGAGAAACACTAATACCTTTGTGCTGCTTCCGTCAGGCCCTTTGTTTCCACCATTGGGTCCTTTTCCCCACTGGGTCCTTCCAGTGGTCTCAGATGATCAAGAGCAGGGGAAGAGAAAGGCTTCTGGAGTTTACTTGGTCTCAGAAGACCTTGGAATTCCAGCTAGACAGTTCTTATCAGAGCAGATGTGTTGTCCCATCCAGGGTCTCTGGCTTTCATGACTGAATGACATTCACTAAACCACCAACATGTTCAGCAGCTTTCCAAAGCTCCTGTCTCATGGAGCTTTGCTGACCGACATGCCCAGTAGGATGTCTTGCCTTAGAACACTGTAAAGAAGCTACAGAGGTTCACTGGAAACATTCAACTTGTTTGTTAGAGTTAGTTGTGGAGGTCAGGGGAAACTGCTGTGAAGAGTAGCTTCCCAGGTAAGTAATGATGCTTCAATGTTTATTCATCCAAAAAACCCCCAAAAAATGAAAACAAAACTTTCAAAACAAAACAAAAACAGGAATTGAGCCCCTCCATCACACAAGGCACTCTTTGGGCACTGCTGGAAAAGAAAGATGAGTAGGGCATGCTTTTCAAGGCTGCCTCTAGCCTGCTGTCTGGGGAATTGAGCCATTCCTTCCACTCTATGCTTTGTTCTCTAGCAGCTCAGGCCCATTTCATCGGGCTTTTCAGTCTGCCTCAACTGGGATTTTCTGTGTACTTGTCCATTAAACTACCAAGGGTGAAACTGATTTGGGCCAAAATGGAAATGGGATTTGGGCAGAAAAGTAGAGGATCTTTTGCAGCAAGTTAGAAAGACCAGACTTGGAGGGGATAAAGATTGTTTAGCTGGGCTCTTTGCTATAAACATCAGGAAAGTGGAGATCCACATATGGAGGGATTTTTGGCCATGACCCCAGGCAAGAAGGTACACTCAACTCCACGTGCACTGGACTGTCCTACACACAGACACTGTCCTCCTTGGCTTGGGCAGTCTGGGGGCACACAGACTCCAGAATAAAGTCCAGAGGTAACACTTCCTTTGCTCAGCCAAAACTCCATTTGTCCATCTCCTTTTCTGAGGTCTGTGCTCAGAATTTAGGGCACCCTACACCTCTAAGGATGTGTAGCACTATCTCTCAAAGGGACTCGGGATAATCTTTATAAAAGTTGAGGAGGAGCCCCTCAAAATTCTCTGAAAATTCTCCTCCAAGCTACCTTGGGTGGACAGTTAATCCCCAGATAAATGAGGTGCTGTGATTCCCCTTTGGGCATAGCATTTTACATTCTTAGTTGTACAGAAGCTTAAATCTTCTTAAAAGTCATATAACCACATACTCCAAGGAAAGAAGCTTAAAGCATTCCTCTTATACGGCTGATGTGTGCTAAAATGAAATTCTGATTGAGGCTGGACTGTCTGGTGTGGTTCCTGGTGTCTCACTGGCCTACTTTTTTTTTTGCCAGGACTTATACACCTGGATGGAGAAACCACAGACAGGGCAGGGGAGATGAGCTCAGGGGCTTGGAGGATTCCCCCTGGTAATCCATAGGATGAAGACACAAGGTCTTACTGAGAGACAACACTGAATTTTGAGGCTACCACAGGTGTGCACTCCAGCTCTGTCTGGGATACATGCTGAGGAGGCTACCCTCCCCTACTCCCAAAGCTGCCCACCACGACTCCAGAACCAGGCCTTAGTTGATTGGACCAGCAGCAGCCACCTGACTGTAGCTATACCGAACAGAGTCTTTCTTTCCATCACAGCCTCATAGCTCCGCCTTGTGAGGCCTCAACTGATTAGACCAAGAGTGGCCACGTGACCACAGGTGGGCTGATCAGAGTCTCTCTCTCTTGAAAAACCTGCACTAAAATTCAGATACAGAGCAGCTGTGTCTACTCATGGCTGATGAATCTGAAAGAAGTCTCTTCTCCCTTATCCACAATTCAGAAGTCCAAAAAGCTCTGAAAACTGCAAGCATTTTCTTGCATTTGTGGCAAACGTATCTGGTAGCAAAACCAGCCTTGATGACATGAGCCTGTTGGTAGTATTCAGTATCCCAGTTAGAGACTGTTCATGGGTTCCATCCCATCCCTGAAGAGAGAGGCATCCATGTGCTTCCCTGGACGGTGGGGTGCTCCTTGGACCGCACTGGTAGTATTAATACATGGTTGATGCACTGTTGTTACCTAATACCAAAAATGCTTTGGCCATATCTGGCCCCAAAGGATACAAAGGATGAAGGTGTTTCGGGCCACCCATCACTCTACATGTGGACAAGTCATGTGAAAACCAATTTGCAGTTTGAGGCAGGAAGAAATGACTCGCAAACACAAACCGTGGTGGGCATGGAGAAAGGGTTCTGACTATTTTCTGAGGCCCTTTCCTCAGATCCCAGCTCTTGGGATCCAAGACCCCCTGCATATTTGCGACAACTTCTCTCTTTGTCATTAAGCACCTCCAGTCTGCTTGGCTGAACTGGAGTTGAAGTGTCCCTAACCATCATACCCTCCATACCCTGGAAGACTCAGACCCAGAGGGGGTTTTGCCATGCTTGAGAGGGGCTGGGAATGCACTTCCATGCTCAGCCTCGGCCTTGGCTGAGCCCTCTGACACTTCAGTGGGCATGTGGCCTGCTGGCTTGGGCAGGAAGGACTAAACTCCTAAAGATTTCTATTTAAATGGGATTCCACGGGGAAAGCAGAAATGGGGTGGGTTTGGCAACAGGCCATCTCCATGGGTTTCTCTTTAAAGGTCTTCCCACTTAGACTTATTTTCTAAGGAGAGCCTTTGTCTTCTTTCAGAGGTGGTATGGATTTGTGGTCCTGAGCCCTCCCTTGGAAAATCTACCTCTGCAAGAATTCTTTTTTTTTTTCTTCAATAAGAGAAAAAAGAAAAAAATATAGCTTCCCCTTTCTTGAACTATGCGTCACTCGCCAAAGAATTCCACAGTGATAGCAATGCTATGAATAGGGCAGTCATAATGGGCTTCGAGAGAGCCCAGAGCCCAACCACAGGAATCGTTCCCATCACAGCTGAGCTAGAATTGTGCCTTTTATAAGCTGAGTTTTGAGAGGAACAAATTTATAATCTGTATTCTCCCCATGCCCTCTGAATTGGCCATTTGTTATTTTGTTTTCATCCTTGTGAAATGCTCCTTTTAAGAGTCTCTCCTTCAAAGACAAATGCTTTACTGCCCATTAGCTGTCCTTATCAGATAGGGCAGCACTTCTCAGATCAAAAGCAGTGGCACTCTGGCTATAATTATTTATTGCTTTGGGAGAGAGAAATGAAAAAGCAAGTGGGTCGGAACACATTTTGAACCTGGTAAGTGAACCCAGATAGCTGCCCCACGAAGCTCCCTGGGTTGGGGAGCTGGGGCAGACATCAGTTTCAGCCACTGTGATGATAAGGGAGCCGAGGAGCTCAGTGATCCAAAAGTGGTTACAAGTAAAATAGAAGTTTAATCTGGACTTGGAGAAATCTATGGAAAACCAGACATTTACGTGGGATTTCTGCATTGAATTTCAGGGGAACTGAAAGCTGAAGCAGAGCAAGGAAAGAATAACAACAATAGTGTGTGTGCAGTCAAGTGGAAATGGGGATGTAGCGAGTCCCTCTTGGATCTGATCTCTTCTTGCTCCTTACAGCAGCAGAGGACATGACAGAGGATTTAAAGCGTCTTCATCCAGCAGGCTGGAATGGCTGATGGTTTGGAAACAAGGCTGCTCCTCATCAGAACCCATCACTGCACTGGAAACAAGGCAGCTTCGGCTGGGGCTCGCTTTCTCCCGATCAGGGGTCCGAATGTGCTCGAGACATATGGAAGCCTCCTGGGTCTTCCTACACCAGAGGAATGGCCTGGCCGAGAGCAGTGAGGGTCTTGTGTGAGTCCCTGCCTCCAGCTGCACATATTCCTTTTGGGAGGGCAGGTCTTTTCGCTCCTTTGTCTGCAGGAAAAGCTGAGGGTATGTAGGCTGCTCTTCTTTTGAAGTCTTGGTTAGGCAATGGTGCATCTACTATCACACAGCTCTAACAAGTGGTTTTCTTTTTAAAAAGGAAAAAGTCTGGGGAGCTCCCCAGTGCTTTTAAATGAACCTGCGGCTGAGCGGGGTGGTGTATTATCTGCTATGATTATAGAACATCCCACGTTACTTTACAGCTCAGTTCAAGGCTAATGGGTTGGGTTGCTAGGTTTAAAGCTGCAGGTCTGGGGCCTTTATTTCCTGTGATGCCTCGGCCTACCCCCAGAGAGCTATGCACACTTGAGCTTGTAACAACAGACTGCAGAATATAGATTTCAGAGGTTCTTCAAGCCACAAAGAAGAAACCTAGGACTTGGCACAGGAACCTCATTCTCCTGTAAAAGACTTTGGAGACCGTGTAAAAATCAGGCACAGTCACCGTAGTTCTTATTAAAGCCTCTTCACTTGACACTTATGAAGTCATGCTCTTATTCTGTCTTACTCGAGTAGTGGAAGCCAGATGAGAGGTAGTGATTTTCTCAGCCAGCTCTTCTGGAACTGGGGTCCCTCCCTGCTTATCAGCTGCAGGAACTTAGACATGTCATGTAACCTGTAACCTCTCATCTTTGCATGGCTCGTTTTACATAGTAATTGAAATAATGTACGCAGAACTAACTTGTGCTTGGCATATGGTGTGCTCAACAAATAGGACCATATAGTCATCGTTACAATGTAGTCTTGTCTCCAGAAGATGAAGAGAATTTTAAGTGTAAAAAGCTTTGAATGAGGCCATGGGGGTAGGCAGTCCTTATCAACAACAAATAAACATTACAAATCTTATAGACATGATATACCACCTAGAATGTGATCAGCTGCTAGAAATGCTTCTAATGGCCCATGGGGCAGACTCCTTTGATTTGGGAGAAAGCTCTTGGAAGGAAAATTTGACCTGTGCCTATCATCATCTTTGAGTTATAACTGTCCTCAAAACCTTTTTTTTTTTCCCCCCAAACACCATAGTCAAGGAGTAAAAGCCAACCCAAAATGAATCAAGAAAAGAAATGTAAGAAAGCATCAATGTTGTAAAGAGAGAGAGCAGACACAGAAACCCACTGTCCTGTTCCTGCAGAGCCTCGTTCTCTTCAAAGTTGGCCCTGGGCCCCTCAGCACGTGGCACTAGGCAGCAGGCTGCCAGCACACCTGCCTTGCTGCCAATGGGGGTGCAGGACAATTCTGGTCTGTTGCCTGCCTCACAGCTGCTTTTAAGAACTCTCCCAGGGCTGGGTCATCCAAGTTCAACCCCACTGCTCGAGAAACCAGTCCACTGATGATTGGGGCAGCTGGACTGGGGTATCCCGTTCATTAGATGGACTGCTGGGAAGGGGGAAACCTGTGGATTTTCTTAGGAGGTGTTTACATTCTCGGAGGAGAAGGTGGTGGTGGGGGCACTGTGAAAGGAGGTGCCATATGCCTTTACCATCAACCACTACTGCTGTCAGCAGGCCCTTCTTCTTGTTGCTCAGGCGGTCATGTGTCTGGCACTGCTGGTCTCGGAAGCTGGGCAGGCCCTTGGGGCAGGGCAGGTTCTCGCAGACAGCATGCTCCACACTGGCTCCCAAGCAGTGAGTGCCTCCTGGCCCAGGGCTGGAAGAAAGAGAAAGGTCTTAGTTAACCAGACAGTGCTGTGGGAACAGCAGGGGTGCTGTTTGCCTCTCTTGCCCAGAGGGGGAGGGGCCAGGCAGAGTTTCCAAAGCAACCTCCCTCTGCTCTTGCACATGGTATCTCTGCAATCCCAGCCCCGTGCTGATGGCATGTTGAAGTGAGCCGTCAGCAAAATGCACCCAAGAACTGTAAATCAGGGTCATCTGGAAATAGGATCGGGTATCAGTTCAGTAAGATCCACAAATTGCGTCTTTCATCTGAACTTAAGACTTGGCCACTTGTAACACTGAAAATGCCAAGGGGAATTTTTAGTGTTGGGGTTTTTTTTGCTGCTGTTGTTGTTATTGTTGTTTTGGTCTTCTATAAAGCAAAGACCTTTAAATGGCTCCTAGGTATACTCTGGGGTCACTAAGTTTCAGGACGAGTAAATAGTTCTCCTTTACTTTAGAATGCAAAGAATCAGAATGATTCATTAACTTACTCAATGGCTTTGGGTGGAGACCTGTCAGATCCTGTCTCTGCAACCTTTACTTGGGCAAGTATGAGACCATAAGTGATCAGAAACACGTCCTCTGTCCCAGATGCTCTGTGCTTAGTATGGGGATCTAAGCAGTTCTGGAGAGCCAGATGTGTTCTCTGGCCAAGACCAGGTGTGTGACCAAAACACTGGTGTGGCTGGCTGAAATGTGGCTCTGTCCAGCTCTTCCATGAGGGCCTGGGGTGTCCTCACAGGACTCTGACCTGAGCAATCTCATTGGTTCCCTTTATTTTCATGATGCCAAAATTACCAGGTTGGAGTGTGACTGTTTTCTCTCCGTACTTTTTATTAAAATTCGGCATACAAAAGAACACAAATCACAAGTATTTTGCTCAATGGCTTTTCACAAATTACATATACCTGTTGGCAGGACAATATTTTTGACATGATAACCATTTCATATTGAGTATTTTTTTCCTCCCTTTGCCATTCCTTGTAATCAGACAATGAGGCTGCCCTGTGATCACTGCTTTAAGGGGAGAGGTATCACAGGAGAATTCCTTGGGCTTTTGTGTTACAGAAGTCTACACAAGGAGTCCACAAGCTTTTTCTACAAAGGGCCAGATGGTGAATATTTCTGGCTTTGTGGGCCATGCAGTCTTTTGCAATTACTCAACTCTGCCGTTGTGGCACAAAAGTGGCCAGAGACAATGCATGGCATTGGCACGGCTGAGCGCCAATAAAACTTTATTTATAAAACAGGTGGTGAACGAGATTTAGTCCATGGGCCATTGTTTCCTGGCTCCTGGTCTACATAAATGTGTTGGAGAAAATGTCTGGAACAGGAAGAAAGGCTCTGCTCTTACCTTTATGCCCACCTCATATAACCAGACAACCTCTCCCTCACTTGGGAGGGAGCCTTGAGAGATTATCCACACTGGTGACCCCAGAGAAGGGCCCTGCATTCTGATCTCCAAGTTAGGAAACAGCAAAACCTCTCTAGGGTTTATGGGATCTGAGAACAGAGGGACCTTTTGTTCTTTTTCCTTCCCAGAACACCAGGGAGGAAGCTGGATTTCGGAGAAATGACTGCATGGCATGTTTGAGTAGACAGAATCTCGGACCACCTCCCCAAGAGTCCTGGGCCTGAATGCCAAGTGTGGAGAGATGAATGGACTCCTGTGCCACAAAACACAGTGTGGAAGAAACAGAGAGGGGAAAAGCCATGTGGACCAGCAGGAGGGGCATCTCTGAAACAGGCAAATTCCCACGGCTGGGACCAGAGAAGGCATGGGTGAGGCAGCGGATGCTGTATGGTGAGAAGTTATGGGTTGAATTGTGTCCATCCTAAAATCATATGCTGAAGGGCTAACCCCACTGCCTCAGAATGTGGCCTTATTTAAAAATAGGACCACTACAGATGTAGTTAATTAAGATGAGATCATACTAGAACAGGGTGAGCTCCTAATCCAATGTGACTAGTATTGTTATAGAAAGGGGCAATCTAGAGATGGAAGCACAGAGGGAGAACACTATGCAAAGATAAAGACAGAAATTGGGGTGATGTTCCCACATTTGAAGGAATGCCAAAGATTACCAGAGTAAGCCACTAGAAGTTTGGAGAGAGGCATGGGACAGATTCTCCTTCACCGTCTTCTGAAGGAACAACCCTTCCAAGACCTTGATCTTGGACTTCTGGTCTCCAGAACTAGAAGGGAATAAATTTGTGTTGTTTTTGCACCCAGTTAGTAATAGTTTGCTATGGCATCCCTTAGAAGACAGATATACCAGATGATACAAGAATCAGATGCATCCTCACTGAATTTAGTTGCAGACTTAGGGAAAATGACGCAAAAACTCCTCAAGTGATTAGGAATCCAACCTGAACCAGAACGGAGTTCAAAAATACAAATTAAAAAAACATCAAGAGTACAAATGCAAATAAAAATTGGTTTCTAGAAAAATGAAGAAAACAATGTTTTCTAGTTAGGGTGTGAAATGAGATGTGTGCATCTCGTGTAACTAACTTCCTGGGTTGTCACTAGGCTTTAGTTTCCATTGTACCCGTCACTAGCAACTGATTTTCCTAAATTTATATCTGACTGACCGCAATGAACAAACTACCTTTATGCCTTGTAGCAGGTGGGTGGAGAGTTTATATATGAGAAGACAACTCCTGGATCCAGCAGAAAGTGGGCCTGGAATGGCGGTAGCCCATGGGAAACCTGATATGCCTCAGGGTGCTTTCCTTCTCAACCGTTCACCTGTTTCTTCTCCATTTCCAACCTTCTCCCATGGGAAGATCCTGCTTCAGACCCTCATCTAGCCCACTGCCTCATCTTCCCCAGCCATCCACCCCACCCCCCCAGTCTGTCTGTCCTTGAGGCCCTGCAGCATCTTTTTATTTCCTACCTGGTGCCTCTCTTGACCCTGCTTGGGTCTCTGGTATGCTTCTTATCATCAACCTTGTGAAATGGTGAGGTAGATTATTGTCTTCCTTCTATTTTTCTGCAGCTTTCACGCAGAGAACCTTGCACAGGCTAGTCTTCAACAAACAGAAGTTAGAGTTGAATTATATTATCAAAATTTATCTTACTATGACTGAGAGACTAAGGTCAGGGAAGATAGTGGAGTAGGAAGCACCAGGAATCCATCTCTCCACTTAGACAACTGTATTGGCAAAAATTATCTGAAATAACTATTTTGAAATTCTGGAGTCTGTTAAAAAAATGTGTCACCTCCTGAAAAAATCTTGGCAGGTAAGGTGTGGTTAATTTAGATAAATTTCAGCCTTTATTGTGGTAGTGGCAGTCTCCCACACTTCAGCCCCAGGGTAGGTAGTTGTACCTGTATGCCTGGTATGACTGGCTGGAGCCAGGGAGGACAATAAGAACCTTATTCTCCAAATACTGGGGTTCTCTGTTCTGATTTTTCAGTGCTGCTTCTGATTTCTGAAGTATGGGAATAGAGGGTGACCACCATTGTTGCAATTCCAATGAGCTGAAGGGACTTCCAGGGACTTTCAATGAGAAATACCTTTTTTTTTTCCTCCTTTGGGAGCCAGATATGTAAGGACTAAGTCATTTAAAAGTAATTACACATTTGAGAAAATTTAGAGAGCCATCAGGATTGTCTGGAAAAGATGAAGGCTAGAAAAGGCTTGAGAAGACCTTATGCTTTCACTTTAGGTTGATCCCCAGCACAGAGAAACCTTTAACAACAAAGAAACAGCAAATCCTGGGAAGGAGGGAAGCTGATTATCAGAGATACATGATAAGATTTGAATGTCCAGTTTTCAACAACAACAACAACAACAACAACAAAATCACAAGGTATAAAAAGGAAAAGAAAGGTATGGCCCACTCAAGGTAATAAAATACACTGGCAGAAACTGTCTGAGAAAACTCAGATATTGAGCGTATTATGTAAAGACTTAAAACAACTGTCTTAAAAATGGTCAAAGCACTAAAGTATAATAGTGCTTTGAATAAATAAAGACAGGAAAATGATGTATGAGAAAAATGATAGTGTCAATAGAGATAGAAATTATGAAAATGAAAAATTATTTCCAGGGTTTAAAAATATAATAATTGAAATGAAAAATTCACCAGGTGAGTTCAAAAGCAAATTTAAGCAGGCAAAAGAATGAATCAGCAAATTTGAATATAGGGCAAATGAAATGATTAAGTCTAGGGGGTGAAAAGAAGAATGAAGAACAGTGAACAGAGGGGACCAACATATACATCATGGGAGTTTCAGAAAACAAAGAGAGAGAAATAGAACATTTGAAGAAATAATGCCTGAAAGCTTCCCAGATTTGAAGAAAGACATGAATCTGCATATCCAAGAAGCTTAACAAAGTCCCAGTAGGATAAATTCACTAATACACTTTTCAATTAAACTGTCAAAAAATAGAGAATCTTGAAAGCAGCAAGAGAGTGGCAACACAACACATATAGAGAATCTTAATAAATTATGAGCCTATTTCTCATCAGAAACTTTGAAGGCCAGAAGATAGCAGATCAATACATTCAAAGTTCTCAAAGAAAAAAAATCTATCAACTAAGAATTCTATATCCAGCAAAACTGTTATTCAAAAATGAGGGAGAATGTCAGACATTTCAGATAAATTGAGGATGTTTTTTGTTTTTACTACCAGACATGCTCTACAATAAACACTAAAGAGAGTCCTTCAGGATTCAAATGAAAGGATGCTAGATAGTGACTTGAAGGCATATGAGGAAATAAAGATCTCTAATCAAGGAGGTATGATGCTAAGCTTTGTCAGTACAAGGTACTAGAGAGACACAGAGAAAGAACAGACTTTTGTCTCTGGTTATGGTATTTAATTTCTCTCAGCAGAGTTCTGTGGTAGCATGTGATACATGCCACCTCCCTCTGAGCAGCTTCATCTCAGAGGGCAGCATCTAAGCATGCCAATGCTTTGGGAAAATTCTCATCCTGGTTTCAGAAGCAGTTTCTCCCCTTGGACAGCTTTCCCTAACACCCCATAGTGTGGCTTTTCAAAGGACTCCACCAGTGTAGCACCTCTGCAAACTTCTCCATCATCCAATGGACCTTAGTTTTATCCTCTCCAACAAGTCCAAGGAGTTTTGTCGCTGTATATGTGTGTGGGGATGGGGGGGGTACCTTCATCCATATTTGTTCCTTCCTTGTGTGCTCTGTCTCAGACCCAAAGATAGTGACCACTTCCTATACCTGCTCTTCCAGTGCTCTTCCTCTGTTCTCTTTATCTCAGCAGCTAATTCCCATTACTCCAACCACTAGTTATAGTTAATGCTTTTTTACATTAAACTTTCCGTATTCAAAAACAAAATGACTGAAAGAGTTGATATTTTCCAGTTTTCCTTTGGGTCACTATTTGAACAACACGGGAAAAAGAGACACAATCCATGAGCCATGTGATTTGTTACCCAAATCATCCAGTATGTCAATCCATGGCAGGAATCTGCCTTGAGCCCACTCATTCTTCATAACTGTATCTATAATACAGGTCATCTTAGAGTTACCATGACATCAGTAATGGCCTCCCAGGTATACACTGGTGTGAGACAACAGAAAGAAGCCCTCCATAATACAGCTGAGAATCTTTGTGTGCAGAGGGTGTGTCTGATGGGAACATCCAAAAATGGCTTACAAACAGAAGTTCTGTGGGAGGACTTGGAAGGAGAGGACCAGCTTTACCAAGGAATCCACAACAGAGGAGTGTGCCAAGCCTAAGCCATATGGACACAAGGTCCTTCAGGAGAGAGATGCTGTCTTGGGGCTGGCAAACACAGGTAGGAGAGATCACCCTCCAAAAGTCTGAGGATCAGAGAGCTGAGGTTCTCATCCAGTATTATAAGTTTCTCTGGACTATGTAGTGTGGATGAAGTAAAAAGAGGTCTAGGAAGACTAAAGCAACAGAAACCAAGCTTGATAAGGCTAAAATGAGCAATGGTTGAAATCAGAGAATTCATGGTAAAATGAAGTTGTTCACTTTTTAGAGCTGGAAGTAGGTCTGTGTACTACTCTCAGCTTTTCCTTTGAGGAGTGCAAGGCACAGACAAGACTGCCAGGCTCCACCGCTCAGGCTCCAAGGCCTCAGAACTCATGGAGACAGAAAGGGTGGTGATAGAGTAATTTGAAATCTTATCTTGAAGTGAGGTATGGTCAGCTCAGGACATGGGTGAGAAGTGATAAGGATAGAGGAACTTTCACATCCACAGGATTATAAACTAATATGGCCAGAGGGCTTACACATGACCTACTCTTTATAACCATTACTTTGTCAAACCTATGCAAAAAATCTGAAGGGGTTCTTGACTGCATCCTTCAGATGAGGACATCAAAGTTCTAATATGTTAAATCAAAAAGTCCAGCAGGTAAGCGAGAGGTAGACATAAAAAGTGTGATTCCCAAGAGCTCCTGAATGTGGCAGGAACTGGCTGGGAGGGCAGCTGACCATTAGCTGTCATGATTCTGAGAGGCCAGCCTGACCTACATTGTGATGGATGTTTCAAGATGCTTTTCCAACACCAATCCTCAGGTTCTATTTGTACTCTGTTGGGACTTTCTAAATGTCAATAAAATAGAAGTTTGGATATAAACCCAAATGATCTGAATGCGCACATCACAGGAAGATAACCAAATGGCAAACACAGACACAAACAATGCTCACAAATGCTCATTAGTTGGAAAGGAAAATCTCAGGGAGATACCACTACACACCCATCAGAAAGGCCAACGTGAGAAATATTGACGATACAGAAGCACCGGTGAGGCTTGGAGCAAGTGGAAGCTCCCTGTTGTCCACAGCAGTTGATACAGTAGAGCTGCCCTGTAAAACCACACCCTCATTCAGTCACATGCATGCACACTAGGAGCCAGTGACTACTTCCTGCTCCATCAATATGCACCTGCATGTGTGCCTAACACACACACCCGACTATGATGAGCAGTCCTGCACCAGGAGCCACACTCTAGAATAGGTGTGCTTTTCTGTATATTGTACCTTAATAAAGATGCTTAAAAATAAGGGGAAAATAAGGTAGAGAGGCTTTGGTGAGAGATTGAAGTGTGGAGAGAAAAGTGAGCTCCGGCGGGGCAGGACTATCTCTTGCTAGAGCGGGGTCTGAAGTGCTTTGGGCAGACCCAAAGCAGAGTAGGAATGCAGCAAAGGTTCATGGAGATGAACGAGATCACGCAGCATCTTGGGAGTGGATGAACATGCAGAATACCCCAGCTGAGTGACACTTTTTATTTTTTTGCTCTGTTCTCCTCAATGAAGATAGATTGTAAGATAAAGTCACAACAGTGGTTCAGATCTGCTCACCATCCAGAGCCACAGATGGCTTAGTGGACAGCCAGCAGCTCCAGATGTCAGGAGTAGTGTAGGGTTGCTAAGGTCCCTTCAGGGCAGCAGACATCCTAGTTATAAGGCCTCCGCTGCAAGGTATCCAAGTAACACATGTGACTTAGACTCAAGTGTAAAAGACTGAGATTTTAAAAACCCACCCATGGGAACATCAGGTCACTGGCATGTTGAAAGTGCACATACAGGGGTTTAATTTTGGAAGCACTTACAGGCATATAACTTCACTCCCCAACCCCAGGCCTCACATTGGGTCTTAGGAGGCTGGCTGCTTTCAGAGCGATACTGTTCGGTGAACCCAGTGCATTCTGTATCTATGCTCCACTCACCTTCTCTTCCTTCTTGTGCTCTAACAGAGTGGGCTTTTCACACAAGACCATCTGAGCCTTTCTCCTGACCCTACTCTCTAGCCCTCCCTCTAAAACACAAGCCTTTTGATGGGGTACCAGAATTCAAATTATAAGTGAACTTACTGCCTTATAGTCTTTTGGGACAGAAACTCCCACTGACAGCGACACAAATTGTGGCAGGAAAGGACGAGCCTAGGAAGCTGGATTAAAAACCCAGATGGTCCCCCAGGCCCTGATGTCAGCCAGCAAGAAATATGAATTCCAAGAGCTGTAAGGACTAGGACTAGAGAAAGAAAAAGGTGGAGTTGGGGAGTGGACTCTCTTGTCAGTATTTTTGGACAGTGAATAAACCAGCTGCAGGATATGGGGAAGGAGCCAGGAATATAAAGTGAAGGGGATAGGGAGAGGGTGGTGGGAGCCTTCCAAGTCTGAGATGTACATAGCAGTGAGATTTGGACATCCTTGGGAAATCTCAAGGCAGCAAGCCTGGTGAGTTAAGGAGCAAGCCAGGAAGAGGACGTTGTTTTGGTCAGAGATTGGCTCCAGGGCCTCGATCAGCTGTGCTTTGTAACAATCACCATGTCAGGCCTCTCTGCAAAATCAGGCTGACAACTCTTGCCTGGAATTCATAAAACACTGTCTGTATCCTGCATGTTCCCCCTACACCCAAAACCCTGGGGCTGCTACTAAACCACCCACACAACATCGGGCCCTTCTCTTTCCATTCACCAAGGGGGTGCTTCCCCCTGTGCTTCTGCCAGGGAGAAAGAGCCTGTTGGTGCTCTCCAGAATGGGAAACAAACCTACATTGTTATTGCAAAAGATTGGACAGGCTACCCAGGCATAAATATTATAGAAGCAGGGACATATTGTTTCTCTCACTTGGGATAAACAGACTGGGTAACATTTTGGAGTTTGCTCTGGAGAGGATCCTGGGCACCCCCAGCTATGGAACACAACCTCCTGGGGCGGGGCAGGGCAGGCATGGGGAAGATGACTCTCATGTGCAGGGGAACCTGAGCCACACTCAGGGCTGTTCACAGCACTGGGGCCTCCGTGAAGTGAGATAGTATGAGAAAGGGTGGCCAGCTGGTGACCTACCTTCTTGGCATAACAATTTACAATGACCTTTGTGTTTTGGGGGAGAAACAATAATAAGTGTGTGTTCTGGGATGCTGGACAAGCAGAGACTGCTTTTTCTCAGCAAGCATGCATCCAAGTGGTAGGGAGCACAGGTCATGGAGGGCTATTCTGCTCTAAGCAATGGAAAGGAGGATGGTGCCCAGCAGGTGTGGACTTCATGGAGTTCAAAGGCCACTGGGGTAGGGGGAGTGAAAGCAAGTGAGCAAGTATGTATGAGTAATTACAAATTGTTAAAATACCTATAAGGTAGGAAAGGGGTGCTGAGAGAGAGTGCAAAGCAGGCACTCTACCTTGTTCAAGGTGGTCAGGAAGGAGGCCTGAGAAGGCATTTACTTAGAGACCCAAGGAGAGGGAGGGGGGGCAAGTGGGGAGAGGGAAAGGAATACTGGAAAAGGTCTGGAGCTTGGAATGTTGTATCTGAGGACAGAAAGAAGGCTGAAGTGGGTTGAATGGTGGCTCTTTCCCTTCCCAGATTAGACTACCCAGAACCTTCGAACATGGCCTTAATTAGAAAAAGGGTCTTGGTAGATATAACTGAGAATCTCCAAATTAAGAGAAGAGATCATCCTGACTGGGGTGGGCCCTAAATCCAATGACAGGTGTCCTTAGAGGAGTAGAGAAGACCACAGGAAGACCGAGGCAAGTCTACAAAGGCAAAGAATGCCCAAAGGCACAAGCAGCCACCCAAAGGTTGGGGAGAGGCGTGGGTAGGATGAATCCTCTTTCAGTTTCAAGAAGGAAGCAATCCTGCCAACACCTTGATTTCAGACCTCTGGTTTCTACAATGGGGAGAAGGTAAATTTCTATTGTTTTTACGACACCAAGTTGTGGCAATTTATTACAGCAGCCCTGGGAAATGAATACAGAGACTGCGGTCAAGAGTATGGAAGGGCAGTGGGGGAATGATTGAAATGACTGTAGCAGGAAGAGAGAGAACTGGATTTATGCTTAAGTGGATCTCTCTGGCTCTGTGTGGAGAATGAATGGTGAGGGGTGGGGGCGGGCAGAGAACATGCTAGAAGCAGGGAAGCCAGTGCAAAAGGTCTGAAAGAACAATGGAGCCTCACTGCTGGGTTCTATACCAGCTATGTGACCGTGGGCAAGTGACCTGACCTCTCCACCACTCAGTTTCTAATCACTGGGCCAAAAAAGATTACCTCTCCTGTACGGCAGCATTAAATGATTTGCTATGTGTAAATGTCAAAAAGGGAACCTAGCACATAGTGCAGGCTCGCTGCATTTGCCATTCTCATCACGAAAGGATGTGGCAGAGGAAGAGAAGGGACAAGAGGACAGTTCATGAACTCAGGGGCTTTGGACTGGAGCACTGTAACGGATGGTAGTGCTATTAAAGGAGTGTGGGGAAGTGGGCTGGGAGGAGAGATCATGGACTGGGAAGAGTCAGGTTTGAGGTGTCCAGGAGAAGACCAAGGGAAGTTGGCGGGACTCTGCCCATTGAGAGTGGGCAAGAATTTTTTTCATCTGTTTTTTGCTTGTCCCTAGAGGCCTATACCTAATAGAATCTTGGCCCAGAGTCAGAACCCTGTCAAAGTTGGACTAAAGGTAGCAGGTTGGAAATGTATCACCGAGAAGGGGTGCAGGAGGTGTGAGTTATACCAGCATTCTCCTTCTGGTTCTTCTACCACGGCTTGCCCCACTGGATGTTGTTGATGACAGAGACCAAACATAAATACCTCCCTCTCAGGGATGTGTCAGTGCCTGTAACCATCTGACGCACTGAGACTCACATATCCCTCAGTGGCCTGTTCACACTGGCCGACAAATTCCCTTATTCCTCAATGATAAAGCATAGGAAGAGAGACAGAGAGATCAAGCTCATGACCACTGGGTGGGCTGGGGAGCACTTGTTAAAGAAAGGAATGGAAGATTTTTACAACAACTTTGGAACAAGCCTCTCTCTTGAGGCCACTGGGCCTGGAGGGATGAGGCAAGGACCCAGCTCATGAAATCCCACAGCAGGCCAGGCCAGGGGGCACATTAACTTGGTTTCCTGAACTAGGGGTTCTTTAGGAGTGGGCAGGGCAGAAAACAGCTAGGATGGGAACAGTGGATGCAGCCAAGGCATGGGGGATGCTTTACCCAAAGTCATGCCAAGAAAACAGAGTCAGGACCCTTAAAGGTTTTGCCTCATGCATCTGTTCAGCATTGATGACATCTTATCCTCGTAAGGGCTGTTCTCACCTAAATACAATCCAATTGTCAATCGTCTCAGGGCACAGGGTCCATCTGTTTAAAGGTTCTAATGTGCCCCTACTATGACATTCCTGGGGGACACCTGATATGGAATGATGTGCTGCAGGAGACCAATCCTGTCAGGGTAGAAGAGCTCCAGATGCAAACACGAAGCACCCATGACAGCTACAGCTCTTGCAAACTGTGCCCTGGTCTGAACAAAGCCTTTCCATGTCAGTCACCCTCCTCTGAGCCTCACATGGTGCTGTGATTAGGGGACAGACACAGAGTCTCATCTCCATCCTTCTGTTAGTACTAATATGGAGAGGGGCTGCGTACTCAATATAGATCATGTCCTTTATATGTATTCCCACGAACTATTCCAACTTCAGGTAGGGACACACGTAACAGCTGGTCTAAGGAGTGGCTCTGGGACTTGAAGCCTTGTCTGTTCTTTCTTTGAAGCTGGGCTCTTCCCACTGTACTGTGCCAGCTCCCTCTAATGATGGAACTGAGGAGAGAGAAGTGGCTTCCTTGAAGTCACATGACCAGCAACCAAGCCAGGCCCAAATCTCAGCCTGCTCTCTTTTTCTTCTTTTCTTTTCTTTTCTTTTCTTTTCTTTTCTTTCTTTCTCTTTTCTTTTTTCCTTTTCTTTTCTTTCTTTCTTTCTTTCTTTCTTTCTTTCTTTCTTTCTTTCTTTCTTTCTTTCTCTCTTTTCTTTCTTCTCCTTCTCCTTCTTTTTAAGATTTTAAGGAGAAAGGGCACCTGGGTGGCTCAGTGGTTGAGCGTTTGCCTTTGGCTTAGGTCATAATTCCAGGGTCTTGGGATCAAGTCCAGCATCAGGCGCTCTATAGGGAGCCTACTTCTCCCTCTGCCTATATCTTTGCCTCTTTCTAGGTCTCTCATGAATAAATAACATCTTAAAAAAAAGAAAATATTTTATGGAGAAGCAGACTCCCTGTTAAGCAGGAGTCTATCAGGGCTCTATCTCAGGACCCCGACATCATGACTTGAGCCAAAGGCAGATTGCTTAATTGACTGAGCCACCCAGGTGCCCTTCAGAGCTCTCTTCTCAGGGCCAGAGATGGAACTATTTTAACTTCCTCACAGAGCTATGAAAAAACTGAAACCTCTCTCTACTAATTTCTCACCATTTAGTGAAACAGGTTTTCTAATCATCTATGCATGTGTGATGGTTATTTTTATGTGTCAACTTGACTGGCCACAGGGTGTGCAGATTAAAGGTGATTTCTGGGTGTGCCTGTGAAAGTGTTTCTGGATGGCACTGGCATCTGAATTTGTGGATGCAGTAAAATAAATGGCTCTCCCTAATGGGCATTATTCAATCCCCTAAAGGCCTGAACAGAACAAAAGGCAGAAGAAGGTGGAATTCACACACACCTCCTGTGCCCTCTACCCCCACTAGGGCCTCTCTTTGCATCTTCTCTTGCCCTCCCACTGGGATTTACTTCATTAGCTCTCCTGATTCTCAGACCTTCAGACCTGGACTGGGTGACACTACCAGCTTTCCTGCTAGCTTGCAGATGGTAGATGGTGGAACGCCTCAGCTTCTGTAATTGTATGAGCCAATTTCTCATCACAAATCATGTATATATCTGTTAATTCTGTCTCTCTGGAAAATCCTAGTATGTCCTCAATGCTTTTAATTAGGAAGTCATTCCTAAAAGATTAAAGATCCACCTATCATTTTTCAGGCACTCTGCTAAATACTGGAAGGAAAAGTTTTAACAAGACACAGTATGTGACGCCAATTCTTATAGCATTACTGTTGGGAAAAGATAGTGTTCTTGACCTTGACTAAACTGTGAGCATGTTCTCCTTTAATCAGGAGATTTTTAACTTTGGCTGGCCATTGAGTTCACCTGGAGAGATTTAAAGCATCCAATTCCTCAGTCCCAGCTCCAGAATTTGTGATTTAATTCATCTGGAATATAGCCTGAGCATCAGGATTCTTAAACACAAGAAAGGTTGGCTGGTTATTCATCAATGTGACTTAATTGTGGATATAAAGCATTTCTTTTTACTTATAATTTATAACTTGCTCATTTTCAAAATTAGTGTGATATAGCAGATGGCATACAAGACATAAAACAGACTATTTTAAGAAATATTAAAAATGGTAAGTCTCAGAGGAGAAGAGAAAAACTTGAGGGAAAGAAATTATTGAAATTAAGCACAAAATCTAGTCCTGAGCTTTCCGGAGCTAATGTGCCAAGAACAAGAGGGGTCATGGTGTCATCAAGGTCAATAAAAGGAAGGCTATGAGAAAAACAAACAACACCCCCCAAAACCTATTTTCTGTCAAATAGTTCTAAGAGCACAGGTGAAAACTGTGCTGGATGAACAAGACAGCTGAACCCCCAGATGCTGTGTGACTCCTCCACGGCCAGGTTGCTCCCAGATCAGCTAACAGCCAATCTGAATCTAACAGCTAAGGGCCAATCAGTTGGCCATTCTTTCCAGAGGTCCACAGGCTTACCAGGAATGATCTTTGACTAGGGGAGCCTGCAAAGAGGCCAGGGGAGATTGTCATCCAGCTGTGTCACAAAAGCTTTCCACCGAGGCCCACACGAGGTATAAGGAGCCAGCTCTCCATAGGACTTACTGCATCCACGTTCACAGAAAGAGCTTTGTTGAAGCTGAGATGCCATGTGACACACACATCATCCCTGCACCCCGGGGCCCTGGGAGTGATTTCATTTTTTCTCTTTGAGGTCAAATTCTCCTCAGGAGACAGATCCTCCTTTGCATAAGACGGTAAGAGCTGTGGGTTGGAAACCCTGATCAAGGCACCCTGGAGAATGCCCGGTCAAGGGGGACTTACGGGGGGTTGTCACATTTCCTCTGCCGGAAGCGGGCTCCTGTCCCACACGTCCGGCTGCACATGCTCCAAGCGCCCCATGGGCTCCAGTCTCCGTCCACGTGCTCCGGGATGGGCGTCTTGCTCACACACTCCCCTGCGCGGCACCACTGAAACACAGCAGGGCAGGCCACAGGCCCCAGGGGCCACACAGCTCCAATGAATCCAACCTGCTCACTCACCAGATCACTGCAAGTCCCTCCACATGAAAAAAAAAAAAAAAAAAAAAAACCACCATGCCATCCCCAAAGGCTTTTTGTAATTTGCACAAAAGTAGACTCTTTCAGGGTATGCATGCTTGTTAACTCCAGACAGTCCGTCCTTACTCAACCTGACACCCATATACCTGTGGGCTTTGCATTTGGCCCTAATGCTCCACATGAAATGTGCTCCCCTGAATTTTTCTAAGTTGTCAGGAAAAGGACTAATTCACATGGCTCATGAAGAGACCCAAGCTTCAGCAAGCTTTGCTTAACGTTGAGTGTGTCTCTCTGGAAGGCTGCGTTTCCTGGCTCTGGGGCTTTGCTTTGCACTTCAAAGCTGGGTTTGGTACTTGGAGATGACACTGCCAGGTCTGCATGGGAGAACCTTGGCTCTGAGAATAAAACAAAGCTACTTGTCTAAAACAGAATTTCCCAAAATGTGTGGCAGGCATATCCGGGGCCCGAGAGGTGATTTGGTGGTTTCAAATCATGGCACCTGATTCACTCCTTACAGTAAGACTAAGGAGAAATCTGTGGCTGCTGGCCCCGAATCCCTCTCCTTTCCAAAACCAATCTCTCCTGTTAATGAAGATCAGGCCTTGGGCTAGCTTTCTTAACCTCTAGTTAGAACTGCATCACAGGGCAGCCCCGGTGGTGCAGCGGTTTAGCACCACCTGAAGCCCGGGGTGTGATCCTGGAGTCCCGGGATCGAGTCCCACGTCAGGCTTCCTGCATGGAGCCTGCTTCTCCCTCTGCCTGTGTCTCTGCCTCTCTCTCGCTCTCTCTGAATAAATAAATCTTAAAAAAAAAAAAACTGCATCACATTGTTCTCATCCAACTCATTTTATGATAGCTTTTTGCATACAGCCAGTGATCCTGTTTTTGCATGTATGGTTTATTGATGAAAAAGCTTTTTTTTTTTTTAAAGGGTGTTCACTTGTGTGACAAAAAGAGTCAATTTAACAAAAATATTAAGCGACTCCTGTATCTTATCAGAAAAAAAGCAGAGAGGAGATAGAAGTGTTCCTCTTTGCCCAGAGTAGGTTCCAATGGCATTTCTGGAGCAGCCAGCAGAGCTTCAGGCACTACTGAGTACAGTGCAGACCACCGCTCTTCGGGAGACGTGCCCGATGCCCAGGAGACAGGGGCTAGGGAAGGGCTGTGGGAGGTGGGGGTTACCTTGTCTGCCCCACACTCGGTGCCGTCCAGGGGAGGGTCCAGCTTGGTCTTGCAGGACGTATCTCCTTCCACCAGGCACCACAGTCCAGCGCACATCAGATGCTGCTGACAAGGGAAGGAACAGAACTGCCTAGAACACCATATACAGGTCATTACTGGGGTCAGAAGGTGGGGCCCAATAACTGGTTTGGATTTGGAATTCAAAATGTGAAGGGAAGAAGGAGGGTTGTGAATCTGGATGTTTTAAAAAAAAAAAGTGTATCATTCAACTGGTTCATTTTAACTCCACAAAATTCTGTGTATAGACTCCTAGGAGGGTTGCCCTCATGGGGATTCATTTCGGCAATTCCTGCGTTAGCTACTGAGGGAGTGTCCACCGCAGGGTGCAGGCTGGGTGCCATTAACAAACACATATCTTCCATTTAATGTAGGAAGGTATGAGGCAGATACCCATGGGTTAGAGAGAGTGCACAGGAGGAGAATCTCCCTGGCCTGGCCTCCCCACGGAGGGCTTGCTGGAAGAGGCAGCTCCGTTGCTGAGGCTAGAGGGGCATTTATGCAGGCCTAGAATCCGGAGCTCGAATGCTGATAATGAGCTCAGAGACCCCAAGGGGTTAAAGAAAGGTTTTCCATCTCCCCGTGGTTACCCACATTTCTAGCTCAGCTGACTTATGCATGATTTGTTATAGTATTTCACCTAAGGCATTTCTTAACCTGCACAAATATACAGTGAAAATAACTCTACTTCAACAACAGGCATTTAAAAACACGCCCATTTGTATTAATAGGAAACTTGCACATAGACAAAGTGCTCAGGATGGGACCATTTATGAAAATAACCGGAGCAGACATGGCCAGTGTTCTCCCGGGCTGCCTCAGTCTCCCCTGCAGGATTCAGACCATTCAGTGTCTGCACACACTGGTGGCTGCTTCCTCAGTCTTTGTGCTGGGAGCCATCCTTTGACCACAGAGCAAGCTTCAACCACAGGGATGCAGCTGGACACTCCATCTCCCTGGGTGGGATGACTCTGAGGCAAGCTCCAGCTTCTCTCAGAGGGTCCCAGCAGGATGGCCCCATTGTCCATGAGGTGGTCTGCTCACCGGTGCACTTTAGACTCTCCACCCTCCTCTCTCACTTCCCTGCCCCCTCACTGTGCTTCCTGGGATTACTTCCCAGATAAACTCCTTGCACCCAAATCCTCGCCTCATGGTTTGAAAATTAAGAACAGATGTACTGAAGGCTCTTTTAAAGATGTAGTACTTCCAGGTTGCCAAACCTAGTCATGGGAAAAAGGCCTAAGCTGGAGCAGGGAGACCTCACCCTCCAGGGTATGGCCACGGCACCTGTGGGTGCAACTTGGGCAGAGTGAGGGTCAAGGGTCTTTGCTCAGGACAGGTCACAGTGGAGCTTGTAAAGAGTGTACCCTGCTTCGTGTTGAGGTCTGCCATTCCAAGTAATATCAAATATCTGCATAGGATAGATGTGCACTGTGCTGTCTAAAGTCAAAAAATATTTAGAAGTTTAAGAGACAAAGGGAGAAAAAGGGAAGGAAAGCAGAGCTGGAGGGGCTTTGACAAAGAGCTCAAAAGCCCACAGCTCTTGCTCATTTTTCAAGTATGCCGAAGCAGCTCTGTGCCCTTAAAGAAGTTGATGATTCAAGTGGAACAGTGCACATTTGGGTTCAGGAAAGCCCCTATGTTCCCATTATTGTTCGCCTCTCCATGGAATGGTAAAAAGATGAGAACTCTGAGTACAATGCCAGCTGGTCCCATAAAGACAGACTGAACCTCATTAAATGTTTGATTCCATGCACTTTAACCCTGGAGCTCTTTGAGAGTGTGGTGTCAGTGTATAGACACGTGTTCATGAGTCAAGGCTGACCCCAGAGGTAATTTATGGGATAGGAGAGCTTGGGATTAGGAGATGCATCTGCCCCATTGGGAGAGAGAGGAAGAAGGCAGTGTGAACTGTTATGTACTTAATAGCACATTCCCATAAAACTGTCCTAATCATCAGAGAAGAAGAGATGAGGTCAGGCAAAGATTTCTTAAGTAGAACACAAAACATACTAACCATAAAGGAAAAAATTAATGAATTATACTATATTACAATGAACTTCTATCAAAAGGCAACTGTAAGAAAGTGAGAGAGGAGGATATTTGCAATACGTGCAAGAGATATTTGTAATGTGTGGATCCAACAAAGGATTTGTATCGAAAGTGTATGTAAAAAACATGAAACAAAAGCTCCCAAAGACAATTAAAATGATGCAATATAAAAATGGGCAAAAAACTTGGGCACTTCACAAATGAGGGCATTTAAATGTAAGGATGGCCAGTAAATGTATGAACAGGTACTCAGTTTCAGTAGCCATCCAGGCAAAGGCAAATTAAAACCACCACTCAGGCGTCCCCAGTGGTTGAGCATCGGCTCAGGACGTGATTTCTGGGTCCTGGGATTGAGTCCAGCATCAGGCTCCCACAGGCAGCCTGCTTCTCCCTCTGCCTATGTCTCTGTCTCTCTGTCTCTCATGAATAAATAAATAAAATATTTTAAAAACCACCCAAAACCCCACCATTTGGTACCTCTACACACCTACCAGAATGGCTAGAATGACAGAGACATGAATACAAAGTGTTGGCAAGGATGTGGTGTGATAAGAACTCTCCTTAATTAATGATGAGCTTTTAAATTGGTTCAACAACTCTGAAAAACTCCTTGACAGTACTTAATAAAGCTTAAGACATGCTGGATGTTCTACTATTCATCAATTCCACTCCTACATATGCATCAGGCAGAAATGTGTGTATACGTTTACCAAAAACATTTTAATAATAAATTTATTTTTTATTGGTGTTCAATTTGCCAACATACAGAATAACACCCAGTGCTCATCCCGTCAAGTTCCCCCCTCAGTGCCCGTCATCCATTCACCCCCACCTCCCGCCCTCCACCCCTTCCACCACCCCTAGTTCGTTTCCCAGAGTTAGGAGTCTTCATGTTCTGTCTCCCTTTCTGATATTTCCCACACATTTCTTCTCCCTTCCCTTCTATTCCCTTTCACTATTATTTATATTCCCCAAATGAATGAGAGCATATAATGTTTGTCCTTCTCCGATTGACTTACTGCACTCAGCATAATACCCTCCAGTTCCATCCACGTTGAAGCAAATGGTGGGTATTTGTCATTTCTAATGGCTGAGTAATATTCCATTGTATACATAAACCACATCTTCTTTATCCATTCATCTTTTGATGGACACCAAGGCTCCTTCCACAGTTTGGCTATTGTGGACATTGCTGTTAGAAACATCGGGGTGCAGGTGTCTCAGCGTTTCATTACATCTGTATCTTTGGGGTAAATCCCCAACAGTACAATTGCTGGGTCGTAGGGCAGATCTATTTTTAACTCTCTGAGGAACCTCCACACAGTTTTCCAGAGTGGCCGCACCATTTCACATTCCCACCAGCAGTGTAGGAGGGTTCCCTTTTTTCCGCATCCTCTCCAATATTTGTGGTTTTTTGTCAAGAATGTTCATAGCAACAATCTTTGTGTCCAAATTGGAAATTGCCCAGGGGACGCCTGGGTGGCTCAGTGGTTGAGAGCCTCCCTTCGGCCTAGGGTGTGATCCTGGAGTCTCAGGATTGAGTCCCACATCGGGCTCCGTACATGAAGCCTGCTTCTCCCTCTGCCTGTGTCTCTGCCTCTCTCTCTCTGACTCACGGTAAATAAATAAAATCTTAAAAAAAAACACAAAAAAGGAACTGCCCAAATGGTCATCAACAGAGAAATTATGGATTATGGTCTATTAGGACAATGGAATACGGCATGATCCCATTTATATGAACTTCAAAAACAAGAGAAAACTGTAGTGTTGTGAGTCAGGATAGTGGTCACCTTTCTGTTTAGTTTCAACAAGGGGACTTTGGAGCTGCAGCCTCTGACCTCAGCTTGGCCATCAGCATTGCCCTGGGTGCCAGAGCTAATCAGCTGCCCTTCTGTGATTTGGTTTCAGTACTGGAAAAATGGTATGGACAGCACTAATGCTTGTTACCATGATGCCTTTTAGATAGTTGGCATTCATGTTGTGCTTTCTAAATGACAAAGTGCTCTGCTGTCTGTCATCCTGAGGCTCATGACAGCTGGGGGAGGCAGGTAGGACAGGACTTTCTCTTTTTTCCATTTTTTTCAAAGAAGAGGCACATGTTTATGTGGAAGTCAAGGGCCTGAGCTGGACCAAAATTACCAGGCTGGGAGTTCATCAATCTAGGTTCAAGGTTCACATCCTGGTTCTTGACTCATGTAGTGGCTCCACAGGTGTATTCACTCTCTAAAAAACTGAGCTCTAAATGTATGATCTGTGCATTTTTATGCATGCATAGTATACTATAAATAGTAAGACGTTTTACAGAGAGAGGGGAGAAGAGAGAAATGTATGCTCAAACTGGCGATGGAAGATTGTCTGGACCCAACCTATCACAAGGTAGAAGCAGGAAAATCAGGGTTTCACCAAGAAATTACAAGGATAGACCATATGTATAGGAAGTCATTCCTCCTATCAGGAGAAATACTTCATAGTGGGTAGTCTTGCAACTGCTGGTCTCTTTAGGGTGGAACACACACACTTCTCTCATAAGGAGAATTCTTGCTAGCCTGGGAATAGCCCTGAAACTCTCCAAAATGAACATCCTATCTATAGCTGATTCCAGCAATAACTCAGAGGTGAACAACAGTAAAAAAGAAACAATTTATACAAAGAACTACAAATATGAAGGGAGAAGGTACAAGAGGGAGAAAGCATTGAAGAATACTTACCAGATAATATCATAATACGGCTAAAAATAATGTGTAAGCCTATGGGCATTTTTTTTTAAACAGAGTAATTGTGTCTTTTTTTGTTTTTGCATTTGCAAAAAGCAAATATATAAGAACTCAGGGAAAAGATGGTCAGGTCAAAGGAGATAAAGTAGCAACATCCGAATGGGCCAAGGAAGGGGGAAAAAAAATCACATGACCAATGAAGACTGAGAGCAACATAAAAAGAGACACACCACTGAACACATAAAGGGGTATATAGAGTTGATGACTGAGAAAAAGTGAATGTAATAAAATAGAAATGAATAAACGATTTAAACAGATAAGACGAATGACAGACATGGAAGACACATAAAGGAGATGTGACACAAGCAAAAGTGGGAGGCAGGTGGGATGAGTTTTCTCTACATTTTTTCAGTGAGGGGACGGATGTTTGTGGAGGTCAAGGGCCCTGAGTTGGGCCAGAAGCACAGGACTCTTAAAGAAGAGAACCAAGGTAATGGAACAGAAAAGGTATCTGAAAAGAAATTCAAGACCCTATCCTGAAATGAAAGAAATCTCTGTTTCAGATTGAAAAGCAAAGCCCTATTCCAGGAAAACAGCAAAGAATAATGAACACAGAGGGATGTCCTGATAAAAGTTACTGAATTTCAGGGATAGAGCAAGAAATATTTTAGGCAGCCAGGAAAAAAGGATCAAGCTAGTGACAGTGGGAAAACACAGCAGGCTACCTGCAGATTTCTCCACAGCAGCACTCACTGCCAGATGGCAGTGGATGCCTAGAAAGACACAAGGAAAGAAAATGTAATCCAAACAGCTTCTAGCAACTAAAGGGTTGCTCAAGTATTTAGGTAACAGAAAATGATTTTTTAAAAATATTTTTGTCTATTTATTTGAAAGAGAGGAAGAGAGCACAAGTTAGGGGGAGTGGTGGAGGGAGAGGGAGAAGCAGGCTCCCCTCAGAGCAGGGAGCCAGATACAGGGCTTGATCCCAGGACCCCGAGATCATGACCTGAGCCAAAGTCAGACACTCAACTGACTGAGCCACCCAGGAACCCCCAGAAAATTATTTTTGAATCTATAAAGAAGCTGAATCCTTTTTTGGAGAAAATACTAGAGGATGATGTTAGCCAGAAGAGAAATAAAAGGAAAACCCAAGGGTTAGCAGTGAGCACCCAGTGAAGCATTGACTGAAATGTGGGGACTGAAGTTAGGAACAGAATGCATAGGATATAAAGTCAGATGAGCCAGAAGTGATATAGATACAAGAATAGCCTAGAAAAGAAGGTGCGGTGGGTGGAGGGCATAGGAGATTGTCCATATATATCCATTTCTTTATTGTTTCTAGTTGGGGGAGGAGCAAAACATAACAGATAAATATAGCAACTGGGATATCAGAGCTTTTAAAGGGAAAATGTTACCCACTAAGAAAAATAATTAAATTGAGGGGTAGAGGGAATGGAGAGAAGGGGTTTGAAGGTGGAAATGGTTTTATCATGCCCATGGAATTAGGATAGAGTAGAAACTCTAAAGAGAAGTTGGCCTATGGCACCTTTTTGCTTCTAGCAAATGTCAGAATAGATAGTCTGTGGGAGGCGGGGCTGCTCTTCCATTCCAAAAACAGGTAGGTATTGTAATAAAATGTCATTTTTTCCCCTGAAGATTTTACTTTTAGGTAATCTCTGCACCCATTGTGAGGCTCAAACTTACAACCCCAAGATCAAGAGTGTCATGCTCTTAACAACTGAGCCAGCCAGATGGCTCAAAAATGTCATTCTTATTGCTGAGCTCACCAGAAGTTAAGAAACTATTCAAGAAAACAAATACAAAATACACACATAGCTATACTTGTACATACTATTAACATAGTCTAGTCTGTAGTAAGCACTTAAAAGGGGTGCATTCCCCTGAGGGCCAGCAATGATCTTGACACTCCAGCTGGGAGAGTAAGTCTGGAATCTGGAAGGGTGTTTACCAGTTCTAGAAGGATTGGTGGCACTGGCTTGTTGAGACAAATATACAGACAAACATATAGCAACCACCATTCAGACTCTCAGAATTCCATGGTGATATTCAATAAAAGTAAACTCACAATGAAGCATGGAAACATAAATGACAGCTAACAGAAGCAACAAATAAAAGATTTAAACTTCCAAGGTGTTTAGATGATAGAATGATCAGATACAGAATATATAATAACCATAGGTGTGCCTGGGTGGCTCAGTCAGTTAAGTGCCCTACTCTTGATTTTGGCTCGGATCATGGTCTCAGGGTTGTGAGATTGAGCCCTGCACTGGGCTCCATGCTGGGAGTGGAGCCTGCTTAAGATTCTGTCTCTTCCCCTCCCCTTGCCTATTCTCTCCTTTCTAGAAAAAAAAAATCATTATAATAACTATCTCTAACATGTTTGAAGAAATAAAAGATGACATCATGTACACAAGCCAGTGGTGAAATACTATTGAATCAGGCAAATCTGAAAAAGAAACTAGAAAGCACTTTTATTATGAGACATTAAATGTATAACTGTTGAAGAAAAGCAGTGGATTCTGACATCACTGAGAGAGAGAATTAGTGACTGGAAAACAGATTTGAAAAAATATATAGATTGTAGCATGAAGACAAAAGAAATAGGAAAATACTGAAAAAAATGGATTAAGAGATAAGAAAGAGTAAAATATTGATGTATGTGTCTAATCATAGTCCCAGACAGATAGCAGAAAGAATGAAGAGAGGCAGTGTTTGAGAAGAAAATAGCTAACACAAAATACGTACTGTATAGAATAATGAGTCCTCCCACTTAGTAAAGGGGCAGTCTTCTAATATAGGCCCAACAACCCCCGTCTCCTCCTACTCATGCTCTTGTGTAACACCTTCTTTTTGTACATTTGACGAAACTACTTGCTTGCTTTGCATTCACTGAATGCAGCAAAAATCATAGGATATAATTTTAAGTAAAAAGAGAAATGTATTATTTAGGAAACAGATAAACCATAGTCAAATATGAGTTGGTCTCTAGGCGACAAATGTACTAGATATACTACTTGCTAACCTATTCAAGAAAAAGAGGAGACAATATGAATAAGACAGGAAGAAATGAGAAAGAAAAAAGAAAAAGAAAGGAAGAAAGAAGATAACAAAAATGTAAAGGAAATTTTATGTATGTATATATGTATGTCTGCATGTAAATTTTAAATAATAATCAGTGATCACTGAGCTCGATACATAAACTCGATATGAAATGATTTCCTTACAAGAAGAGCTATTGTACAGAATAGAATAAAAATGCATATGGACTAACTAATATAGAAGACCTAGGGAAGCTTGTCAATGAGCTACCCTTCCTGAAAACCTCTGGCCCACATAGTTTCTTAGTAGTATTTTTCATAGGGAGATTCTATTTAATCTTTCAGAAACAGATAACACCAATGCATTCAAACTGTTTAAGAGCATTGAAAAAAGGGGGATTTTTCCTTATACTTCACATTAATATCACATTGAAACCAAACTGAACAAGATAAGCACAACAAAAGAAAAAAGGTTCATATCAAACTCATTCATAAACACTGTGATGAAGATCCTAAATAAAATTTACTAATATAGTGAAGCATATAGTGAACCATGACCAAGTAAGGTTTATTCCAAGAATCTGAAGATGGTTCAATATTAGAAAACCTGCTAATATAATTTGCCACACTAATAATTCAAAGAGAACTCATCCAGTCCTCCCCATGGATGCTGAGAAGACATTTGATTAAATTTAATCACAATCTCTTATTAAAGTTAACAATGTACATAAATGGATACATCTTCTTTCATTTGATAAATATCTATTCATGCAGAAACGTCAGAAGCACTCTCATTAAAGTTGAGAAGAAGAAAAAAACGTATATTATCACACTGTTATTATTTTAGGTGAGAGAAGGAACTAGGGGTTAATAGAATTATATAACTAAAATAATCATATAACTAAAAACCCAAATACTTAACTAAAGAACCATTATAATCTCTAAAATAATTCGGTCAGATGGTTAGGTATAAAATTAAAATACAGTAATTAAAGCTCTTTATAAATAGCAACTACAATTTTAAAGATATACTGAAATAAAAGATCCCATTCAAATTGGAAAAAATATTCTATAGGAATAAATATAGTAAGAAAATTATAAAATATACATAAAGAAAAATAAAAATTTCCCTGAGGGAGCAAAGGAAGATGTTTTGAATAGATGTAAAGAAACGCTATGTAGGAAGACTCAAAAGTATAAAGGCATATATTTTTCACTAAGTCTCTAAAATAATATAACTGAATTAAAAATACCAACACATATGGAAAAATAAAAAATAATAGCCACTAAAACTGTGAAAAAGCATACGGCTAGTGTATTAAAATATTTTATAAAGCTACCATCATGTAAATATTAAGAGGTTCACAATTATATCAGTGAAATAGACTGGAAAAATCCAGAAATATATTTTAAAAACAAGATATAAAGAAGCATATTATAAAGATGACATTTCAAATTAATGGGGAGAAATGAATTAATTAATCAAGTATGGAACTACATGAGGGGTCATCTGGAAAAAAAGTCAGGTTGGATCCCTTACCTCACACCTAACACTAGAGTAAATGACTGCTGTATTAAAGATTCATACATAAAAATGTAATAATAAAAGTGCTAGAAGATATAACATGAATTAAGTTAATTTACAGTGTAGGAGTAGGAAAGACCTCTAAGCATGACATAAAACTCAGAAGCCTTATCAAGATATTGATGCATTTGACTTTACACACACACATACACACTTCTGCTTGACATAAAATCATAAAAAATAAAAGTAAACAAACTGCCAAAAAAATTGCAACTCCTATTTTAGCTAAATGGCCAATTTCCTTAATATATAAAATTTCCAACAAATCACTTAAAAAAGATCAGTAATCCAAAAGATTTAAAAAGATACTTCACAGAAAAGAGAACACAACTGGCTTCTTAATATATGAAAAAATGCTCAAACTCATTATGAGAAATGCCATTCAACCTGTCAACAGACTCATTTCCTAAATGGTCAGATTGTCAAGGGCCAGAGAGGCTGGGTGAAGATGTGGGAAAGCCGGCACTTCCATATGCTGTCTATGGTAGTGTAAAGAGATAAGCCTCTTTGGAGATCAATCTGACAATATCTATCAAGAACTGAGGCATGTACATAATTTCTTTTTTTTTTAATTTATTTTTTATTGGTGTTCAATTTACCAACATACAGAATAACCCCCAGTGCCCGTCACCCATTCACTCCCACCCCCCATCCTCCTCCCCTGCTACCACCCCTAGTTCGTTTCCCAGAGTTAGGAGTCTTTATGTTCTGTCTCCCTTTCTGATATTTCCCACACATTTCTTCTCCCTTCCCTTATATTCCCTTTCACTATTATTTATATTCCCCAAATGAATGAGAACATATAATGTTTGTCCTTCTTCTATTGACTTACTTCACTCAGCATGTACATAATTTCATCTCAAGTTCAAAGACAGGTAAAATTAATCTGTGGGTTCAGAAAGAAAGTGATTATTGCTGGGGGTTAGTGAATGGAAGAGGGCTTTAGGGAAGCTTCTGGAATTGCAGAAATGCTATATTTCTTCATGTGCAGGTTCTACTGATGTGTTGTTTATAAAAAATAAGTATAACTGTACACTTAGGATTTGAACTTTTCTGTTTCATGTTGTGCTCTATATAGGTGAATAAAATTCCAAAAATCACATACATGCAAAAGTGACTTTTTGTCCACTTCTAGGTATTTATCTTGTAGACTAATGGTTCTCAATTAGGGGTGATTTTGCCCTCCTACAAGATATTTGACAATGTGTGAAGACATTTTTTGGTTGTCACAACTTGGGGATGCCCCAGACTTAGAGTGGGCAGAGGCTAATGATGTTGCTAAATATCCTACAGTGCATAAGATAGTCCTGCAGCAAAGAATTATTTGCCCTCAGATATCAATAGTACTGAGGTCAGGAAACTTTGCTATAGATCAACTCAACAATAATGATAAAAAGAAAAATAATAAGTTACAGTGGATATAAGAGCCTCTAACTCTAGGAAACAAACTGAGGGTTGCTGGAGGGGAAGTGGGAGTGGGGAGGGGGTAACTGGGTGATGAGTATTAAGGAGGGCATGTGGTGTGAAGAGCACTGAGTGGTTATGTGCAACTGATGAATCACTAAATTCCATCTGTGAAACTAATAATATGCTATATGCTAATTAAATTGAATTTGAAAAAAAAAAAAGTTATGGTAGAGAATCCTCCAAGACACCTTAGCTGGGTGACCAAGGTTAATATCACCAGGACCGCAGTCCTCATTTATCCACAGGGGATATGTTCTAAGACTCCCAGTGGATGTCTGAAACCATGGACAGTACTGAACCCTATATATACTGTTATTTCCCATACGTACATATTTATGGCAGTGTTTGATTTATAAATTAGGCACACTAGGCCACCTGGGTGACTCAGTGGTTCAGCATCTGCCTTTGGCTCAGGCCATGATCCAGGGGTCCTAGGATCGAGTCCCGCATTTGCTCCCTGTGGGGAGCCTGCTTCTCCCTCTGCCTATGTCTCTGCTTCTCTCTCTGTGTCTCTCATGAGTGAATAAAATCTTAAAAGGAAATAAATTAGGCACACTAAGAGATGAAGACCAATTACAAAACAGAACAAGTATAACAATACAGCGTAATAAAAGTTTTGTGAGTGTGGTCTCTCTCAAAGTATCTTATTGTATTCACTCTTTTTTTTTTTTTTTGTATTCACCCTTCTTGTGATGACGTAAGATAATAAAATGCCTATATCACCTGATGAAGTATGTCATCACTTGATGATGTAGGCATTGTGACATAGGGATGAGCTACACCTGACCTGACCACATGCCACAGTTGACCGTAACTGAAACCACAGAAAGCAAAACTGCGGATAGGAGGCACCACTGTAACAGGATGTAATGTGGTCTCCTTCTCGATCATTCACAACCTCAATCTGATCATGAGAAACCTCAGGTAAACCCAGATCGCAAAATAACTTAGTGGTACTGTTCAAGGGATAAGGTCATGAAAGACAAGGAGCAGATGGGAGGAGACCAAGGAGATGGGACTAACTAAATGCAAAGCAGGATCCCAGAACAGAAAAGGGATATTGGCAGGAAAACCAGTGACCTCAGCATGTACTTTAATGAATAGTATTGTACCAGGATTCATATCCTGGTTTTGATCATGGTTCTAGGATTCTGTAAGATGCTGACATAGAGGGAAGCTGGGGAATAGGGGGAAGGTATATACTTTCTGTACTGTTTATGTACAAAAAAATTTTTTTTTAAAGATTTTATTTATTTATTCATGAGAGACACACAGAGAGAGGCAGGGACATAGGCAGAGGGAGGAGAAGCAGGCTCCATGCAGACAGCCCCATGCGGGACTCAATCCTGGGACTCCAGGATCATGCCCTGAGCCAAAGGCAGAAGCTCAGCTGCTGAGCCCACCCAGGCCTCGCTGTAACCCTTCTTTATTTTATTTTATTTTTTTTAAATTTTTTTTTGTAACCCTTCTTTAAATCAAAAGCTACCTCGAAAGGAAAAGTGAAAAAATAACACCATCTGTATTTAAATAAAAAAAGAGGATGGGGCAACTCTTATTTACACAGGTATTGAACAACTCTAAAATATAGTTAAGAGAAAAAAAAAGCGAGATATACAACAGCGTGGCAGGGTGCTCATATTCATATGAAAAAGTATGCAAATAGTGATATTTTGCATTTCACACCTTGTGCATACATTGCTTACTCAGAAAACAAACTGATTCTGAAAAGTCACACCAAGAGCCAAGCATCTGTGGTAGACATGGTCTTTGCTATCATTACTTAGCGCCTGCAATGCATATTTACAAAGTATCTGTCAGATAAATGTAAAAATGGCATTTTGGCTTTTCCGGAATGAATTCTTTTTTCATCCTCAAAACCACTGCCTCATTCAAGTCCTCTTCCTCTGGACAAATGCAATCATGTTCTGCAGGCTGTCTTGACTGCAGTCTTCCTCATGCTCAATATACCTGCAGAATCTCTTTGGAAACACAGATACCAACTTAACCCATCCATTGTTCTCTTCAGGACTCACTTAAAACCCCTATGACATAGGCCCTCCCCTCTCCCTGCTGCCTCCACGCACTCATGTACTAAGTGCACCTGACTATCCACATCCCATGGATCCTCTGCACCCCTACCCAGGCTGTGACTTCTCCCAGGTGAGCTTGCCCTGCCCAGTCTCCAGGACCCCCTCCCTGCAGGCTGGGCTGCACCACACCGGAGAAGTAAAGTGAACAGTGAGCATGACCTGCTGCCTGTCGTCAGAGAGTTCAGTCTAGGGAAGGAACCAGAACTGAAAAAATCAACAGAGTCATGAAATCATCCTCCATATTCTACAAGGCCAAATCCAGGACTTTGTAAAAGCTTTCCTTCTTTTCTCCATTCTCACCAGGAAGAACCCATTAGGGTTCTAAGAGCACTCCACAGCAACTGGTCCTGCCAAGTGACAGTGCCATGTGTCTCACCTGCTACCCCTTTGGCTCCCCTCCATCCTGAACTCCTAGGGGGCATGGGCGGTCTTTCATCACCTCCTCCTCTTATTAGTTGGCACATGCCTGGAAGCAAATGGTACCCACCAAAAAGGCCTTGCTGAATGAGCAAATGAATGGATGAACGAATACATTCACGAGTGAGGCCATGCACTGCTTTGATAGCATGAGGGAAAAGCTGATCTACTCTAAGCATTTACTAAGCTCAGGCATCAGGCTAAGTACTTTATCAGAATTATCTCATTACCACTCATGTCAATCTTAGGAGACAGAAATAATCACTCATCACACTTTGCAGTGACCTACCCAAGCTGCAGAGCTGGGACCTTTCCTGACCCTAGAAAAGACACTCTTATCCACTGGTTATAATACAGTTCTTGATGGGTCCCAATTTCCTCTTCTACTTCCTCCCCCTACAATCTCACATCCTCTGCATCAATCAGGCACGAGTATTCATCACTGTTTCATATTTGCAGTGGAATGGAATGGTTTGGGCCCTCTGCCTGCAATGTTCTGTTTGCAAGCACTGCTGAGCAACATAATCTTGGCTCAACTGAAATGTACAGCCACTTAAGCCGCATCAGGGGTGGGGTTGGGGGTGTACTGGCTCCCCCAGCTCCTGGCCAACATTGGAAACTAGGATGCTCAGCTTGAGACCAACTCCTGGATAAGAGGAATAAAGGAGAATCATGTTTGTAATGTACAGGTAATATTTTATCCCATCCTGGATTTTAACTTTTTGTTAAATGGTGAAAGTATCAAGTTTTACAGGAAAAAAAAAAAACTTTAATAGAGTTAGATGGGAAAGTAAAAAAACCCAAAACCAGGAAAAAAAAAAAAAAAAACCCACACCAAACCAAACCAGCAGCAGTGGAAAGCTACTGGTCTGGGGCAAAGAACAAGGAAAATGAAACAGCTGTCTTGTTCTAGCATCTGTTGCCTCACTGGCTACATTCAAGGTTTGGCAAAAGTCGTATCAACTACATTTTGTAGCAGAGTGTCTCCAGCAGCTGCGTGACAAATAAGCCAATGCCAAGCTTCCTTCCTGGCATACTGTGAAAACACAGGCAAGGTCTGAGTTCCTCCTAAGACAGCACTGTTCGTGCATTCAAAGCTTTACCATTTTTCTTCAACTGGTGGTGTCTGGTGACCGTTTTAAGTGCTGGGAAGGTTGTTTTGATTCTCTCCCTTACTGGGCACCCATGAAGTATTTGGAGAACAGCTCTGTCTCAAAGCGTACTGAAGGCGATGGTTATGTAAAAACCCTCAGAAATGTGTTGCTGATAACACAAGCCAAAAGGGAGATAAAATAAGAGCTGGATGAAAAGGTTACTAATCTAAATTTTCCACAAGTACTACTGCAGTTTGAAGCCTTCCCCCCGGCTGGAATGCCAGCCCCACTTCTGGAAGGCTCCCTGAGTCCTGAGGCTGGTCACTCCTTCCATGTCCTATAGGTTGCAGAGATGGTTACCTGGCTGGGGCCACTTTGGGTGGGGGGGAAGGGGGGAGGCTGCTGGGTGAAGACAGGGCCAGGGTCCTCGGGCATCTGCTAGCAAAGGGAGGGGATCAGGGATAAGAAATGGCAGATAACACACAACTTGCAAAGTCTGGGGAGCTCTCTGAGGAGGCAGTCTACTGTAAACTTCCAAACACTTCTGGAAAATTGGGGCCATCTGCTGCCAAAGCCCAACAGTTTTGAGAGAGGCTGCAGATGCTGGGCAGGAGACTGAGACTAAGGCAGGCAGGAGAGCTTTCAACCTGGCACCCAACCCAACATCCTACCGCGTGGCCCTGTCTGTCTGAGAGGGGCAGGGAGAGGCTGTGGCTTGGGCCAGCCATCCACTCTGGCCAGGTACGCAGCATTAAAGGGGCAGGTTTCATTTAGATAGGCAGTTCCCAAGCCCCACTGAGTGCGAGATCCCCCAGGAAAGCTGTCTTCTAGAGACTCAAAGGCCAAAGATCTGAAGGAGGGCATTAAAACTTCTGATATCCTCAGGAGGAGCTTCTAATGACCCACTCAGTTGAGAAGTGACCAACATCAGAGAGAAAGAACCTATAGTTCCAGGTGGAATTCTGATGCCCTGAGCTTCCTGGACCCCACAGGGATCTCTAGCCATCAAGATGCCTGTGAAAATCTCTGTGGGATTTGGGAAAGTTTGCAAAGAGCCTTTGCATCCCGGGGACTGGGGCTGTGCCAAGACAGAGCTACTGGACACTTCACATTAATTCCTGGTGCTCCCAGGGTAGCAGAAGGAATGTCAAGAACAGCATAAGGAAAGATGTGGAAAAGGACCAGCCAACAAGACTGTCAGCTAAACAGTGTCCTCTCTGCCACTGGCTCCAGGATGGAAAAAAAAATGGTACCAGCTAACCTTTACTGAGTGCATGTTACATGCTAAGTACTCTAACTCATGTGTTACTCAGCCCTCAGAATAACCCTATGTAATATGTAAGTAGAGCCATTTTTCCCATTTTGCAGATTGGAAAACTGAGGCAGAAGAGGCTGTGTAGCTCACTCAAGAGGCAGAGGCAAGACATGACCCTGGGTGTCTGACTTAGGAGACTACCTTCTTAAACACCATGTGATATGAAGAGCACCTCCACACTGTACTACTGAAAAGCTGAGAGAACTAAATGGGAAGAGCAAATAACAGGTAGAAAGAAGGCATAAGACCCTTAAATGCCTATTATCATTCCAGACACTCTCGCCTTCCTGAAACAGCTGGCCTACAGCTTCTGTGCTCGATACTCAAAAAAACAAAAAACAAAAAACAAAAAACAAACAAACAAAAAAGCAAGCAAGCAAGCACGATAGGCCCATCTCTGTCCATTGCAAATGCCATGATGTATAGGCACACTCTTGCTCAGGTCAATTATAAGGCTGGTGTTCATCACTTCCCACACTAACTTCCTTTCCAGGTGGGGTGGATCATGTGCAGACTTTCAGGGCAACCATGGTGGAATGTGTTGCCAAGAAGGCTGTAGGGTTAAGGGACAAGTGGTCGTTACATAGCAACTTTCAACTCAGAATCTCCAGGAACCAGGGTGATGAGCAGGGACGGATATATATCTTTCATGCTGGAAAAGGGTGGGGGCTTTAGGAGGTTGTGGTCATTGTCAGAACATTGTCCTAACTCCCCACTTCCCGCTCTGGTCTCCAGGAGCAATGTCACATTCTTCCTTTCAGTTGGCGATACCTACACTTTGGGCTTTCTTACCCCTTGCTGCACTCAGCAGGATAGCTGAGCCCCAATAGCTTTAAAGTCTTATTAAATAGTGACTATGCTTTCCAGTGACTTTCCTGAGACAGGAGGAACTTGTAATCATAAAGAAGATGGATTGAGTTAATTGCGTAAAGTTCATTTCCCCTTTGTAATAAATATTTACCATCCAGTGTTTATAACTTTTATGTTTGGACTTTCTTAAATGCTTTATTGAATTAAAAACATCACATTACCATTGGCTAAAAGAGGAGACAGCTATATTTGCCAATAATTGCTGCAAGAAATGCCAACTATTGATGCCAATTTTTTTTGGTAGTTCATATTTCCATAGACAGCTTTGAGCCTTACAATACCAGCATTTTGCAGACAGACATGAAAGATGTAATGGTGATGGTGTGGGGATCTCCAGAGCCCTAGACATGAAAATGGACTGTGTTTTAATTTTTCTTGGTTCTCTTGTATGCAAATCTTTAAGAAGGCAAGAAATCTGGTTAGTATTTGAGGCGAGGCTGCTCCCAAAGCAACTGTTTTTCCAAAGTCATTTACCCTATGCCTTTGAATGAGGAAATGGCTTATAATTTTGATTGATCTTAAAATGCCTATGAATTGTGTCAAAGAACATACACAAAGTCCCAGTCAGAAGGAGGTTCTGTATTTAAAATTCTGTCTAAAGCCTGTAAACACCTTTGCAGAATAATATTTGTCAATGCATAATTATAAAATTCTTAAGATTGCTAAGGAAACAATTAAATTTAAGGATCATCCAAAATACAAAAATAAATACCAACTTGTAACACAGTGACCCATGTGTTTTTTGGTCAACATATTACCTTAGAACATCTGGCTCTGGGTCTAATAACGACTGTAATTTCAAGATTATTTATCTATTTGAGAGAGAGAGAGAGAGAGACAGACAGACAGACAAAAGAACAAGTAGGGGGAAGAGCAAAGGGAGAGGGACAGACAGACTCTTGACTGGGCAGGGAGCCCAATGTGGGGCTCGACCTCATGACCCTGAGATCATGACCTGAGCGGAAATCAGGAATCAAATGCTTAATCGATGGAGCCACTCAGGCACCCCTAACCACTGTAATTTTAAAGTAGTGGTGAGTCTAAATGATAATTTGAGATAGCAGCTACAACTGTCACGCAGTATGAACTATCTGGGTGTCTTAATCCCGACAGTCATGGGTGCTATGACTGTTGTGGCTTACTGCCAACATCCATGGGTGAAGGAAATACAGTTGACCCTTGAACAACACAGATGTATGATTGCTGACCCCTGACACCATTGAAAATCCACATGTAACTCTTGGCTCCCCAAAAACCTGATTGCCAATCACCTACTGCTGATTGGAGGCATTCCCAATAACATAAGCAGTTGAGTAGCACATATTTTGTATGTTACCTGTATTATATACTGTATTCTTACAAAAAATTTAGTTTAGGTAAAAGAAAATGTTAAGAAAATCATAAGAGAAAACACACTCAAAGGCGCCTGGGTGGGTTCTTAGATCGAGCCCCCCCCCCCCTTCAGGTTCCCTGCTCAGTGGGGAGCCTGCTTCTCCCTCTCCTGCTGCCTTTCCTCCCCAGTTCATTCTCTCTCTCTCTCTCTCTCTCTCTCAAATAAAATAGAATCTTAAAAAAAAGAGAGAAAATACATTCATAGTACTGTACTGTATTTATATATATAAAAAAATCCATGTAGAAGTAGATTCATATAACTCAAACCTGTGTTGTTCAAGGGTCAACTGTACTCATGTCAGTTACAGATTGGAGAAAAATAAACTTTCATTATCCTTGTTCACAAAACCTCTGAAATCTACCTCTGCAGATCCTGGTTCAGAACCCCTGCTTCTGTACAATAATAAAGATGTGTCCATGAAAAATACAATCCTCTGAGACGATAGGCCTCTACCTTCTGCCAGGGATAAGCTTTTGTTCCTCATAAAAGGCAGAAGCAAAATGAAAATTCTTCTCACCGGTAGTCATGGTGGTTAGTATTTTTCTCAAAATATAATCTCCCCAGTTTCTTTTCTTCTTATTTTTATGGGTCTGTATTCCAGAAAAAGAATAAGAAAATGTTCAACTCCTCAACACTGGTGTATTTTGTGGTTTTCTTCCTTTGGTGGTGTCCAACCTCTGTTACGTTTTATTGTTTTTTTGTGTGTGATAGGCTTAAAGTTCTAGAAATTTCTAAAACATACACACACACACCCCCCACTTGCCTCACTGATGTTTAGGTACTTTTCCAACCTATCCCCCTACTACTCTGCACAGGCATGCCAGCTGAGGGGCTTGCCAGTGAAGTTCTCACCATCAACAAGCTTTGGGGGAGCCTGAACCTGAAAACATGGACAGTGTTCCCAACTGTCATGTGTGAGTGTGGTTTGTAAAAGAAGAGGTTCCTCCAGATTTTTGGAGTTGTAATGGCTTTGTGATATTCATTCCCCTAAAATTCCTGACTGGGAGTGTTTTTCTTTTCACTGTATCTAGAAAGTAGTAACTTTTTTTGCCTATTAAAGGGGGCCTCATGTGGTTTGGAGAATTTTACTGAGAATTCTGCATCACAGTCCCCTCTGAAATAACTGGAGATCCTTAACAGGTCATGATGTCATGGGAGTGATTATTATAAAGAACTGGACAGCTGGAGAAATGGGATGCACACGAGGGCCACATGGAGACTCCCCATGCAGAGGCCCTAATGTCAACTGCACCATTTTCTTAGCAGAATGGAGTATAAATGATTAACATGAAACGTGCACTTACAACCCACCTTTACATAACCTAGTTCTAATATGCTTAAGGGGTCACTGTAATATATGCTCACATTTTGTTTCATTTGTTGGCTTATTAGCTATAACTTTGTTGTATTAGTTATTGGTTGATTTATAGTTTCTTTCTGTGCAATTATTCTATCTAGTATATAGTGCAAAAACCTTACAATAGAATCTGACCCTTCCTCCTGTTCTGGCCTCTATGTGAATATCATGTGTTTTACTTTTATGAATGTCATAAACTCTACATTACTGTACTGGTTTCCCATGGCAAAGCTACTAGTGTTTCCTACTGCTTCTCTAACAAACATTGCTGTAAATTTAGTGGCTCGTGAGAATGCCAATTTCTCATCATACAGTTCTGGAGATTGAAAATCCAAAATCAGTCTCAATGGGCTTAAATCAAGGTTTTCACAGGGCTGGTTCCTTCTGGAGGCTCTGAGGGGAGAGTCTATTTCCCTGAATTTTCCAGCTCCTAGAGGCAGCCTTGCTCTCCTTGGCTGATGGCCACCTCCTTGCATGATTCCCACCTCTTCCTTCTGCTGTCATGTCTCCTACTACCTACTCTGATCTCCTGCCCCCCTCTCAGTAAGGACTCTTCTGATTATAACAGGCCCATCCAGATAATCCAGGAAATATCCCCATCTCAAGATCCTTAATGGAATAAAATCTGAGAAGTCCCTTTAGCCACCTAAGGTAAAGCTCACAGGTTCTGGGGATTAGGACATGGGCATCGACCATGACTGTATTCTTATTTTTTTCTTTAAGACAGTTGTTTAATCAATCAATGATCTTTTAAAGATATTTGAGTATATTTAAGTATATCATATATTCACCCATGTAGTCACAACTTCCAGGGTCCTTCATTTCTTTGTGTAAATTGATATTGCCATCTACTATAATTATCTTTCTGCATGAAACATTTCTGTTAATATTTCTTACAGTATGGGTTGGCCAGAAATGAATATTTTTAGCTTTTGAAAAACAGAAAATCTCCATTTCACCTTAATTTTTCAAAGACATTTTTGCTGGGGGTTGATTTCTAAGGTCACAGGCTTTTTTTCCCTCAGTACTTTAAAGATGCTGCTCTACCATCTTTAGGCTTGCATTGTTTCAAAGGAGAGATATGCCATCTTTTTTACCTTTGTTTATGTGTTCATAACTTCTACTCTGGCTGTTTTAAGATTTTCTCTTTATCATTATTTTTAAGCAAATGGATCATGATAAGCGTTGGTCTAGATTTCTTGTTTATGTTTCTTGTGCTTGAGGGTCATAGCTTCTTGGATGTGTGGGTGTATCATTTTCATCAAGCTTGGAAATTTTTTTAGCCATTATTTCTTCAAATATTTCTGTCCTTGCTCTTTCTCATTTCCTTCTGGGGTATCATCTGCATATACATCTTAGGCCACCTGAAGACCCATAGCTCACTGATACTGTCTTCTTTTTCTTATCTGTCCTTTTTCTCATGTTTCATTTTGGATAATTTTAATCACTTTGTGTTCAAGTTCACTGATCACTTCTGCAATCTCTCATTTCCTAGCAATAGGGTCTTTTTCACTTCAGATAGTATAGTTTTCACTTCTAGAGGTTTCCTTGGCATCTGTTTTATGTCTTCCATATCTCTACTTAACATGTTCAATCTTTCTGCTACCTTCTTGAACCTGGACAATGGTTACAATTACTATTTTAATGCCCTTGTCTGTTAATTCTATCTTTTGTGTCTTTCTCGGTTAGTTTTGATTGATTAATTTTTCTCCTCATTATGGATGTACTTTTCGGCTCCTTTGAAGGCCTGGTAATTTTTTATTTGATGCTAGACATTGTGAGTTTTATTTTATTAAGTGTTGGATGGTCTTCTATCTCTACAAATATTTTTGAGCTTTCTTCTAGGACCTGGTTAAGTCACCTGGTAAGAGTTTGATCCTTTCAGATTTTGCTTTTAAACTTTATTAGGTGGCACTAGACCAACATCCAGGATAAGGCTAATTTTGCCACACTACTGATGCAACACTCTTCTGTGCACTTCACATGAGTTCCAGAGATTGTTTCCTCTAATATTTTCAGATGGCCTTGGGTAGTCTTCTCACATGTACATTGCTGAGTACTAAGCTAAAGATTCATGGAGCTCTTGTGCACATTTCTGAGGTTCTTTATAAAGCTTTTTATTCTGTGGTACCTCTCTATGTGAACTCTAACTTCCTTGGCTTCTCTGTGCTCCCAGTTCCACTTCTTCAACTCAAGAAGACTTGTTTCTTCTCTGTTCTCCCTCTCTGTGCCACAGCCTGGAGACTGTCTAGGAAGTAAGCCAGGATAATCAGAGGGCTCACCTTATGTCCTTGACATCTCTCAAGGATCACAATTCTTTCTTGTTGGATGTCCAATGTCATGAAAAATCACTATTTTATATAGTTCATTTGATTTCTTAGTTGCTTAGTTGCAGGTGCGAAGGTAAATCTGGTCCCTGTTACTTCATCTTGGCCAAAGGCAGAAGTCAGAATAAGAAATTAAAGGCAAAATTGGGACTGTGGTCATTTCATTATATGAGATCCAACTCAATCCTCAAGGGAATTAAAGAATAGTAATGGTTATAAAGATCAGTTTGGCATTGGATTAAAAGACCTTTATGATTGGTTCTGGATGTCTCTGGCTGCCAGAAAAGTATAGGTTTTATATAATGCTTAATTTTTTCATGATCCTGAGAAGTTCGATACAGAGAAATGCTGATCCTACAGATGTACACAGATTAGTTCTGTGTTCCACTGGATGGGAGTCAGTGTTTTCCAGAAAAGTAATAATAGCACAAATATCAGCTCAAATACCTCAGTGCTGATGCTGTGACAGACTCAGTTCTCAGCACCTTATGTGTAGTGACTCACCAGGAGCCTTGGATTTCAATGATGGCACTAATGCACAGCATAGAGACACACAGAGATGGTCACCAGAACCAGCCTACAGTCACTCACCACCAGATCTACTGTGCTGCTTTGAACAATTTCTTGCCTTGGAAAGAAGGCACAGGAAGGAATAGATCCCTGCAAAAAATTTGATGGAGTTTTATATGTATGTTGGCTGGAACTCATGACCCCGAGATCATGACCCAAGACAAAATCAAGAGTCACACACTTAACCAGCTAAGCCACCCAGGCGCCCCTTACCAAATTAAAATTTTATTTAAAAAAATTTTTTGTTATATATATATATTTTTAATTGGAGTTTGATTTACGGGGAATACAAATTAAAATTTGAAATAGCATGGTCAGGGTAGGCCTCCTTAAGAAGGTTACCTCTGAAAAAACAAAGCCCCCCAGACTCAAAAAAAGATGAGGCACCTAGTCACAGGGACAAGTGGAGGAAGAGTGTCCAGCGAGAGGATGCAGGCAGCATGAAGCAGAGTGTGTTGTATTCCTGCCAATAGCATGCCTTGCCAGTTCAAGAAAGAGCAGGAAGGCAATTTAACTGGAACAGAGTGAGTGAAGGGGATGCCGAATGAAGTGAGGACAAGTAAGAGGAGAAGCGGCTCATAGCCACACCAGAAAGTCAGTGTTACAGGGAATAAGAAAGAAACAACACTCTTGCTCTTCTGCTATACTGAACACCAGCTGAAACATAGACCCATAAATGTATAACATGAGTAAACAGATGATAAAACAAGGCTTAGAATCCCTTAGTTGGGGGGCGTCTGCGGGCTTAGTTGAAGTGTCTGACTCTTGATTTTGGCTCAGGTCATGATCTCAGGGTCGTGGGATCAAGCCCTGGGTTGGGCTCCGTGTTCAGCTCTGCTTAAGACTCTCTCTCCCTCTCCCCGTTTGCTGTCTCTCTCTCTCTCTCAAATAAATTAATTAATCAAAAACAAACAAACAAACAAACAAATAAACAAAAAGAACCCCATAGTGGTGTGCTGCATAGTTTGGCTTTGAGTCCTATGGTGTGTCCCAGGCCTAGGGCAGCACTCGCAAAAGATCTTGTCCCCAGCTGGCCTCTGCCTCTCCCTTCCAGCAGTGCCTCTTGTGGGTTAGCAGGACATTTTTCTCCTGAGTGAAGTTACCACCATCTGACTGTGAGATTCACAATGAAGGAAGCACCCTCGCCATGCAAGCCGAAAATTTCTGCCAGTTCCCTGAGGCTGCAGGTCATCTAGTCAGACGTGCTGACAGGTGCTTCTTCACTCTGGCTAGGTACTGGGGAGAAAAACGTCCATTTCATTTTATTTAGTACTGAAGAACTCTCAAAGAAAAGGCAAGTGGGAAAATATATTTTGTGGTTCTGCTGAGCTGTGGCAATTCATTCTCAGCTTTCCTGTAACTCACAAAATGAGAAGATCTCACTTTATATACTTGTATCTTAAGCTTCTAGGGCAAAAGAAAAAATCACATAGCTAAGCTGATCAGTGCTTGTTGACATTTCGCCATGTTCTTTGAACAAAATGATGCTAGCAAAGGAAAATGAAATACCAGGTCACCTTCCTCCCTTTTGGGGTTTGTCTTTAAATGACTATACATGGCATTTCTTTTCTCCCTCGGTTATACACACACCTGGGTTTAGTCTGCAGCCCACCCCTCTTCCTGACCAGGTGACCTTGGAACATTACCTAACCTCTCTTGGCTTTTGTCTTCTCATCTGTTAAACGTGGTTCAAAGCCTCTGCCTCGACAATTATAGCCAGGGTTTCTGTGCCAGTACATGGAAAGTTGACCCTTCCTAAGCACTCCCTCTGCCTGGGAAATCATGAGCTCCCAGTATAGATATCTCCTTCCTCTTATCCCTCCTCCTGGCCCAACTGGTATACAATTGCCTGGGTCCTAAGAGGCAAATATGACTGATTGCAGTTCTCAGGAGGGAGGCAATCTCTGCCCAGCTTCCCCTCCACACACACACACCCCTGCCCCCTGTCCATCTTGCCCCTGGTTGGGCTAGTGCAGCCTGGCCTGCAACATCCTACCAACCCTGAGGAGACCCCCACAGTGAGCTGAGTGGCTGCTCTGTGCCCTGTGACTCAGCTGAGCACCTCCCTTTTCTCCACCTTGGCTGCCCAGGGCATCTCTACTCTTCCTGAATGCTCAGGGTCCTCTCCTGGGGTTCCATCCATATGGATTTTGTGCTGTCACCACATCATCAGAGGAGCCTCTGAAAGCTGCCCTTTCTGATGACTCTGGGCCATCAGGTACTTTTAAGGACTGAAGGCTGAGACAGGCAAACAAGGTGCTTCCTGGCTAGCACGTGGTATACGAAGGAGAGTATTAATGGTCAAGGCCAATGGTAAGCACCAGACGCCAGTGGCAGACTGCCAGAGATGATTTCATCCTGGAGCTCACTGCATTTCCCCATAGAGGTGTCCTTGTACCTTCCAGGTTCGAGGCATTGGGGTGTAAGGTGGGAGATGGCTCTCCATTACCAAGGTCTGGAAAGGACCCTTCCTGGCACCTCCACAGGGGGATGGAAGAGGATTCAGGACAAGGCTGTGAACAAATGCCCTTTGGAGAAACAGCTGGCAGGAGGTGCTAGACTGGTTTTGAGGTGAAACCCTCTTCTGCACCCCAAACAAGGGCAAGCAATGCTCCACCTGAGGACTCGCCCCGATTTCCTGAACCAACTCCCACAGAGCCAGGAAGCCCTTGAGGGGCAGCGTCCTGCCTTATGGGCTCCAGGCTGACTTGTTCTGCTGCCTGTGACCCTAGGGTCTCATTCTGGAGGCATAGTCCCTCGTGTGTCTGTCTTGGAGTTGGTCTTGCCCTGGGTTCTTGCTCTGGGAACCTGTCCAGCCCTCCAGGCTCCCTCCCTGGGACTCGATGCCATCCTGAGCTCCAACACCAGGACAGCCCTTCCACTGGGTGTCTCCTGAGTCCTACATGTCCCCACCCTACCTAGTTCTCCTGCTTCTGTCCTTCTGGCTCTGCTCCCCTACCTGAGCCAACTGCCAGCTAGAATATAGGCTGCTCTGGCCTTCCCCTAGGCCATGGCATGGAGATGGCACTGCCCCAGGTCCTGGCACATCCATCTTGGCACCTCCATCCCCAGGGGTGGCCAGGCCACAGCTTGCTGTCTACAGTATAGTGAGAAAGTGTGTGCTCTGTGGGTAAACAGACCTGAGACAAATCCTTGCTCTACTTTCTACTAACCAAGCCATTTTGGATGACTGCATAACCTCTGATGCTTGGTGTTACCATCTGTACACTGGGGAGAGTAATCCAGAGAGCCCGTGGTGAGGGCTAATCTGACTCACACATTAGGTAGCAAAGGACAAAACACATGAGCATTGCTCACTGAATGGTAACATCTTAACAGGGTTATTGACGCTACTATCAAATAGCCAATTTATTATTTATTAGATGTTCTTGACCTGACACTTTCCAACACTTCACGGCTTTTTGCTGCTTTCCATAGCTACCCAGGGTTTAATATCGGGTGACATCACATCACTTCCAAGGAGGATGGGTGAATTTTCTTTTCCCTAGTGTCCTAAATTTTTCATGTTACGCCATTAGGCTATGAAAGAAGAAAGAAAAAAGAAATGCCTTTGGATTAAAACAAAACATTAGGTTCTTCTTGTTGGTAGGGACTCTGAAGTGTGCCCCTATAAAGCTGCCTGTGTGTGAGGAAGTGTGTATGTTTAGGTGTGAGGCTCTCTATGTGTGCATCTGTGCAACTGCCTGTGAGGGTGTACGTATATGTAGGCCAACGTAAGTGAAAATGTGCATGCACATATGTGTGTGTATGTTTGTATGTGGCATATGGATAGTTGTATCCTCCGACAGAAGCCAGATGCTCCTTCCTGTGTCAGTCCTCTGGTGGCTGCTTACCTCCATGTTTCTGCAGAAGGTGGCGTTGGTGCCAAACAGGATCTGGCACTGCTCGTTGGCACTGTAGTGCATGCCCGGCAGCTTGTGAGGGAGACGCACCACGTGCTGGCTCCGGGGGTCTGTGACCAGCAAACAGGTGCTGACTTTCGACCTGAAATGGCCAAGAGGCAAGTTGACTTGCAAGTGTACATACTGCTCAGGTGTTTGTTCTGTCAGTCAAGAGAAGGCAAGAAGGATGCATCTCCAAATTACCTATGGAAGATGACTCAGGCATTGGATATGTAGATTGTGCTTTTTTTCCTCTCTCTCTTTTTGCTCTTTTTCTACCTGGCTGAATGTAGATCTTTACTGCAAAGGCAATGGGAGTTTAGCAACTAGGAAAGGGCCTGAGAATAACACCCATGAGGCTAATGTACTTTTCTCAAGGTTGAGCTTTCTTGGATGAAAATGCTTTTGAAATAGATTCCTATGGTATTTTCTTAGAATATGTCTTTGAGCAAAATTACTAAGAGTGAAGAAAAAAAATAGAAGTTAGGATTGTTTTTGTTTTATTTCAAATAAAAACAAAGTGTTTATTTCCAACTCTGCAGATTCACTTGGAGGGCCTGTGGCAGGCTGTGGTCACTGACTGGTATATGTGTTCCATCCCTGAAAGCTGGCTGGTGGCACAATCTGCAAAAGACATCAGGATCGCAACCAGGGTAGAAATGTCCACAGATGTTGCGAACAGTTCTGAGAAACTAAACTGGGGGAGCTGTGAGGCTATGGCTCCATTATGAGGTTATATACTAGAATGCTTTGACTTCTCAATTCCCCAAACAAGGTAGATGGTAGTGGAAAGGAAACCCAGCCTCTTGCCAAAATTCTTGAAGAAAAGAATTACACACAAGTACACTCAGGCTGACGCTGGCCCACCTCTCCCAGACTCAGACCCACACAACACTTTAACAAAGGCATGGGATCAGCAACATGTAAATGAGCAAATGAAAATACCCTACCTTGTTTCATTGACCCTTCTAGGAAAAATGAAACAATGTCAAGTGGCTTACAACATTTCATTAAGATTCTGTGATAACAAGTGATAACAAGTACTCAGGAGGAAATAGATTATATTAAAACTAACAAGCCCATTTTTAAGACATGTGTACCACCTAATTTCTCCACCCACAGGAGATGTAATGAAAGAAGACCCAGGATGAGGACAGCAGGCAGAGTGACGCCTTTGGCTGCTCCATCCCGAATTCACTAGGTGCTTTAATGTGTTACTGAGCTTGCAAAGCTCTATAGAAAGGGAAGACTCACTTGAGTCCCTTTCATCTCCATGGAGTGGACAGATGAATCCAACTAAGTAATGAGGTGATCTAGATCTGCGCATCAAATCTGTAAGCTTATCCCTGAGGTCTTGACACTAAGGGACCCTCCCAGTACATGAGCTAAGACTTTGACAAAGGCCCAAAATCAGATAGCCAGTTCTTCTGTAAAAATATGCAAGTGGAATGGTACAGATACATTCTGCAAAGAAAGTGCCAGTGAGATAGAGCCTATCCCCACATGTGAGGGAGGTGAGGAAGCCCTGCTCCCCAGAAAATGCGCTCCCCATTAAGGGAAACAGCCTCAGCACTAAGGAAATGTCCTTTTCTGTAGCACCCAAGGGATGCTGTTAAGGGAGTATCCATTCAGGGTCAAAATACCTCAGAGAAATGAAGTGGGGTTCTTTTCAAGATACAGTCACTGTTGACATTCAGTCAATCAACAAAGCATTTATGAATAGCAGCTGGGTGCCCAGCATCATACAAGACACACACTTGGGAGGAAATTGGGCCAGATATGGGAGGTTCTGTACCTCTTTAGGCCAGTTCAGAGTTCTAAGAGATTCATTTCTCCTTCCCACACTTGCTAAGACTCTAATTGTTGTGCTTTCTGGAAGTACTTTCTATTGTAGTGATTGTACAGAATGATTCAAGGACTTACTTGAGGAAGTTTTCAAGGTCATCACGACTGCAGGAGGACCAAGAGAGGTCACTGGGGTTCCGGCCCTTTACCCACTCTCCTGACATGATGTGGGATCTGCCGGCGCAGGATGAGTGGTCATCGTCATGGTTCATCCCCAAGCTGCCCGAGGGAAAGTAAGAGGAGAGAGGGACACTTATGCTACAGGCTTTCATCTCCAGTTCCAGGTTCCAGCATACAATGCTAACTTAAGTCAAATCTGAAAGACCAAGAGTAACACAGGCTGATGCCCGGTACTTGGCTACTCTCAACAGAGCAGACCAAAAGCCATGAGCTTACAGAGAAACAGAGCAATGGTTTCCTTACTTCATGCATGAAGACTGATAGAGCAAATGGAATACCACAGCATTTGTTAAATAAATGAATAAATGAACCTATAATATCACAGTTAATATAGAATTATATAGCTGCTGCAGGAGGGAAGCTCCCCAGAACCCACAACTGCACACCCGTGTTCAGAACACTGGGGGCTCTGCTTCTGGCCCAGCTGTCCCTAGCCCAGGACCCCTCATTGCCCTGGCTGCCCCACAGTGATAGAACTCCCTCCTCATGCTCCCTGGGAACAAGGAGAGTGCAGGCAGATGGCACCCGAACATGGATTAATATAGAATTAACTGTGATATTATAGGTTCAGATATTATAGGTCTTAAACTGCAAGTTTCTGATGATTACACTTGTTTTTTAATACTAAAATATGTCCATGTTAATGACTGAAATGTTTTGCTGCCTTATGGAGAAGTCACTATGTGAAAGTCTAGTGGAGACCATCCAAGACTTTGACTTCTATAATATCATGGGTGCAAATCTTTGTATCAGTGAAGAATGTGGTTTTTCTATCTTTCACACATCATTATACCTGGATTCACCAAGATCAGACCTGTCACCTTCCCTGCCCAGTCGTACCTAATAGATACCAGGACACCCGTCTAGACGTGTGTGGCTGACCATGCACTATAATGCACTATAAGCTGAACTGATGATCTTAGTTTGCACTTATGCTGTCACTGGGATAACCTGGGTCACAGAACATACATGATCAGATGGCCCACGCTTTGCTGACCTGTGATTTCCAGGGCAGTCTCACTGCCAAAGGAGGCCCATCCTTTGTCAACAAGTTCAATGGAGAAAACATACACTTTCCTTCATTCAAAAATATTTATTAGAGGTTTCCCAAGTGCCAGCTAATGGACTAGAAAGAGAACAAATAATAGTGCACAATATGCCATCCCTGACCTCAGATCACTGCCAGCCTGGGTGAGAAGACACAAACAGAGATAATTATAAAAAGAGGTTCTAAAGGCTTCTCCAGAGCCACTTTTCCCAGTTTCCTTCATCTGCCTCTGACCATCTTCCATCCATTCTCCCTGCTTGCTGCTTAATCAAGGTGTCTTTTGGTGTCTTTTGACAGAGGCCTGCCTGTATTCTTACTCTGCATGCCCTCCAGCCACTCCATACTCTTTCCTATGAGACACAACCTTCACCACCACCATGCGGAGTTAGATTAACCAAAACTCTCCGCGTCCTCTGTAAGATACACTGCCTGGCACTCATGCTCCTCAGTCTCTGGGGTGGCAGGGCACTCTCTGATCACCCACACGTTGCTGCTGCTCATATGCGGTGAGGGTACACTTAACCAAGGCTTAATTGTATTTATTCTCAAACCTATTTATGTCAGTAATACTTGTTATTTCAACAAATATGTCTGGTTACATGTTGTTTTAATCAATGAAATGAGAACAAAAGTAGTTATTTTCATGAAAATAACTTAGCTAGTAGCTAAAAATTGACCACTGCCAAATTGGGGGTGGGTAAGACAAGTGTAAAAGATGAAGGGGAAAAAATCGTAAATATCTGCCCTGGACTGCTTCACAAGGGTCTTTTATGTCCTACTCCATCTAAGAAAGAAAAAAGAAAAAGAAACCGGAATTCTGACTCATTTCATTATAGTTGTGGCTTTGTGTGAGGCATGTGATGTGCACATCCAGTCGGCAGACATGCATTCTCAAAGAAAAAGCTTTCACCTTTGCCGTAAAATTGATGAAAAAATTAACATCTTCATGGCTTAAGCTAAAATAAAATGTTTAAGGCACTGAAGTATAATTTCTTTGTTTCCTCACTTGTACCAATTTTTTTGGTCAGTTGGTCAACTGACTAACTACTATCCTGTCAGAAGAAAGCACACCTATGTGTTGATGGCCACATTTTCCCATGGCCTGGACCCCTCTACTAGACTTTACCCTGAATAATGTCCTCCCTCTGCATTTCCCAAAGGCTCTTCCAGCTCCCCAGATTCCGTCAGGGTGGCTTTCTATCCCAGATTCTCTAACAGTGACCAGCACAGAGTGGGTACTCTGAGTGTTTATTGAATGAATTCTCTATTTAATACTGGCGAAAGCATCACAAAATCGGAGAATCCATATACATTACAGGGGTGATAAGTCTACTGCAGTGATGACGGCTTGTTCTGGTTAGATTCAGTCTTGCCTTCCTGCCAAGAAATCCATCCAATTCAAGTGAAATGAAGAGACTGTCAGATAAGTCTGACCAAAAGGAATAATTTAGATCTATTTCTAATGGTACTTTGCTGAATGAGTCCTATTTTTCAGTGCCACTACTCAATTTTTTAGGTTTTCTTTTTTCTTTTTTGCCTTATTATCTATCCATAGCCATCCATTTGCCTGTCCAACTATTATCTCTTTGTTTTCTGTTAACTTTTAAAGGCACTAGCTGGTTTTTCAAATTCATTTAGCAGATGATGTTAAAAGTCATCTGAAATTTTATTTTGTTTTTTTTTTTTTTAATTTTTTATTTATTTATGATAGTCACAGAGAGAGAGAGAGAGGCAGAGACACAGGCGGAGGGAGAAGCAGGCTCCATGCACCGGGAGCCTGATGTGGGATTCGATCCCGGGTCTCCAGGATCGCGCCCTGGGCCAAAGGCAGGCGCCAAACCGCTGCGCCACCCAGGGATCTCCTGAAATTTTATTTTGGATTTGATTTGGTATCTTTAAATAAAACCAGTGATGGAGTTTTCCTTTTTTTTTTTTTTTTTTTGTCTATTTTTTTTTATTGGAGTTCGATTTGCCAACATATAACACCCGGTGCTCATCTCATCAAGTGCCCCCCTCAGTGCCTGTCACCCAGTCTAGATCTTCTGAAAATGCTGATAGATTTCAGTGACCTCTGCTAAATGTGTAACGGTTACAGAAATAAGATGTCTCATGAAGAACGTGGCTTCATCCCATCTTCAATGACAAGGCGTAAGCATAGCACGCGGACCAGATGCAACTGCTTTGTTGTCAACCTTGGAGAACCCAATCCAACAGAGAACCCACCCATGAGTCTGTTGTTCTTCTAGCTTTGCACTTTCATAAGCCAGTTCTCATCATCCTGGGCTGGGATCTCTTGAGAGAGAGAGAGTGACCACCAGATGGGTTTTTTCAAACAACAAGGATGTTGTTTGGGAAACCACAATTGGAGGAGCTCCAAGCCCTGGCAGAGTGGCCTCACCACATATGGAGGAATGTTTCGTTTGTGACTGCTTCTAAGTTTTCTCCGGTGGTCAAGTTGGTTGTAAAATGAAAGAGACTCCTTTGCTCTCACTGCCAGACTCTGCTGGCCAGAGGGCCTGGTCTCTCAGGAGACAAAACTGTGTTTTAAACAGTGCTCAGAAAAGCTGACTATGCCGTCCACAACTGTATGCCTGCACGGTATGTTATGTTAGTGTTTCACTATGCTGGCCCCAGAAAAGGACTTCCCCAAGGAATGTTCCAGTCAGCAAGATCAGCCAAGAGTGGGATTCTTGGATTTCTGCAGCCTGTGTCTAACACAGATCATGCTTGATCTGGTTTAAAATGCTCAAATGCTAACTAAGTACCTCATAAATTTACAGTTTGATGAACTAGCATTGGGCTGGGAGTCTTGATATTTGAGGTTTACATAAACTACTGTTTAGGCTATTTTTAGATTAATTTCGGGATTACTGGACTGAGAAATGTATGTTGTTTTAGGTTTATGTTCTGGGGCATCTATTACTCCTGGCAACATTATATTAAAAAAAAAAAAAAAAAACGAGTAGCAATAAGCATACACAGTAACTCTAACTTTAAATAACAGTGGGGTTAAGGACACAGACAGGCTTCACATCACATGTGACCCAGATTTATCAGACACAATAACCACTTAATGGCTTGAATTTATTTTATCTTAAAACAAATAACACACTGCTTCTGTATTTGCTTTAGGAAATCCAATATATACCATGCAGGAAATTCTAAGAGAATCCCTACAATGTTCAACCCCTCCTACCTTCACCCCAAATTCTGAAAACCATGGAGAGGGCTGGGTGTTTTAGACTTGATATATACACCATTTTGAAAGCTTTGGTTTTACCTGGCTTTGAGCCTATCTGTCTGTTTCTCAGAAGCTTTGGGGTTTTGACTTCAGGTATGTAATCAGATCCTACCTCTCCTCAAAGTAGTTTTGCCTGGGAACCTAGGGAAATGGCTCCTGTGATGTAGCCTCTCCACTGAAGGGGTCCTCAGCCAGGCCAGGCCCTAACCTAATAGCCCTATGAGCACACTGACAGTCCCTTTTCAGTAAATGCTCACTGATGCTACAGTAACAGGGAGGCCTCATGGCAGTTTCTAGGAAATGATAGGCAGATTTGCATCGTTAATATTACTCTACATGATAATAACCAAAACACCAGCTTTATAGTAGGAGGAAAATTCTCAACTGTCAGTATTTCTTTGCCAAGAACCATACCATGCCTTCAATCTCCAGCTACTCAGAAATGTCACCTACAAGTGCTGAAAGTCACTAGGGGTGACAGTTTGCACTGGCTTATGCAGGTTAAATTGTCATAATGATCCATAACTCCATTATGGGGAACAAAACAGAAGGCAACAGTAACATCAAAATCCTCTCACCCCAGAGAAGTCTTTGTTTTTATTTTTGCTCAGGGAAATGAGCCTACCAGCCTTCAGGGATTCAGTAGCAATGCAACCACCAGAGTAGATCTGGGGTCTCTACAGATTCAATGTTACCTCCTACACATTCAGGATCATCATGGTATGAATAATCCTAAAATATCACATAATTCTGAATCACCAGTGGTGAATAATGATTCATACAGCACTGGTGTGACATGAATCACCAGTGGTGAATAATGATCCATACAGCACTGGTACTACACTTTGCTGTAGTAGATTACATCATAGTAGGTGAAAGTGGATAAGACACCTATAGTATAAACCATCTCTCTTCACTAGCAAGAGTACTAAAGTAACAAAAACACTCACGTTCTTGAATTTCTACAATAATAGATTTTGATGTCAGGTAGAAGAGTCAGCTCTGTCCTCTCCTCACTCTTGCCTGGGATTGTGTATGTGTGCACGTGTGTGCGTATGTGTTTATTCATACCAAAGATTCATATCATATAGGCTTTTAATTTTTCATTTAACAATTCGATTAACTGCTAAAAAATTTATTTAACAAAAATTCATTAAGAGAGGTAAAGAGAGACAAAGAAAAGAAAAGAAGATAAGGAGCATAGCCTGGGTAATGGTACCCCTCATTCCAGGGCCTGAGCATGTATGCTTGTGTGTGTAAGAGCATGCATGCCCTAAGAGAGTGTGACAGAGCTGTATATCTGCCCTCCTCCCAGGAGTCTCAGGGCCTCCCTGTGACCACAGCATCATACAGAGGGTGATTCTGCTGTTTCACAAAAAATGGTGCCCATTTTTCATACAACATGGGCATGAGGTATGGAGTCTTGACAGGTAAAGTTTAAATTTCATCTGATGCTTGAAGAAAAGGTTGCTGGTTCCCATAGTGGTAGGAAGATTGAATGTGATGGACTTGGTGTCCAGTGCCTGAAGTGGCACTTTTGAAAAGTGATTTTTAGAGGTAATGTTGATATTTTCACCTTTTATTCTTGTTAAAGAATCTCACTGTACAAAGTGCTGTGGCATTACTGTGCTATCATTTGGCCTGAGTATTTTCACTTGTATTTTTATAGCTTCCAGATGAGGCAAACACTTCCTCCATCCTTGATGAGTCCCTTTGGGGGCTGTAAAGCGAATGTGATTTGTTGGAAGCCATACACCAGGTTAGACTCCTCACGGCTGGCCAGTCTCTTTTTTCTGAGACCATCTTTCCAGGCCAGGTGGACCAGAGCAGGCACCCGTGCTGCTCAATGATGAGGCTTCACCCCTTCCAGCACCTTCCCCCACAGACTCCCCACTGCTTAGACATGTACACAAACTGCAGCTGGCTTTAATCTCCATATGGTTTCCAATTTTTTTTATTGTTTTAATGAAAATATGTAAACAAAGAGATGATAAAATTCAAAGAGATACATGTACCCCTGTGTTTATAACAGCATTATTTACAACAGCCAAGATATGGAAGCAGCCCAAGTGTCTGTTGACAGTGAATGGATAAAGAAGATGTGGCAAATAAATGGAATGTTATTCAGCCACAAAAAGAATGAAATCTTGCTATCTGCAGAAACATGGAGGGAGCTACAGAGTATAATGCTAAGTGAAATAAGTCATTCAGAGAAAGACAAATACCATATGATTTCACTCATATGTGGAATTTAAGAAACAAACAAAAAGAGAAAAGAGAGACAAACCAAGAAACAGACTCTTAACCACAGAGAACAAACTGAGGGTTGCTGGAGAGGAGGTGGGTAGGGATGGGTGAAATAGGTGATGGGCATTAAGGAGCGCATTTCTAAAGGAATGGAAGTAGGGTGGGAAAACACACACACGTGCCTGAGGGAAGGTGGTAGCCCCCCAACGGCAAGCCCAGGTGCCCTCAGAGAGCTGCAAAGTTAGTGAGGAAAGTGGGGAGATGCCATGCCAAGGGAAGGTGGGCTCGCGGTGAATGGAAAAGTTGCTACCCTATTAAATGCCTTTATGTCCCATTTTTCTTTTGCAGTGAGCTCGCTGAAGAGAATGGGCCTGTTCTGCAAGATGTGGCACAGGGACTACAAGTGTGGGACCCCTCAACAGCAGCTTTGCGGGAGCCTCAGAAGCCCAACTGCTCTCGGCAGGCAGTCATCCCATGACTGCAGACTCCCCCAGGATGCCTGTGAAGGATGATTGCTGATGACCACTGGTCAATGCCATGTGTTGCCCTTTGTAGGAAGAGGATGAAGATGGGGGCTCATGGCACAGCATCTTGTTTCTTTTCATCTCCTAGTAGCAGATCTAGGTTTGAACACACAGGTCATGCTCTTGCATGTCTCCCTGCACATCCAGCAGTGGAGGTTGGTAAAGGCTCGAGGCACACAGGCCTGTAGGGCTGAAGCTGTTGTCATCTTCGTGAAAACCTATTTCCAGGCTCTGATAACTCCTACTGGCTCACCAGCCCAGGTGCCTCTGGTCTTGCCCACCCCTGACAAACATGGTCCTGACATCCTAAAATGGGCCACCCTTCCCTGCTCCAGCAGCTCTCAGAACAGGGCAGGGCACAGAGAAGGGCTCAATAAATGGCCATTAAATAAATGTGCACATGAACATCTAGGTCCATATGGCAGCCAACTAGCACACAGAGCAGGGCTACATGTGGTGTCCTTCTTCTGCCTCATTAACATAAGGCAATTCCATGAAAGGATGGTCCCCAACATGATCACATGAGTGGCACCTCCTTGGGAGGTTCATAGCCTTCTCTACACAGTATCCTTGCTGCTTAAAGCAGTCTCTGAGTGCATTCAGAACTGATGCAAGCAAACATGCATGTCACTACTTCCACAGACTTAACAATCAAATGGTGCTTGAAAATTTTACCCCCCTAAAAAATATCTGCAAAATTATGTTGACTTCTGACCTGAGAAGACATTCTATAAAAGAGGAGGGAAAAGTGTGAAGGAGATTCCAGGTACATATTCCAAAGAAGTCTAGAATGGTAGGTACATTGATGGAATTAGGATCTAGCTTCCCAAGGGGACTGCTCTAGAGGTGACAGCACTGATTCAGCTGGAAAGGCTGTACAGTGTTAAGAAAAAACTCTACCTCTGACAAGGAGTCAATTCTCCTTCCTTCTTCTCCTTAGTCTTTTTTTTTTTTTTTCCAGGATTATCTTCGGGTATTTTAAGAACTTTATTCCCATATGTGCTTTGGCTTGTTGAGTTCCACAGAAAGCCCTTTTAGCTTGGGACTGCACTGAATAACCTGATTTCTAGAATCACTGAAGTTTTGAGTCTTGCCAGCCTGGGACACAGGCACCTGTTTATCTTTCCAGGCTTTCTTGAATGACCTCTGGCAAACTTTTATTTTGGATAAAAAGGTCTTATATTTCTTATTTGCACCATTCTTGGGTATTGCACATCTTTGGTAGATGTGCAATGTGGTGAACGAGATCTGCTTTTTATTGTTCTGTAACTGATCTGCGTACAGGGGAATCATGGATTCTTGTATATGTATGGGTCTTGTGATCTGTACCAATTTGAACACAGTGGTTGGAATAGGTTGTCAGATGATTCTCTTACCATGTGCAGATAACAACCACTCTGACTCTTCCCTTTCAATGTTCATACCACACTTCTTGCCTTAAGAGATCTGACAGACTTCCAAAACAATGTAAAATATTAGTTACCATATGGGCACCTATACCCAAGTCTAATGGGTATAGGTGCCAAGTCTAATGGGAATTCTATTAATTCATGCACACTGAATACATCTGCTCTAGATTGCTCATAGGCAGGTAAACTTGATCAACTTAAGGACATTTTCTTCTAAATAATCCCTTGCAGAGGATTTCCTCACTGCCGTTTCAAAGTAAACACTAAGCCAGTCTGACACAGTGGACAGAGTGATGGTCAGTCTGACACAGTGGACAGAGTGATGGTCCAAGGAGAAAGAGGTGATGGTTGGTTTAAAGATTTGTCCCCAATTCGTTTGGGGACTAGACACAAGGCTCCGACCATCCCAGGCCTGTTTTCCTAGCTGGGAAGTGAGGGGCTTGAGCAGATAACTATGAAATGTTTTCCAGTTCAAGATGTAATCATTTCATGATTCTCAATCCAGGAAGGCTGAACACAATTTAAGGTAGAGTTGCTATTCACTCTTTCTGTCAGGGCTGATTGAACGTGACCTTGTACCAGGCATTTTCAGGGCACTAGTCATACAGCAATGGGTGGTACGCACAGTACAACTTGCAGAAAGTCCACAGTCTGGAGGGGATCACAGATACATCAACAACTGTGACCCATGCTGTCCAATAAAACTTTCTGTCATGAAGGAAAAATCTCTATGTGTGTTGTCCAATATGGCAGCCACTGACCACAAGTCGGTACTGAGGGCTTAAAATGTGCTAGTGTGACTGAGGAACTAAAGTTCCTATCTTATTACCTTTTAGTTGAAGGACACTTGGGTGGCTCACTGGTGGAGCATCTGCCTTTGGCCCAGGGCATGATCCTGGAGTTCCAGGACTGAGTCCCACATTGGGCTCCCTGCATGGAGCCTGCTTCTCCCTCTGCCTGTGTCTCTCCCCCTCTCTCTGTGTCTCTCATGATAAATAAATAAAATCTTTAAATAAAATAAAAATAAAAAAATAAATATTAGGTGAGTTATCTAAAAAATTTTTTTAATTGAGATAAATTTAAAGATCCAGCTGTGGCTAAGTGCAACACGGCTGGACCATACTGTGTAGGCAATAATGAGATTGGACTAATTTGTATACCACCATTGTGCTAGGAGCTGTGGGTGTCGTCACAGTGGGATAAGAGTATATCCATATCCACAAATTACTTACAGACTTACAGATTCTGGGGGAAATAAGAGAACTTGATGACATACCTGAAGAAGAATGAGTGGCCAGGTATAGACACCAAGAGCTAAAAGCCATGGACATTTAGAGAAGGGAAACTTTCACATGTTATCTCAGAATGACTTTTTGTATGACCTTAATTTATTCCTAGTTTTTCTGCCTGCTGATGGTTGTGCTGATGGTGCCATCTATAAAAAGCCCTCCAAATCCCAGGGCTGAAGTATAATGTATTAGAAGAACCACAGAAGAACCTCTCTGAAGGCTTTATTTACACAGCAGCCAAGAAAATGAAAGAACATCAGCCTAAATTGATTTAGACAATAAGCTGCCTGAAGAGCAAATATAATCTCCAACAGAAAGAAGTATGCCTCATCTGTGCAATTAAATCTGGGACATTCTTGGTGTCAAACCAATTTTGTCAAAGAGTGACATAAGGTAATGTGCCTTTGCTAACTGAAAAAGGGAATAATGAGCTATAATAAGGCGGAACAAAGGAGATAATTCTACTACTGCAAGTTCTGTGAGGTTCTCTTTAGCTTTTTAGAAGGAGAAAATTTATTGGAAAAAAACAGTATTTTTATTTCAAAAGAAGACTATAAAAGAGGTGAGCTCTTCTAAAAATAACCACAGATACAATGAGTACCACCCTGGCCCTAGAGCTGTCATCCCTGCAGGCTCTGGGCCTAGAATGTGGAAGTGTCCCCAGCCAAGGGCCTGGGTGACCTGAGGCCCAAAAAGCCAGGAGCCCATGCAGACGCCAGCAGCATCAACAAGGCTGAGCTCCCTGGGATGTGCCCCCAGCCTCCCAAATTGCATGATGGTTCACTGGGACTCTTATCTCTTCAAATCTGTGGTGGGCCCTCCCTTGCTTGGCTGTATTTGATGGAGGCATGCGTGGGGCATGGGAACATCTCAATACCCCTGTTTCCAAGGAATAATACCTGGGTCTTTATTCTAACTGGTTCCTGGATGCCTGAGGGGACTTTAGACCACACCATTGTCTTCAATAAAAACCTCCGGACCCCAAAGACTCATGATGCTTTCTTTTCTGAGTCTCCCAGATGCTCCATCTATATCTTCAGTAAACTCTGCTCTTATTTCCCGGTAGCTCATGTTTGATTTCCATCCTGTGTGAACCTAAGGACCCTCTAGGTCTCTGGACTGCCAGCATCAGGACAGGTTCCGAGCACGCAGGCTGATGCAGTGTAAGTGGGTCTCAGTTCCACTCACTTTTCCCAGTCTGCCAAAGGGGCTCTGCAATGATGGGGAAACCAGCCCTGGTTGGGTTTGGTTGACCAACTTTGGTTCCAGGGTGGCTCTACAAGATGACCACGCGACCAGTTTAGCAAGCAAGAACATAACAGGAGAGTTGAAGAGTACGAAGTGTTTTCTCTTTTGAGCAATGTGTTCCCAAGGTCCTGCTGAGGAAAGACTGCTGGAACAGAGTGCTATCCCTATCACAGCACTAACTTTGCGAAAGGGAACTGAAAGATTGGGTGAGAATTAGAAGCCTATGCTTTCTGCTTCTTGGTCTAAAGAGTAATTAGTGGGGCTGCAGATACTACAGTAGGACAGGAGGTGGAAGGACAGCTAAAACCTTCCGAAGACACAAATCCCGGGCTGATACATCCTACTTTACAGATGTCGAGAAAGAACTTGCAGTTAACAATGGATGGCAAAAATGACACATAAATGGAGAGTATAGCTCAGGTTTAGGGAAATACATAGTCAGCCCCATTCATATGTCTCTGTCCTCTGCAGAGTGTTACAAAGGTAAGCACTGCAGCAGTCCAAGGTCAGATCTCCTGATCCCTCTGCAGTGAGGTAGAGGAGGGAGAAGAATGTGATTCTTTCCCTTCCTACAGCTGGTATCCAGTGTGCCAGTGCATGTTACAGACGTTAATTATTACTGTCCCCACTTTACAAGTGAGTGAAATGAGAACTGAATAGGCACTGGGAAATTGAGAAGCCTGCCCAAGGTCAAAGACCTGGCAGATGGTCAAGCATGATTTGAGAGCCTAGGCAATCTATACCCTGAACCTGAATGCAGTGCCCAGCCCTTTGAAGATGGAACTTGCCCCCATACCCAAAGGAGAGCAAAGGATGGGACCCACTAACCCGTGCAGAAGTGGCTGTCTTGAAGGTTGGGGGGCTGGCAGGGAGCCCCCAGAATACCATGGATGGCATAGAAAAATCCCTGTTGGGATTAGCAATGGAAAGCCAAGAGGCACTGGAGGGGCTCAAGGTCTGCTCTCGGGGCAAAGGGACTTGCCAGAAAGAGAGGAGAAGGGCCTATAGAGTGTGGACATGGCCTTGGGGAGAACAGGTGCTGGGAAACAGCCAAGAGCTTTCCTGCATCCAGCTTGGAGGAATTACACCTCTGTTCTCGGGGGAGTGAGACATTCAAGAGGGGGTTCAGACCTGGTTCCCTTCTTCTTGAACACCTTCCCCCTGCTTCTCTTACCCAAAGTTCACATCTGAGATATTACTAGCATCTGCCCTATCCTCCAGCCTCCCCATAAAATACCTGAGGCTCAGGGTGCAAGGGTAGGAGAGGGGGAAGGACATATCCAGGGCCATGAAATGCTGGGTGGGCATGGTAAGGTTTGAGAATGACCCAGAGAGTATGAGGTCAGGATGGGGAACCTTGAAGTTTTTGTGCTATCTACCCACACTCTCCTTTTTGGTACCTGAAAATTTTGCACATTAGAAACAAATTGCTAGGAGGTTGCCACTCAGGATAGTGACTCCTTTTCTATGTAGAGTCCTGAGCTCTAAAGAGCTACAGGATTTGAGATATGAAGGGCTCTTGAAGCTCTTCTGTCTGGGCCAGCATGGAAGCCAGAGCCCAAAGAGAGATGCCCCATCCAATACCTCTCTGCCAGCAGCAGCAAGTGCTTCTAGGTACGAAGAGTCTCCTGCAGTTCTGGCTTGAACTCAGATTTCTGGTCTACTTCCCAGGTTCTGCCTTCATCCAACCAAGAAGCCACCTTATAAACCGGGATGGGAAAGGTGTCTAGAAGCTTGAGAAGACATCACACTGGGGAATTCTTCAAAGGTCCTCTGTGGACTTAAGGATGAAATTTGGTTTGGGGTTGAAATACCTCATAGTCAGCCCTCAAATGACTGTCTTTTACATTTACCTAGAAGAAATGCTCTAACATTCATTGGTTTTATATTGGCCTCCCCCAGCGCCCTCCCCACATCAACAGAACAAAAGGTCAATATTTTTTTTTTCCTTTTTAACCACTGCTATCCCTTAACTAAACATGATTATTTTCAATTGCACCTGGACTCAGCAATTGATTGCTTGGAAGCTTGGATTTAATAACCCTTCCAATCACAAACAGTGGCAGATGCCTGATTTCTCAAGGGAAAGGTTTTTCTTAGCCGACAAGAGAAGTCCTAGCTTGGAGTAGCTAAAGTAAGTGCGTGGTAGAAATTAAAAGGATACAAAGGGATATGGGATGAAAACTGAGTCTCCCCTCCCCCACAGTAGTTTCCTAGCCCCCTGCTGCCCACCCCAAACCCAGTGGCAATCTCAGTCACTAACTCTTCCAGGGGCTGCTGTTTTAATGGGCACTGGAAATCAGCCCCCAGCACTTCCTAGCCCCTTCAAAGGCAGTACAGAGGAGGGGATTAGCGGATCTGCAGGAGGGACCTGCGGCCCAGGCAAAACCTAAAGCTTCTCCAAGTTCAAAGACCCCTCAAGGACATCAAAGGGCACAAGATGCTCGCAGCAGAAACCCTCAGGATAGGTTGGTTGCTTCTTGCTCCTAATGACCCTCACCCCTTGCTTTCCTTAAAAACCTCACATCAGGAGGGGCTTTATGGCCTAATTATTTGGACTCTGCCATTTCCACCTTGCCCAGGGGGCCAGTTTGGGGGTGTGGGGGCAGGCATGCTTACTTTCACCCTACCTCACAGAACTGTGAAATGCATGCCATGGGTCAGCAGGTCTGGGAGGGGTCAGCCCAAAGTGACCCCAGCCTCACAGCATGCACCTGCACAGCTCCCATAAGCCCTGAGGACCTTTGCCCATGCCCTTTACGTGGGCACCCCTACAGACTGAAATCTTCCTACTTCTGGAAGGTCCAGATTGAAGGTCACTGCCTCTCCATACTAGACCTTGACCCTGCCCAGCTAAGAGGGATCCTTCTGGCCCGAACTCCCAAGCGCCATAGTCCTTCTCTCAAAGCCTCCCTGAAGGTGGGACTCATCCTTCTTCTTTATACCTTGACAGCCCAGAGCCTTCCCACAGCCTGGCCACACAGTGCCAACCACACAGAAGGTGCTGATAAGTGTTAGCTCACTGACAGAATAAATTGAACAAAACCAATTTGAGTGTATCTAAGGGCTTCTCTTGAAAGCTTTTATCCCCAAGGATCTATGGTCTCTGCTATATTTAGTGGCAGGGGGAGTCTGAGAGCATCACCTCACCACAGAATTCCTGTGAGCCCTTTCTCCTGCAAGTACAGTGAAAAATCAGAAGCAAGCAGTCACACCTTCCAACAATAGGGTCTCTATCACCCCTAAGATAAGCTGAGCTCTAAGATAGGTTATGTCCTGCCTAATGAAATTGAATGCTAAAGGCATAGGAGAATTTCAGAGATAAATCCTACAATCTCACGACCAAGAGGAACCTGGCTCAATTTCTGTAGAGCACTGGCTCTTAAACACAGCCACACAGTAGAAATTCCTGGTGATCACTAGAAAATGCCAGGGCCTGGCTCCCACCAGCAGAGGTTCTGATTTCACTGCTAGGAGGCATGATTTGAGGATGAGATTTTTAAATGCTGCCAGATGATTCTAAAGTCAGAACTTCTGTGACAGTGCTGACCAGTGGTTCTCTGAACTCAGTGCACATGGGAACCCCCTGGAGGGCCTGGGAAAGCTCAGAGGGCTAAGCCTCACCCTAGAGTTCTTGATTCAATACGTCCAAAGGGGGGGGGGGGTGTCAGGGAGAGGGAGAAGAATTTACATGCCAGTAAGTTCCCCAGGGAAGGGTCCAAGGAACACACCTGACAGCCACTGTTGATGGTTTTACAAAGTGCCCCATGTCAGCTGCAGGTGAGAATCACCTAGGATACTTTGACCATTACCAATACCTGGGGCCCACCAGACACCCCATAAATCAGGATTTCTGAGGGTGTGGCAGGCACCCATGTTTCAGGGGCTCCCAAATGAGTCCAGTGTAGCTGCAGGTCTAAGAACATTGCTTCTAAGACACAGGATGTCTGGGACGCCTGAGTGGCTCAGTGGTTGAGCATCTGCCTTTGGCTCAGGTCTTGATTCTGGAGTCCTGGGACTGAGTCCTGCATTGGGCCTCTGCGGTGAGCCTGCTATTCCCTCTGCCTATGTCTCTGCCTCTATGTGTCTCTCATGAATAAATAAAATCTTTAGGAAAAAAAAAAAAAAAAAAAAGAAACAGGCTGTCCATTAATGTGGCAGCAGGGGCCCATGCCAAAGCCTCTTCCTATTCTGAGCAGATATGGGCCTTCATGCAGCTTCCAAGCCTGCCTTCTCAGCACTGGTGAGAACCCTTGCTCTTCACGATGTGATAAAATTCAAATATTTGAGATCACACTCTTGTCCTCCTATGCTCTTCCCTCCTCCTGCCCACAAATTCCAGGGAGAAGTCCACATTGATAACAAATGGCAGGACTTCTCACCAAGCTTTCAGCCAAGCAACAGAGGTTTAGGACAATCACTTCTTGGTAGTCAACATCAAAATCCTGACTGTACTTTATTTCTGTCTGGATTCCCAGTTTTGGGGAAGACCACGGGAGGGTATTGCTGTCACACAAAGTGCAAGGACCCAAACGTTTCAGCTACAAATTCTACTCTCATGGTGAAGATTCTAAGGAACAGACAATGTTTGGGTGGTCATCAACCTATTGCTAAATTATTAAATGCTGATTTGTGTGACTCTCTGTGAAGTACTCTGGGTACCATACATAGAGACTCTTTGTTTCTCTAACACCAAGGGTTTGAGAAATTTCGACACAATTGAGACCTTGGGGGCTTCAGTCACTGCTATTTCTCCCTCCCCCTTTTTTTGAGGCTCTTAAGCAATACTTTTTATCTTAAAAAAGAAATCTTCACTTCCCTTAGTATAAATTATAGCTTCTTACAGTAATCACTGCTGCTTAACTGGCATTCAATTTACAGGATAAAAATATATTCCTTTGGCTGTCTTAACGACTGTGTACACAGCTTGTCCTCAAACCCTCTCTGAATTTTGGCTCAGAGCAACTATCATGTTAAGAGGATGGAATGCGGTTTCAAGCAATGCCAGGAGAATTGCATAAGCGATAATTGATATTTTTACTAGCGGCAACTTTGTAGTTGATAATGGGTTATTAAAACAGGAAAAGAAGCCCTCCCCACAGAATCCCATCTGAGATGTAGAAGGAAAGGTGTTTCAGACAAAAAGCCCCTCAGTGTCAATAAAGGGTGGTTCTGGCAGGCCCCATATCTTCCAGAATGTGTGGCCCTAGGCAAAAGGCAGTGGAGAAGAGAAATCCCCTTGTTTCAGGGTCTCCAGGGCTGAAGCCAGAGCAGCAGCTGTTCCTTCGACCTCACCTTCAGCCACATGAGACCCAGCTCTTGGTGGGGCTCTGTCACACTTTTGGAGTGAAGGGGGTGGCGGGAGACAGAAATAGCAAGGGTACCAAGTATCCTGCCATCCCTGATCTTTTTAAAAAAATAATTGGAATGTCTGCTTTCAACTGATGTTTATAGAAGGGATCAGTGTCAAATCTCGCCAACCCTGACAGAGAAGAAACTAATTGGTCTGAACCAGGAGCTGTCAAGGGCCAGCCATCTGCCTTCATCTTTGGCCACTCCCACCCCCAAGCCCCATCCTCCAGGTAAGATGTTGAAGAGGTTGTGCCTAACTGAACGCACCCATTACAAATACCATAGGTTCCCCCCTTCCCAACCATTTTGAGGGTTTTTTTTTGTTTGTTTTTTATATTTTATTTATTCAGGAGAGACACAGAGAGAGGCAGAGGGAAAAGCAGGCACAGGACTTGATCCCAGGACCCCAGGATCATGACCTGAGCCGAAGGCAGACACCCAACCACTGAGCCACCCAGGTGCCCCAAGTTGCAAGAATTCTTATTCTATTCTAAATACAAATCCCTTCTCACATGTGTGATTTTTAGGTATTTTTCCCATCCTGTGGTGTGTCTTTTCAACTTTCTTGATGGTATCCCTTGACACATAAAAGGTTTGAATTTTGACAAAGTCCTATTTATCTATTTTTAGCAGCTTGGGCTGCTATAACAAAATGCCATAAACTGGGTGGCTTATCAGTAATGGAAATTTGTTTCTCACAGTTCTAGAGGCTGGAAGTCCAAGGCTGGAGTGCTAGGATGGTTGGGCTCTGGTGAGGGGCCTTTTCTAGGCTGCAAATGTCTGCATTCTCTTTGTACTCTCATGTGGCAGAAATAGAGCTAGCTGGTTCTCTGGCCCCTTCTTATAAAGGCACTAATCTCATTCATGGGAACTCCACTCTTATGACCTAAGCACCTGCTAATCCCATTAGAATGGGGGTTAGATTTCAACATATGAATTTGGAGGGGTCATGGATATTCATTCCATAACAGAACACTCCATCTGTAGAGAAACTTGCGTCTTATACCCCTGCCACCTCCCATGGTCCTTACAAAACCCTAGCCATACTAGTGGAAAGTGTCTTTCTGGGTAAAGGTAAGTAAATCCAGTTACCAGGAGACCCACATAGGGAGGTCTGGGCCTCAGCACAGGTCTGTTCTCTTGTGTAAGGGGCACCACCTCACTGCAAGAGGCCCTGCTAGAAGTCTCCCATTGGCCACTGATAAGGGAGGGAACCAGCCATCTGCAAAATGAGGCTGAGAGGACTATGGATGTCCCTTCCTGCTCTGAGAACCAAGAGAAAAGCCATTTCGGTGAGCCTGCCAGAAGCTCTGGCAATTGAATGAGAAAACTGGATCCCGTCTCATTCCTGGGATAGTCTGTAACATAAGGAAGTTGTGAGGGGATTTCAGAATTTGGTTCTTTAGCCAAACTCCACGTTCCTCCCATCTCCTCAAACACCATCTCGGACAACAGCCTTTCAGGTAAGGAAATCCACCCAATAATTAAATGCAAAGAATTCCTGGGGTAGAGACAGACACTAGCGACAGCTTCTGTTATGGTAATGATGCTGTGGGGGCCGCGGACGCTCCAGATCCAGCTGGAATTTCCATCAGAGCGATAACGTCCAGCCAATAGCTGTGCAGACTGGCTGCTCCGAATGCAGGTGGGATGACATCTGTCTGCTTGCTGAAGAGCTTTTAATGCTTTTCGATTTGTGTTCTCCTCCCAGGCATCGCCTGGGCAGATCTGGGAAGACTGTGCTCAAGGTCCTCTTAAGGACAGTGGCTCTGGGCCTTCCAAGCAACTGGAACAAGTGTTCTCTCCCCACCTTTGACTCTGCATCAAGGGTAAGAGTGCAAAGGAAATCCTGGTAACTTCTGTGCAGTTCTCCTTAAGGCAGGGCAGTGAGAAATCCCAGCTTAGGGCAGGAAAGCCATGTCAACACAGCCATCAGTTACAACCTTCCTTGTGACTCTGGACACTGAACCCATTCAAAAATCACACACGTCTGAAAGGAACCAGAAGGAAATTCTGCTGTTATGAAAGCCATGCTCAGGGCCATGCTGAGTGGGCTCATGGAAGCTGTGTGGGGTGCAGGTCAGCACCATTTCTCTGAAGTCCCAGATTGTCCTAATTCAGTGAAGACTTGAGGACGAGGGTGGCTTGTGGATTAATGTGCAAGGACCCCGCAGTTTCCAGCAGCAAATTTAAAAAATAATAATAAAGCAAAAAGGAGCGAGGCCTAAATGTTTTGTCCAAGTCTGGAATTTGGATAAGAAAGCCGCGCCCTGCGGATGCTCACACACCGGCTTTGATCCAGGGGCCAAACGCCGAGGAAATCGTACTCAGGAATCACTCCAAGCTCCTCTATGTGAAACCTGAGAGCCCTGAACACTGCTAGCACCACCAGCTACCCTTCAGTCTGGAGGGGGAGGCTGCGGGAGGCCATGGGAGCTGAATGGGAACAGAAAAGAAGACCCTGAGACCCAAGGGGAAGCCTGTCTGAAAAGCCAGCATGGGACCTGCCTAGAACCAGACCAGAGGCACTTGGGCTTCCTGCAGACATCCTGGGGGATAGAACCCCGCCCCCCCCCCCCAAATTAACACACTATCCTAATCCCAACTAGAGCAAAAGCATACTTCCCCTCCCTCTGGGGTTTCTAGACAGTTATAACATTTCCAGAAATCCCCTCTCAGCTGTACCTTCTTCATAAGGCTGGCCCATCTAATGTCTACACTATGCCTACCAGACTGAGGCCCCCAGACAGGGGCAGGGCAACAGTGGTGGCTGCTGGGGCCGTCCAATGGCAGGTGATCTGGCTGATCACATCTGGCCTGCGTTCACTCTGCGTCTCCCCCACGCTGCACCGGGCAGCTCATTCTTCATACCGATCATAGACAAACAGTCCCCCTCATCACACATCTGGATAATGGCTTTCCTTACTTCCTGTCCTGGGATCAAGACAATTCTTTTCAGATTGAACTGTGATGACTCTTATTATAAGAACATTTCCCCCAGAAGAGCTCCCTCCTCCCCTTTCCCTCTGCTGCCCAGCCCTCCTGAGACACTTGTCCACTCTGCCCATAAGCCACAATTCTCAGGGATGGGATTCAGATGGCATTCTGTGCTGTGCACCAGGCAAGCAAGTCCTCAGGCATGCATGATTGAGACATCCTTCCAACATCCACTGCCCTGAACTCATTTGCAAGCTGTCATGTTCTGGCTGGAAACATCCAGAGTGCCTGGATCTAACTTCTAAGGAATGCCTGTATTGGAGGATACCAAGCTTCACATGGGACCTGCCTGGTGTGGGACCCAGGAAATTTAACAAAAATCCCCTACCCCTGGACAAGCAGAGCAGGACTAACTCCATTTTGTGCTACACCCGCCATCTCCTGTATGACCCCCACATGACCTGCTTATTGCTTAAGGCGCTCCCCCACCCTAGTCAAGCCGCTGAGCATACCCTTAACTGGAAATCGGCTCATAAAAATGTAACCCTGCCTTGTGCCCACCAAAACTGCGCGCCAATTCTGACCAGAGTGATAGGCCAGTTCAAATGGGTCACTATAGGGTAAATTGTGATTCAATTGGCCACTTGCGGAACAGAATAGAGAATCCAGAAGTGGACCCTCAACTTTATGGTCAACTAATATTAGATAAAGGAGGAAAGACTATCCACTGGAAGAAAGACAGTCTCTTCAATTCCACATGCAGAAGAATGAAACTAGACCACTCTCTTTCACCATACACAAAGATAAACTCAAAATGGATGAAAAATCTAAATGTGAGACAAGATTCCATCAAAATCCTAGAGGAGAACACAGGCAACACCCTTTTTGAACTCGGCCACAGTAACTTATTGCAAGATACATCCACGAAGGCAAAAGAAACAAAAGCAAAAATGAACTATTGGGACTTCATCAAGATAAGAAGCTTTTGCACAGCAAAGGATACAGTCAACAAAACTCAAAGACAAGCTACAGAATGGGAGAAGATATTTGCAAATGATGTATCAGATAAAGGGCTAGTTTCCAAGATCTATAAAGAACTTATTAAACTCAACACCAAAGAAACAAACAATCCAATCATGAAATGGGCAAAAGACATGAACAGAAATCTCACAGAGGAAGACATAGACAGGGCCAACATGCACATGAGAAAATGCTCCGCATCACTGGCCATCAGGGAAATACAAATCAAAACCACAATGAGATACCAGCTCACACCAGTGAGAATGGGGAAAATTAACAAGGCAGGAAACAACAAATGTTGGAGAGGATGCGGAGAAAGGGGAACCCTCTTTGCACTGTTGGTGGGAATGTGAACTGGTGCAGCCACTCTGGAAAACTGTGTGGAGGTTCCTCAGAGAGTTAAAAATAGACCTGCCCTACGACCCAGCAATTGCACTGTTGGGGATTTACCCCAAAGATACAGATGCAGTGAAACGCCGGGACACCTGCACCCCGATGTTTCTAGCAGCAATGTCCACAATAGCCAAACTGTGGAAGGAGCCTCGGTGTCCATCGAAAGATGAATGGATAAAGAAGATGTGGTGTATGTATACAATGGAATATTCCTCAGCCATTAGAAATGACAAATACCCACCATTTGCTTTGACGTGGATGGACCTGGAGGGTATTATGCTGAGTGAAATAAGTCAATCGGAGAAGGACAAACATTATATGGTCTCATTCATTTGGGGAATATAAATAATAGTGAAAGGGAATAGAGGGGAAGGGAGAAGAAATGGGTAGGAAATATCAGAAAGGGAGACAGAACATAAAAACTCCTAACTCTGGGAAACAAACTAGGGGTGGTGGAAGGGGAGGAGGGCGGGGAGTGGGGGTGAATGGGTGGCGGGCACTGAGGTGGGCACTTAACGGGATAAGCACTGGGTGTTATTCTGTATGTTGTCAAATTGAACATCAATAAAAAATAAATTTATTATTAAAAAAAATTGGCCACCTGCGTGCGGACCGACATGACTGTGCAACTTTCTATGTGTGTTACAATCCCATTGGCCACTGGCCCCTATAAAGCTGCTACGTCTCTTAGCCTCGGCGTCCAAGTCCCTGCTCTGCTGTGTCGGGTATACTTGGACCCAAGCTTGAGCTTGTAAATAAACCCTTGTGTGTTTGCATCCGTGTCGGCTCCTTGGTGGTTTCTCGGATTCGCAATCTTGGGCACAACACCTGGGGCCGAGGATCCCACTTGTTACAGAGGCAAGAAGGTAGAGGAGGCCAGAAAACAACAGTGAAACCCCGGAGTCCTGTGAGCCATGGTTCTCTACCCCGATGTACTGGGACTTGCCTGGAGGGACTTCCTTAGCTATTTCTCCCCGGGAGGGCAGGTCCTAACTGGTCTAGGGTGAAGCTCAGGCCACTGGCACTTAAAAATGCTTCAGGCACTCCCCTTGTGAAGCAACGTCCAGGTGTCACCTGCCTCATGTTCCCAAGCTTCCCTGAAGAGAGCGTTTTTCAGAGGCCACAACTGGAGGTAACCAACCGGAGGAGAGATAAATTCCAGAACGGAAATACCTGAGAAAGGGAATATGGAAGTCTGAAAAAAATTCTGAGGAAGATCAAGTGGGAAGAGTGCCCACCCTCTCCTCCAGAATAGGTAGCAAGAGCCCAAATAGGGGGCATGACTTTGGGGCCCACCTGGAGGGCTTTCTGTGGATTTATTTGGGTCAGAGAGGTCACGGAGTTTGGGATGATTCAAGACAAGAATTGATCTGGCTCAGGCTTATCTGCAGAGCCTCCTAAATCCAACAGAAGCAGAGATTTATTTTCTGCAATAGAAACCTCTTTGTTTCTACATATAATGATATGTTCTTTGTTTTCCCTCCTGTGTGTGGGTGGCCAAGTGTGCACCACATGGTTTCCCGCCCCCCTCTCAGCACCACACCTAGAAGGGCCTGTGTTTAGACAATCCCTGAGAGCTCTTGGGCTTACCTGATTGAGAAGCAAGCTGCATGCATGTCATTCTGGGTCTCCTCAGGCCCCAAATGTCGAGACTGTTGAGACTCAGCTCTGTGTTCTCCTGGCCTCCCACCTGGGCTAGGGAAGGCTCTTGCCCAAGTACCTCCTCTGGGCCTGATGACCCCACTTCCCCAGAGAAGGACTTTGCCTCAGAGAAATAAATGCTTGCTTCTCCCTGTCCCTCTTTCCCTTTAAAAGTAAATATTGATAAACATCTTGGACACTGAGGTCTCCCACAAGGCACCCTGTCCTGGTTTCTTGAGGGAAAACACCTGGGCAACACTGGCCCAGCTGGGCTGTGTCTCTCAAGGAATGCCCCCCCTCCACTTCATTAATTCAATTATAACCAGTAACAGTTGTCAGCTATAGCTCTCTGGAGAAAGAGAGGTCCATCACAGCCATCTTCTTGCACTCAGGATCTATTCCCCTCTCCTGGTCACTGCAGGATGGAGTAGTCCCCTTGTTTTTACTTGGGTTTCTCAAACTATCATGGAAAGACAGGGAGACAGCTGCCTTCCCTACCACATTTCTGTTCACTAAATGAACCAAAAAGTAACATGCAGATACCTATTAGGCAGGGTTTTACAGGCAAGGAGGCAAGGTCATGAAGGCTCATCAGAAAAGCTCAAAGTCAGGGTGCCTGGGTGGCACAGTTAGTTAAGTATTCGACTCTTGGGTTCGGCTCAGGTCATGATCTTGGGATGGCAAGATCGAGCCCTGTGTCAGGCTCTGCACTTAGTGAGGAGTCTGTTTAAGATTTTTCTCTCCCTTGGGATCCCTGGGTAGCTCAGCAGTTTAGCACCTGCCTTCGGCCCAGGGCATGATCCTGGAGTTCCGGGATCAAGTCCCACATCAGGCTCCCTGCATGGAGCCTGCTTCTCCCTCTGCCTATGTCTGCCCCCCCGCCACCCGTCTCTCATGCATAAATAAATAAAATCTTAAAAAAAATTTTTTTTCTCTCCCTCTCCCCTCCCCTCAAATAAACAAATCTTTTTAAAAAAGAAAAACCTCAAAGTCACTATCATCATGGCTTCTGCATGGAGCCAACTCATCCTCATGGCAGAAACACAGAACAATTCCTCCCAGGTCCTCCACCTTGACCACAACGAGGAACTGCAAATCTTTCAGACGCACCCAAAGCCATGGCTGCAGTCTTTTCCACCCTACTTCTTTATCAAGTAATCATCAGAAAGCTGTTAATCACAGCTAAGGTACTTGAGTTTCTTAGGTAAGACCCTCTTGCTGACTCATTGGCTTTCTTCTGCAACTAGCATGATGTTGATGGTCTTGTCTTTCTTGGTTGGCAGCTATCTGAACGTACCTTTTTTTGTTTTTGTTTTTTTTTTTGCTATATAACAAGTTTTCTTCTTATTACCCCTCTCTTGGAATGAGGATCCTTACTTGAATACTCCTGATATATGAGTGTATTATCATAGAAGTGATCCCAAATCATTTAAAGTAGAGGCTGGAAATTTTAAAAAAGTAATACTAGTTTCCTAACCTATAAAATAAAAGGGAAATACTACCCATCCCATAGAATTGGTTAACAGCATAATGACTGCATGGCATCTAATACAGTAGGTGTTCAATAAATGAGATCTCTCATTAATTCCTGTCTTAAGCAGAATTATTGATATTACCATGGCAAGAATTTTTCATGTAATTCATAATTCGGAACCCATTTGATTGCAGATTGGATTGGAGCCAGTTTATAGTACCAAATAAATTACTTTTGAACTACAATATGTAAAATATGGTGAGACAAAGACAAAGAGACACAGAAAGAGAGAGAAAAACACAAGCCCAGGACAGGGTGAGTTAGTTGCTAAAAATGAGCCTGACATTTGCTTTGTATTTTCTGACAGCCACAGCAGGAACAAAATCAGGTTAACGTATAATGACTCTCATTGTCTGATAAATGCAATGTGTAGCTCACATGGATAGTGAATTTTTCTCCTAACATTCAGAGCTGGAGTAACTGCTTGCACTGATCCTTGTATGACATATACTGGGTAAGCTACAGAGCAGCCATACTTATGTGTGTCCATGTACAAAAGCACATACAGATCCTTCAGAAGACAGGTTTCTCTTTATCAGTATTAAATGGTTAGAGACCACTGGGTCTCTAACTTTGAAGTCCCCTGGGGACCTTCTAAGGGTAGTCTTTTTCATTCTCTAAAGTTTTCACTGAGAAATTTTCTTGAAGAGCGTAGACCAGTGGCTCAGGTCCACTGAGAACATCATCCCATCCTCTCTTAGTGCACATGTACTTAGGGAATAAGGAATTAAATGATTCCATTCTGTCCCCATATATGCAACAGCTTTCAGGCTTTGTATCTGTAAGCAGCCTGGCCAGTGTCTTCATCAAGAGTCCAGGCTGATCCCTCTTGCTAAGCCTCCACACAGCCTTGTCTGTGGCTTGAGCCTGGCTGACCAGAGGGTTGCAGATGGAGAGAATGTGGCTTCATCCCTGGGGGACCTGCTTCCCACTGCTCGCAAATAATCAGAGACAACAGACTTCCCTGGGAAAACCGTAATCGCCCAACTAGGGGCAGGGCCAAATGGTCACAGAATTTATTGGCTTTGATTAACAATTAGGTGTTTGTTTTTGTAGGTAATTAGAGTGCAAGAGCAAGCTATAAAGAGCCCTTCAAGAAACTGAAGCAGACTATAGCTAAAGGCTACTGGCATTGGACTGAATCTCACCATTCATCTCTGCAGACCCCCTGCGCTCAGACGCCAGTGGCTCTGCACAATTGCCTAGGTCATCAGGGAGAAAATGGCCCTCTGTGTTCTTCACATCCAAGGAGAAAAGCTTCTGCATAGCACGTGTGTGCTCACATGCGGGTGCAAAAAGCAGTCCAGCGTGGGTGCTGGCATTGGACGCTGCATGGAATCTTGCAGTTCATATAAATAGATGTATTCAAAAGTCCACGACAACCCACGTGTTGGAAAATGTTTTGACAACTGCATTCTCAAACCCATTAGGTGGGTAATTCTGAGGAACTAAGACAGACCGGCTGGGTCATTTTGCCAAAAGGCGAGAAGAGAGGATGTTTGCCAAAGTCATACTGATTTACGCTTTTCTCTCAGCAACCATTCTTGGCTACAGGTTTGTACATGCTTTTTTTTTTTCTTTAACAAATCAGAAATATGAATACATATTTGATTACAGTTTATCTTTAAAAATTATTTCCTAGTAGTATAGGCAAAAAAGTGTGGGCAAAGAGTTGTCACGAATATTTAAAAATACTGTCGAGATGAAAGAACTGTGTACTTAGTGACAAGTGCTCATTTTGCCTCTTTTAGCTGATGGCATGTTATTTCTGCCTTAATCCCAGGAAATACACATAGGATTATTCTCACTCACTGTACTCACATCATGATACTCAGTAGGCACAGAAAAGCTAACTACCAAACCCATCTATAGGACTGAAAAAAATGAGAATGGGACCAGATAAAACAAGGCAAAAGCATACACACACACACACACACACACACACACACACACACACACACACACATATTATATATAGAGTCACAGATATAGCTAATCCTAGAGGAAATTGCTTTTGTATTTCTCCTTACAGACTGACTTTACAGAAGTCAGAAGTTTGAGTTTACATTTAGGATCCCAGGCATCTTACTACATAGGTCATTAGGAAACCTTTATATTTTTTCACCAAAAACTAGGTTTCCATTTAACTTTGTTCCATCCAACGCAATACAAATTTTCCTATTGTTCTTCATGCTCTGACCTCCTTGATTTACGTATTTATTTTTTAAGTTCTCATGCAGTTGTACCACAATTTTTCCTTCAGAGAAATACAAAACAGACCCCTACTGCAGGAGAAATAGTAAGCCTTCAGGCCATAGTTTTAGAGTCGGCTGGCTCTCTGATGCCTAAGACTTCCTGCAGGTGATCTCAATTTTGGTCCAGTCACCCAACCCCTCTGACCTGCTGCTTCCTCCCCCTGTAAAACCAGGACGCTGCCTCAGATCCTTTCCACAATGTCTTTGGGCTCTGAGGGTCTATGGCTGTCCCCTCCTCAAGGGAAGAATTTCCATGTACAAAGGCAGTAACTGATAATTCTTTAAAACTAAGACATTGAAGGGCATCTGCCTTTGGCTCAGGTCATGATCCAGGGGTCCTGGGATCAAGTCCGCATTGGGCTCCCCATACGGAGCCCACTTCTCCCTCTGCCTATGTCTCTGCGTCTCTCCTGAATAAATAAAATCTTTAAAAAAAACAAACGACCCAAAACCCCAAAAAACTGAGACACTGACATTCTGCCTTTGGACAGTTGGACTTTGAAACCAGCTTTCAAGGAAATAGAAAGTCAACAGTCTGAAGATAAATCCCATTATTTGACTGACAGAGTGAATCACAGATCATGCTGGTCCAGGAAAGAAATGTAACCAAAGAAGACACTCCGAGAAAAACCCCTTCCCTCTGGAGTGTGTGCACTAAGAGCAGTCTGCTCTTAGTGCACACATGAACATGAAATTAACATTTGACTCACAGAGACCATCTGTTCAGTAATCTCTCCAGTTCCCTGAAGGGCTGGGACCCAGGCGTGCTGGCCTAGGTCTGTGTTACAGAAGAAGCAAAAGTATGTGGCAGCACTGTTTCAAAACTTATGGAATTCAAGCAGAAAAAAAAAATATATATATATATTCAGCAAGGAACTGGAAGAGGCAGAACAATAGAGTCTGATACTTACTTGTGGCCCAGCTCGTGAGCGATGGTAAAGGCCAAATTGAGACCATTGTCTTCGGCAAGCACACATTTCCTCTTAGCACTGCACACACCTCCTAAGTAAGCAATCCCTGTAGCAGAGACACAAAACACATCCTCTTCAGAACGTGGGAGGCCCTGACCTCGCTGGGCAAGTCCATGTGGTCAACAGCACGCATGATGGGAGAGAGGAGGGGCAGATGGGGACGAGGATGTGGCCATGGGGTTGGGGCCATCATTCCAGAGCTCTTGTGTGGGACGGGCTGGCGTGTAATGCTTTGGGATTCACCGAAAAATAATTAATGGTAACAATCACCACACCACAGAGATCTCCCAAGCATTTAATGGATGTCGGGCAATGTGTTGTGTTTAAAGACATTATCTAATTTAATCCTAATGACTCAGAGGGTTGATAACAGGGAGAGACCAAGGCTCAGAGGGGAAAGGTAAGGTGGATTGGCACGCGGTGCTGGGATGCTGTCCAACTTCACCATCTAGGGCTGGGGTGAGGCAAGGCTGGCAAGGCAAGGTGCCCAGTGTGAAAAGCTGAAGGAGGGTCCCCCACACATGCATGCCCAGAGAGGGAGGGGCCACCTTCCTTCCCTCACCCCACTCCAGCTCTGCTAGGGCCAATGCTCTCAGGGTTCCTCTTGCTGTGAGTTCACAAGGGTGGGCAGGGGCTCCACTGGCCCCATGACCAGGCATGTGCTGTCCAGTGACCAGATGGACGGAGGCTCTGCAGCCAGACTCCACCCACCAGCCCTGTGCCCTGGGACCGACTATGGCCACCGGCGCAAGAGGTGTCTCTTTTCTACCCATGACACCACCAACTGCTGCTGAGCTGCACGCCGCTCCATTCAGAGGGCCCCTTTCGCTAATGTGCAGTAGGTGTCTTGGAAGTGGACACTGGCCTTACAGGCACAAGACTTGGGGAGGTAAGGAGTTGGCAAAAGCGGAGGGGAAATGCACGGGGGAGTTAATTAAAAATAAACCTCTTTCCCTGCTACCCCAAAGGGACACCTAGTCTCTTTGGTGACTTCAAAATCAAATGGAGGTGGACCTTGGCCTCCTGGAGTGCTCTCCGTCCTTCCTCTCGATGCCCCCTATGAGCCCCTAGACACACAGCTACCTCGCCTCTGGCTCTGCTCTGCACGGAGATGCTGCTGCGGGTTCAGCTCACATTTAGCACCCCAAGCTGCCACCACAGCACGGCTATTTTTATTTTAAAACATGCAACATACTTGGGCAAGATTGAAGAATAAAAAAAGGAAGGAAGGAAGGAAGGAAGGAAGGAAGGAAGGAAGGAAGGAAGGAAGGAAGGAAGGAAGGAAGGGAAAAAAGGGGAAAAGAAATGTTTTCTTGTTTTTTTTGCACGTGGACATCATAATCCAGCAATGCAGACTACTGGAAGGAGAAAGATAACAACCACAAAGGACATGATCTGGCTTCTCGGTGCCTTCAAGGTCATTATTCTGGTTTTGTTTAAAAATGTTTTGTGGGTTGCTGCACCAAGTTCAGCAGTGAGTAGCTGGAATGCTTCTACATAGCTCCGATGGTATGTGCGTGTAACAACACACGCACACACTCGGATGCACACCCAGTAGTGCTCTCCCAGCCCAGGCTGCAGCCTCCTGGGTCAATGAATCAACTGGAACAATCAGATGTGCACGCCCCCGGGAGAAGTCATCTGGTGAGTGGGGAGAGGAGGCATCTAAAGACAGCTGTACTGAGCCTGCTGTCCCCAGAGCGGCTGCTGAACCAGCAGACGTTGATGCCACACAAAAACATCCCCTGGCCTCTGCTGCACTCAACTCCCCGAGCCGGCAGTCCTGAGTTTCCACTCTAATTAGGTAACACGCAATGTTAGGGAAACAGCTAAGCAATGAGCCTTCCAATAATTGCATTTTAATTTTTCCAAGGCACAGATGATCTTTTTTTTTTTTTAACGAGAAAACAAAGGATCAGTTTATTTATGAGAAATGTTCTCGCACGAAGGTGGATTATGGTCTAGTGCTTTTAATGATGCATTCTGATCACGAACAGCCTGGTCAGGAAAGTGAGCAAGGCAAAACATGTAAAAGCAGATGGCCTCTGATACAGAGTGAAGGAACCTTGTGCATTCATGACCCATGGTGTGGAAATGCTTAGAGCTCATGAAACAAAGTCTGGAGAAAATCCCAGGTTGTTGTAAAAGAGCTGCAAGGAATACATGGCAGTTAAGCCATGAGCTTCCATGAGAATCAAAGCCCGTCACTATTCCTTGTTCCCTGGAAAGAATGGAGGAGCAGGGAGCAGTGGAGGGTATGCTGAAGCTATGGCGCCACTGGGACCTTCCTATGTCACTGGAATTCCCTACACAGACAGCAAGACTCCAGAGGGGTGTTTTCCATGTATTTAGCATTCTATGAATTAAAATTCTCCAAAAAAAAAAAAATCCTAGAACTTATTTTTGAAATTTTAAAAACATCAATTCCACATGTTTGCAGAGCTCCCTGGAATAGAAAAGGGAAGCAGAAAGGCAACCGAAATTTATTAGGGGCAAGCACTGCTCAGAATGGGTGACCATTCCTTATTTCATGGGTATGGTTACTGGCCCCATCTTATAGGGAAATGGAGGCCCAGTAACCAGTTATATGCCTGACAGAGCCGAGACTCAGATACTATGCAGGACTCTTTTTTTTTTTTTTTTTTTTTTTTTCAACACCAGTGCTCTTCCAGGCAAACCCAGGGCCTCTTTCATCAAAGCTTTGGTGACCAACAACAATGAATCATCTTTGGGGGTTTCAAGGATTTTCATAAATCTTAATGTGTTTATGCAGAGATGTGGGTGGGATAAAATAAAGGTTTCAGGTGTTTGAATCCAAATGTTTTTTAAACTAAAGATAAAAAAGATTCAAGGGATATATGCAACAATATTAATGGTTACCTCCAGGGCGTGGTGAAGTCATTATAAATCTTTTCAATTTTCTTCCTTTTGGCTTAAACCTAATACAATGAATATGCACTTGCCATGAAAATTAAAGTTACTGGTTATATTCCATTCACCCAAGGTGACTTATAGCAGAGGCAGAACTAAGAAAAGACCTCTACCACCTGCCCGCCCCCGCCCCCCCAAAAAAAACCCTCCAAATTTTGATTCTGAATATATAGACTTTCAGGCAGCAGAGATGGAGTTCACAGTCAAGGCATTACTGAGTATGTGCTTATATCCTAAGGGCAGTTTGCTCCATCTCTACTATACACCTCTGGCACAGATCAGAGAAGCAAAACATGCTTTTAAAAATCTGAAATGCTGGGGTACCTGGATGGTGCAGTTAGCTGAGAACTGACTCTTGGTTTTGGCTCAGGTTGTGATCTTGGGGTTGTGAGATGAAGCCCCACGTTGGACTCCATGCTCACCACAGGGTCCACGTGAAATTCTCTATCCTTCTCCCTCTGCCCCGCCCACTCATGTGTTCTCTCAAATAAATAAATCTTAAAAAAAAGAAATCTGAAACGCTGATGGTAGAAATGAAGAAGGGCTATGAAGATTTTTTCTGATGCCTGGAGAAGTCTATAGGATCCATTCAGAAAAGCCAGAGTCTCTTAACCCGGCTTCCCAGCCATGTCAACTCAGTGTAGACATTCTCCTTTTTCTTTTCCTTGGTAGGATTGTGATTTTGGAGAGGAAACTGGGTGAGGAGGTTTAATTATTTTCTTTTTCAGTAGAAAACTGCATGGTGTAAGCACATAATACTTAAACTCAGAGTTGACCATATCCTTTCTAGATTAAGGAGTAAACAACATACAACTGTATAAACTCTGATTTATCCAGCAAATTGTCACGTGTAAACAGTTTGCAGCTGTTGGCCTTGTTGGCCATTACTCATACCTTCTTGGACTCTGCCCCTGAGAGAAAAAGGCTGAGTTTCTTCTACCAACTGCTCGAAGTACTAACATCATCATGGTTATCAGTGGGATGCCACGCTGCCAGTTATAAGAAAACAATTTACATCTCTTCACTTGGCAATCACAGTGGTTGAGACAGAGTTGCTCACTCAGCCTCGGGGGCATGGCCTTGTGCTCTTGTAAACTTCACTACATGGTTGGAAGTATGATCTGAATTTCTGAACAGCATTTAAGAGCCCATGTCTTAGTGTCTAGGATGTGACAAATTATAAAGACCTACAGTTGATTCTCATTATCTGTGGGAGTTGGATTCTAAAAAGTCACTGGGAATGTGAAATTCTCAAATATAGAACCGTTGCTCCTAGCAGACATACAGAGGTAGGCTCCTGTGAGCCTCTGGTCACAACATCTTTGTCAAATGACCAATACATAACCTTGTTTTATGTGTGTTCCTGTTCAAAGAAACCTTATTTAATATATACTGTTGGTCTGTTAACATCGAATTCATGGCCAACAGTTCAGCAACTCATGCCGAAACGAAGCTTATCTTGTATTTTTCTCAACAAAAAGCACAAAAATGTAAAAAATAAGGCACCTGTTGACCACAGAAAGGACTTTTTTTTTTTTTTTTTTTTTTTTTTTTTTTTACAGTATGAGAGCTGAAACAAGAAGGCAAAGGGTCACCTTGTTCAACCTTATTTGTGAGCATGCCTCTTCGGTGACTCAAATATTTTGCTTCTCTGCACATGTCTGTACATGACACATAAACACTATGAATACTGATTCTGGAATTACTAATAAATTTTGGCGAGTAGGCAAATTCACAAATGCAGAATCCTTGAATGCCAATGGTCCATATTGTAAAAAAAAAAAAAAAAATCATGTCTTATTGTTGGACACGATGGAGTCCTTATCAGTTGCAAAAAGGAGATTTAGTCTACATTTAACTGTCACATAATTTCCTAATTCTGTATTATCTAAATTATTTGAGGGTACCTGCCTGGTTCAGTCAGTTGAACATCCAGCTCGTGGTTCTGGTTTGGGTCATGATCTCAGGGTTGTAGGATTAAGCCCCAAGTAGGGCTCCATGTTCTGTGGGAAGTCTGCTGAGTTTCTTTCTCTCCCCTTCTTCCTCTGGACCCCATCCTGCTCTTTCTCTAAAATAATAAATAATCTTAAAAAATAAATTATTCTATTAATTCAGGTCTATCCTCCTCTGCAATTTCACGTCTGCATTCTCTCCAAGGTGAACAGTCCACAGGGCCATCCTCTTCACTGTAAGTTACAGACCTCCTCCTAGTCCTGCAAAGAGCAGACAGGACCTCACATATGCTAAAGGACAGACACAGCTCAAAAATTGGGATAGAACATTGATGATAAGGTTCTGGAAGGCTGGCAGAAGTGGTGGCCTGAGTCACATGGTCCCACTGCTTGGGACTAAGGAGCACTGCCTTCCAGATCTGGCCCTGTCTCTGGCTCTCTGCCCCTAACCCCAGGAGCACACATCTGGGTAAGCCCTCCAGACCTACTCTTGTCTTGGCAACTCCGCCCCCAGTGTCTCTGCTTCTTTTTTGGATCTCCTGGGGTCAGTTACCATGGAAGGAAGATGAGTTCGCCAAGGTCTTTATTCCAGCACCATGAACAGAAGGTGGGGGGATCCCTGGGTGGCTCAGCGGTTTAGCACCTGCCTTCAACCCAGGACATGATCCTGGAGTCCTGGGATTGAGTCCCGCATTGAACTCCCTGCAGGGAGCCTGCTTCTCCCTCTGCCTGTGTCTCTGCCTGTCTCTTTGTGTCTCTCATGAATAAATAAATAAAATCTTTAAAAAAAAAAAAAACAGAGGGTGGGGGCCATGGCTCAAAGAGGGACATTGGCTCTCTCCTTAAACATGAGTATTGTAGAAGCTGCCACAGCAATTCAAAACTGCCAGTACCTAACACCTACTTATGGAGCAGAACACTGATGACCTGAAAAATTCAGCAACTTACTCAAGGCAAAAGTAGTAGTAAATGGGCAAAGTAAAGGTAAGAGCTTCCAAGTCTGATCACTGAACGGTTCAACATTCCCTATTTTGCAACTTAATACAAAGTTAGAGTAGCCAAAACAATGTAGTACTTGCAGAAAGAGACATTTAGACAGAACTGGGAGCCCAGAAGTAAACCTGCAGATTTACAGTCAATTCATTTTCAGCGAGGGTGCCAAGACCATCCAGTGTGGGGAAAGAAGAGTCTTGTCAACAAATGGTGAGGGAATAACTGGACAGCCACATGCCAAAGATTGACGTCAGACCCATCTTTATGTGGTATGCAAAAATTAACTCCAAATGGATCATAGAGCTAGATGAAAGATCTAAAACTATAAAATGCTTAGGAAAAAAACAGAGAAGTCTTTCTGACTTTGGGGTAGGCAAATTCACAAATGCAGAATCCTTGGGGATTGGGGATACCCCAATCCTTGGGGTAAACAAAGCCTTCTTAGGTATTACATCAAAGGCACAAGGGAGGGGTAAAAATGCCCATGCCAGTGTGTTCATCAACAAAGACACCTTCCCTGGAACAAGAGAATAGCTGTGTGAGAGCTGGGAGTGAGGTGTGTGTGGGGGTAGGGAGTCACCAAGACAGGCAATGAGTATGCTGATACATCCTAAGGAAGCTTCTCAGTCTTCCCCCTGCGTTAAAACTTCCTGCTAATCTGCCCAGCAGCCTTTGTGTCACAGGCAAACTTGCTAGCCAGTCCAAGTGTTGCATGAACTGCTACTCTGAGATACACAGTTCTTGATTATGTGCAGAGTCAAAGGAAAACCACACATGCTGACAAACCAACTGCCCTCACTCTAGGTTTCCCCAATGCCTCCAGGATCCAGAGTTTGGGGAAGAGATGTCACCACCCCTGGTGAGGTTATCACACAGCCAAGTCCCCAGAAAGGGACTGGAGGCTTCTAGGTTTGGAGCCATGGCTCCTACAACAGTTTGATACATTAAGTAAGTATAAAATGTAGGAATTTACAAGTTCAAAGCAAAAACATTCATCCCAACACTTTACTGCATTCTTTGAAAACCCAAACACGCTGGGACAGGGGAAGGAAGAGAAATAATTTGATCTTCAACAGATCACAACCAACATGAGCCAAGTGCACAGAGATGTCCTGCAGATTCCCCACCCTCCAGGCAAGATGGCACTTGTGTCTGGGGGGTTGGGTGGGGGGCTCATCATGTGGGAGGGAATCTCCAGAGAGTAGACTTAACGTTCCTCAAATAACCATGATGCCTCTTGGAAGACGAGCCCAGATAGGCTCAGGGGCTTCTGGAACAGGCCTGGACACCCACCAGAAAGGGCCCCCAACAGGCTCACCTCAGGACACTGTAGGGGAGAGGGAGTCTATCCAGACATCTTTGAAGGTCTCTTACATTGACAAATACTTCATTAAGGGTTTCCTGGCTGCCTATCCTTGATGGCATCATGCCAGGTATGAAATTCTAGGTTGAGCAAAAGCCACACAGACCTAGAGGGGAAAAGAGCCTTGAGAACAACATCCCAGGAAAAAGCCAGGGAGGCAGGTGGAACAGTGAGCAAGCTCAGAGCCTACAGGGAGGGTGCCACAGTCTCTACAACACAACTGTCCCAGTGACCTGAGTCTGCCTCTAGCTCCTCAGCAGAGCAGACAACGGAGAATGAAACTGGAGCTTGCCTGGAGTCCCCTGCTGTCTCCTGCTGTGGGTTATCTGTCAGAGCAGAACACCTTCTCACACAGCCATGCCCTCATTCTCACTTCTATTCACTCAGCAAACTTTTCTGGGGACCTGGGAAGGCGGTTAGCTCCTTGTATGGGAGCCTTTGCTGGCAGCATCTATGAGGGCAGCATGCAATAGAAGCCGTTTGCATTCTCCTTTAAAAGACCTCTGAGCCCTTGAGTGTGCTTCCTGAACATGAGAGGGGCACAGACCTATCTTCTAGCATTTGCCACTCCAGAAGGATGACCACCTAATAAGCCTGTTGGACATCTGCACCTCCAAAGCACTGCAACCCCTCCTGTGTGTGTGCGTGTGTGTGTTTCTGTGTGTGCACATACTGAGTGTGTGTGTGGAGTGGTGCTGGGCACATAACACAGGACAGTATTCTGTCAGCTGGTGCTATGAGACTGACACCCACACTCCCACAGCGATGGACCCAAACAAGTTTTGAAAGCTTTAACGCGTTCACATTTTCTCATCATATGCATTGCACGGTACTTGTTTTTGTTGATCATTTAAAATGGAACTTTGACAGTCCTGCATCAACAGCCTTAAGACTCTTCTGTCTTCTTCTGTCACCAATTAATATTGTCCCTTCACTGCAGGTTAGAATGCTCTCCCTTGCCCTCTGGAAAATTGGGGTTTTAGGTGGTGGTGAGGCTGAGAGGGCAGGTGAGGTGTTGTGTCTAAAAATATCTCCTCCATGTAGGGAAGAGACAGCTAAGGCTTCCTCAGGGCCACATGTCTCTAAAGGGGTCTGAGAATGAATTCGAGTCCTCTCTGTGGGAACCAAGGTCTCCCTGGAAAGAAGAACACATTCCTGACCCAGCCTTCTTGTGAACAAAGGATGTGCCTTGGGTCACAGTCTCTCTCAACCATTCCGTGTGAACTTGTTCGAGAGCCCACAGGCAGGGCCACGTGGGAAGACTGCTTTATCCCTCCAGCAGCCACTGCCAGGAAGATGGTAAAGTGACTGGTGGCTGGTAAGAAGGACCACATGCATTTTCATCATGTCCAGGGTGAAGGACCATGTTGTGTCCCCCCAAATTCACATGCTAAAGCCATACCCCCTGGTGTGACTACTTTCAGAGATGGGTCCCTTAAAGATGTAATTTAGTTTAAGTGAGGCCATAAGAACAGGGTGGAATCTGATATGACTAGTGTTCTTAGAAGAGGAAGAGACACCAGAGACCTTTCTACCCACGTACACACAGAAAGCACATGTGAGAACCCAGTGAGAAGATGGCTGTATACATGGCAGGAAGTGTGGCTTCCCCAGAAATCCACCCCAATAGGATCTAGATCTTAGACTTCCAGCTTGAAAAACTGAGAAAATAAATGTCTGCTGTGTAAGCCACTCAGGAGGGGGTATTTTGTTACAGCAGCCTGAACTACTACACCCAGAGCATAACCTAGTTATAGACGAAGTACCCTGTGTCCTCTTCACTCACATGACAAAGACAGTGGCCATGATAGTTCACCATCCTCATGTGCTAGATGACACCATAGCTGCCCAACACGCTGTGGGACCAGAGTCATTGTTAAGAACGTAGTTTAGTAAGAGGCAACTGATCTGGAAAGCTATACGGGCTATCTGGTTGAAACAGCAAAAACGCTTGGTAGAGAAGTGGAATGCTGGGAGTCAAAGAAGTGTTGGTGGCTCTTTATTTCAAATCAAGAAACACATCAACCAGTGGCACTTGGAGACACAGAGGTGACAGCTCAGTCATTTGGCAGTGCAGTGCCCACACGAGTCAGAGCTAGGATCCCCATTTGGGTAAACTAGGATGCCTTGGAGAGAAATAGGAAGATGATGTCATGCCACAAGCAGACCCACATCATCCATGGCATCAGCATCTCAAAATTCCCCATCCCTAGGAAATGCTCAAAAGCAGCTCACAAGCACAGTATTTGAGGGAAGAGCCAATTTCTGATGATGCTTGTCAAAGTCACACAGTGCTAGGTCTGAAGAATGGGAAGCTGAACATTTCTCTTCAAATCCCCAGGGAATTGCAAAGAACACCAGGGAAAGGGGACAGGGCGATAATTCATGGGGCAGGGAGCTAGGGAACAGACCTTCTGGGTCTGTGTGGGAACCCGCAAGCTTCACCAGGCACACAGCAGGCCCCAAATTTCTGCCAAGCAAAGGGAAGGGAGCCTAGCTGCCTTTTCTGCTTAGTGAATCTCAATAAAAGAGGAACCAATGGCAACAAGCATTCCATGTGCACAGGGCCAAGTTCAGCAAGCCGGGAAACAAACACTGCTGTTCTTTTCACCTTGACTCATTCAAAAATTATAAGCGCACAAGCCAGGAGACACATGGGAGACGTCCAGACAGTGGTTCCGTGTGGGAGGAGAGAGGCCAGGACTGAGATGGGGCCCAGGGAGGGGCATCGGCTAGGCTGACAGGCTCTGGTGCCAGACTTGGTGGGGGTGGGTGGCAAAGATGTTCCTGTTATAATAATTCACCAAGTAAGTTAAAAAGTCAAGTCTGGGGATCCTCGAGGGAACAGACACTGATGGGGCATGAGTGAGTCTTCCCAGAGGCTGGTACTATCTCATTTCCAGATCTGGGTTCTGCTCATGCAGGGTGCTGAGTGTGTAAAGATTTGCTGAGCAGTGCACTTAGATATACTTGTCTACGTGTAAGTTAGGCTCCAATTAAATTTTTAAAAAATAGAGAGATATGAAATAGGAAGGTATGGGCCTGATTTAACAATGTGGGAGTGACCAAGATTACAGGCCAATTTAGACAATAGGAGTCTGTCTTATTTCAGGATCTGATGTATAACAGTGACTAGCATCAATTAATTGAAATTTGCTGACAGAATAGCACTTCAATGTTCTCAGGAAGGAAGGAAGGAAGGAAGGGAAGAGAAGAGAAAAGAAAAGAAAAGAAAAGAAAAGAAAAGAAAAGAAAAGAAAAGAAAAGAAAAGAAAAGAAAAGAAAGAAAAGAAAAGAAAGAAAAGAAGAAAAGAAAGAAAAGAAAAAAAAGAAAGAAGAAAGAAAGAAAGAGGGAGAGAGAAAGAAAGAAAGAAAGAAAGAAAGAAAGAAAGAAAGAAAGATTGATTTGTGTTTATTAACTTGAGGGGAATTCCTTTATAATGTATATTAAATTTCAATATATTACATTTTTATCAATAATACCTTAATAAGGCCAAGGGGAAAAAAGGAGTTAGAATTAAGAACATTCAAGGGTCATAGGTTGATAAAGTCATAGTACTAATAATAATCAGTTAATTAGTCACAGTGACATTAACTAGTCAAAGTCTGTTTTCATCTGTGTTACCAGATCTCACCTGGATTACCTACATTTCTCAGACCATATGAGCTTGCTTCATTCATTCATTCATTCATTCATTCATATGAGCTTCTTCTATAATTTATCTTCACTATCTTGCAAGGACTCTTGCAATGGTATATTCTTGAAACTTGCCTGAGATAGCCTTGACAAGTAGCTTCACACTAATAGCTGTATTTCCACAGGAAAAATAAAATACGAGGTCATGCATAGAAATACTTGCCAAGTTAGTAAAAAAAAAAAAAAAAAAATGGAAGAAGAAGAAAAGAAAAGAAAGGACAAGCTTTCTCAGAATAATTAAGAAACCACATTTCTTGCTAAATGCTTAGTGCAGCAAAGTCACCCTCTTGGGGATGCAACGTAAATCTAAGTGAGATCCCAGGACAGGGTCAATAGCAGTACCAGGGGTATTTGGAACCCATGCTTTGTTCTAGGATTCTCTAGGATGAGCCTGGTTCTGCATGGGGTGGGGAAGACATCAGGCCAAGCCACGGGGCAGCTCTGCACACCAGCTTGTGAGCACAGGTCTGTAAATCCCTCTGCTGGCAGGACACTAAGGCCCCTCAACTAAAGAAAGATGTAACCTAATGTGGGAGCTGGCTGTCATCTGGATGCTGACTCGACGTTCACAAGACAGTCAACCTACCATTACAAGTCCTCCCATCTGAGGGCTTCTGGGAGGCTTGGGTGGGGTTTGGCCTCTGATGACTGGAGGCAAAAAATGACGTCATTCCATTTGATTTAAAAACAAAGCAAGAGCCAGCCTCTTAAGGAATGTTGACCAGAGCTGCAGAGCCATGAAGTCAGGAGGGCACCAAGCACAGGGAGAGGAAACAAGCAGATGTACGTCAGAGGTGGCTGACGAGGAAGATGCCCAGCCTCTGGCACAAAGTGGATGGTATTAATTCCCAGGCTCTGCCTTTGAGTTGAAGTCATTCTGCTACTTTACGCTTACGGATACAACTCATAGGCAATGGGCTACTGTCTTAGTCTGTTTGGGTGGCTTATCCACAAACAGACATTTACTTCTCACAGCTCTGGAGGCTGGAAGTTGGTGCAGAGGATGCCAAAGTGGGCAGGTGAGGGTCTCCTCCAGGTCCACGGAGGCAGTCTTCCTGTCTTAGCTGCACAAGGCAGAAGGGGTGACGGAGCTCTGTGCGACTTGGTATAAAGGCACTTATCTCAACCATGGGGGCATCACCCTCATGACCTTATCACCTCAAAGATGAGGATTCTGACATATGAATTTGGGTGGGGAGGGGTGGGACAAACATTCAAACAGCAGGCACTCTGAGCTTCAGGATAATCCCAGACTACAAAAATAATGTGAACGTTAATGCCAGTGTCCAAAATGTCAAAGGCAGAGAATAAGCACGTGCTTCACATCTTTTAAGCAATTCCACACACTTCCATGTCACTTCTGTGCTGATGAAGGTCCCCACACTCCATCCCCAGGACCAGGCTCTCATTTGAGCTCTGCTGGCCAGCCTGGTTGTTCCGCTGTCCCACATTTACCCCAGACTCAGTCCACACCAAACAGGACTTGCTACTCCAAACTGAACCTTTTCAAGCCACTCCCCGCCCCCCACTGCCAACCCTCCACTTCCAAAGTCAAAAGCTGGCAGATCCTGTGACTCTCTATTTCTCTCTGTCCTCCCAACCCTATCTCAGAAATCACCAAGTATTGTCATTTCCTGCTGCTCACAGACTCAGAGTCTTATTCCTTTCCCTCTGGGCCCAAGCCCAGGCCTTAGCCATCACTTTAAAGCGTGGTACTTTCCTCAGCGGTCACCTTCTCTGTCAATGCCCACTCTAGGCCTCGAAGTCCAGACTGGAGGCTACCCTCCTGTGCTGATTCTTCCCCGATCCTGCCAGGACACACTCCTCACCTCCTCTTGATGCCCAGAGCCCATCATAGTTCCCTTCCTGAGGCAGGGGCCCCAGGCATCTGAACAAAACTTACATCTGTAAAGAACTAAGCAGACTCTTGGGCACATGAAACCCATGAGGCATGGTGTAGGTTAACGTGTCCTCAAAAAGTTTCAGGGATGAATGAACACGTATCAGCCCTGCCAGCTTCAACTTCATATAATGTCACCCTCTGCTGCTTACAAGAGGTCAACTAGAACAGGGCAGAATGAACAAGGAGGGGAAGGAGGGTGATGATTGCTAACATTTCTTGAAACCCCTACCATGTGTGCACCAGGCCCTGAGCTGAAGCATTATCTCACTTTATACTTACAATCATGTGGGAAGCTACATACCATTATTACCTCCAAGGTACTAATTATGAAAGTAAGACCCTCAAAAGTCAACAACTTTCTCAAGTTCAAGCATCAAGCGAAGGTGCTGAGATTTGATCTCAGGTCTTTCAACTGTAGGCCTTAGTCTGAAATTTGCATCAGGGGCTGTCAACTGGTTGCCTACAAGCAGGATCTGGACCACAGAAACAACAGACCATTTCATAAACAGTGCCAAGACAAGTGATCCACAGGGGAACAAAGCCCTTCATCATGTCGTACCAAATACACAAAACCAAACTCTATAAATAGATTAAATATACAAGCATGAAAACAAAATGTTGATTCTGTCAGAAGGAAATGATGGGGGATGTCATTATGACCTTAAAGTAGTAAAAAAAAAAAAATTTAAAGCAAGACCTAAAAAGCAGGAATCATAAAGGAAAGACCGAGAAATCTAGCTCAATCTACACTGAAAATGTCGACATGACAAAAGGCATCACCAGGTTCAAGCGAGAGGACAAAGTGATTTTTAGCTCCTGTGGCCAAGTGAAAATTTAAAAGATGTTCCACCTAGCTGGCAGAAGTGCAAATTGGCCATTCAACCCCAGAATAAAACCCAGCAACGTCATCAGGATTAAAGACTCTCAGATGCTGTTAATAAGAGAATAAATTGGTAGAAAGGCCATTTTGGAGAGCAATCTGGCCCTGTCCAGAAAAGCTGGAAGATGCGCAGGTGTTGAAAAGTGGCTGAACCCCAAGAAGTGCCAGACTGCATTTCTACATGGACGTGTCCCACCCGACTGGCCCTGGTGGTAGGAATCTCCATAACTAGATACACGTACACACATGCACACACACCTGTGAGTGTCCACACATGTCCAAGGCATGTCCACATATGCACACATGCATATGTGCGCACACATAACTACTATTACCATCCTCGTTGACATGGGAGAAAATTCAGGCACCTACAGGATGAGCCATTTTCCCAGGCTTGTGCTGTAACCAAGAACTCATCAAACCAGGCAGTCTGGCTGTGGGTCACCCATCTACCTGCACCGGGGTAAGGACGTCTCTGCTTCAAGGGATGGAAGGCAGGCAAGGGAGACAGACACACAGCTAGGTCTATGCATAATGCATTCCAGGGGCTACAGGCGAAGTCTGCCAAATACTGTTCAAAGTCCAGGGACTTTTCTATTAAAACATAAACTAAAAAGACTCTAACACAGATGTCTTTAACCCTTAAAACTGTGCAAAATTTGGTGTGTGTGTATTTCTTGCAAGAAGGTTTATAGCCTTCCTCAAATTTCCAAAGGGATCCATAACCTCAAAAAAAAAAAAAAAGTTAAAAACACTAAACACAGAAATCCCAGAATATAATCAAGGACATTCCCTATGAAAAAATCCTCTCTGGACAGCCAAGTCAGACCAAAAGATCCTGAGAAAATTATCCTTCAGCCTTCAGGGACTACCCAGGCATTCCTCAGAAGGTGATAACCACCAACATTTCATAGAATGTGCTTTTCTATGCAGATCTCAACTGACTGATCCACAGAGTGAAAGAGTAAGGGTCTAACTGCCATTATTCACCAACAACATTACTTTTCAAAGAGCAGCCAAAGCAATGCAAACAGTGTGTGCGGGGGTAGGTTCCTGTCAGTTAGGTGCATGTGCTTTATTGAGGAAACACTTTCAATTAAGTATTCAAGTTATACTGGACAGTTGTTATAAAGAATGTGACAATGATGAAAAAACAGCTGGGGGATATACATACACATCACACACAGATGATTTACAAATACATAACCCAGAGTGTTGAAATATACATACGACCTTTCAAAGAAACCACTGTTCTGTTTTGACAAAGCCCCTATCTGTCCCTGGGGGCTGCATTTAACTGTAGGACCTTTACCATATCTTTACAGTTAGTTTTTTTATTGGATCAGGAAATTGTATGTATGTGGAAGTGCACTTCACACAGCAGAGGACACGTGACATTTTGTTACAAACTGCCTTTGTTTCTTGCAAATGAGTATTTCTAAGAAATGAATGTGTTTGGGGTTCATAAGAGTGGAAACACAACGTAAAAGCCATCTGTTGATTTTGTACTCCACTTGAAGGATACAGATAAATGACTATTCTCATTCAGAAAATTTAGGTCACTGTCCGCTGTATCAGCTTCAAAGCTAAGGTCGAAGGAGCATTTTTCCAGCTCCAACCCGTTCACTGCACACATACCCTGAGGACACTGCACACCAATGCCCACCAGTACAGGAACAGAAGAGAGCTTTGGTTTTCCATAAGTCATCCTCAATCTTGGTCTAACATAACCAACCAACCAAAACTTGGAAACAAGGCAGGGAGAATCCATCCTATAAAATGAGAAGCCCTTCAAGACCATCTTCTGAGAAAGTATGAAATTACACACACATTTTTAAGGCATTTCTTTACCACACTGCTGGTCTGGACACCGTCCATTCTTCCTGGTACTGGAAACCACAGAATGTTCTGGGTTCATCTGCCCAGCTGCCACCCACATAGGACGCTGAAATAATTTCTTCGTGCCTCCTGTATTAGCTCCCTTAACTGGTCATCCCAATCCCAAATATGCCACAGACTTCCTCTGAGATGGGCTTAGATTATCATTATGGGAATAATGACATCATGGAGAAGTATAAGTCTGCTCTAAAATTGTCCCAATCCAAGTTCATTACTCGCCTGCAAAGATGACTGTTTCTTAGAGGGAAAGAACTGCCCCATTCTATTCAATTGTCCCACTGATCTTTTGAAACTCAGTTTGGTATCATTAAATAAATATTAATCTCAATCTTCTCAAGAGAAGATCTTCCATTCAGAAACATAATAATCCAAGAATGCAAACTGAAGATTTCTGACCCTGTAACTGTGCTGGGCAGGTTCTGGCTATAGCCAAACACAGCCTCCATGACTGGTCTTGAATACAGAAGCAATAATAAATCAGTTGGGACTGGTGAACCCAGGAATCAAATCAGAAGATCTCAGGGCAAATTTCCCAAAGTGAAGAAAGATGTTAATGGAAGATCAACTGTTCATGGGATGAGGTGACAATCTTTCTGGGCTCCTTTTTCTAGATTTCTTGTCTGGAACACCTACCAAATTGATTCAGGCCCAAATATCTGGTGTTTCTTTTATAACCCCAGCCCTGTGACTGTCCTTAGCCATGGCAATGGGAATCTCACTTCCAGCCTTGATTTCAGGTTATGACTGACTCTCCCCCTTTATCACCTGAGCTTATCCAACACAGGTAACTCTACAGATAACTCTGGAGTCTTTACACAGCCATTAGAGACTTTGAAAGCATCTATTTGTCCTTAGCTATGCCCAGGGGCCTTGTGGATCATCCCCAAGACACCTCTGTTACCTTGGTCACTCACATCAGGTTAGTCAAAGACTTTGCTGGCTATCCACTGGGAGGACAGTTGGTCCCCCAAGGACAGTGACAGCAAGTGTGGGTGTCCCAGGTGCTTTCAAAGTCTTCAAAGCTGGCTGATTCTGAAGGGCTGGAGCAGGCAGCTCTGGACTTGGGTCTGTGTCTGAATCCTACTCTGTGACTTACCACCTGAGTGATTACAGCAATTACTTACTCTCTCCAAGCATTTTTCCCTGTTTGTAAGATAAGTCTAATACCCACCTAATGGTTTGGGGATTAAGTGGATAATGAAAGTAAAGCACTTTTCGCATAAACACTGAAATGTATTATCTATTACTGTAATTCTTTTTGACCAAGTAAAAAAAAAAGTTTAATGAAAAGTATTTATCTAGCAAAACTTCTGTGCCAAGAAGCACATAATAATCTCTCAATTATAAGCTTTAGTTGCCAGTGTAAAGATGTACCAAGCTTCTAAATGCTTTTACCAACATGATATTTGGAAGCCGAAGACAGAAAAGTAACCAGCTGGGGGCTTGGAAAGCACCATCTTCAGTGGTCTTGAGGGGCAAGGATGCAGCCTACTAGCAAAAGCTATCACATGTCTATCAATTGTTTGGAACCATGCTGTATTTCCTCTTGCTCTGGGCTCCCCAGCTGACCCAACTTCAACTTGGATTTGGGACTGACCCTTTACAAGAATGAGGCTCAAAGAATTCCCTTTGAGGATGCTTCTACCTGTCTGGACACTGCCTGGATGCTTCATTCAGATGTCTTTCCAAACCCATTGTCTATGTCCTCATGCACCAAGCATGCTGGATAACTTTCTCCCTTGTGCTTCAAAGGTAAAGAGAATGCTTTACAAAACTTTCTCAGGTTTGGAAATAGGTGAATTCCTAAAACTTAAATAAAGAGATTTACAAAGATTAAATTTGCAACACGTAACTAAATGTACTCCTTGCAAACATTGTGTTCTGTTCTCTCTTTGAGGTCACCTTACCACCTTGCCATAGGTCTCCGAGGTATTTGATCAAGCACAAAAAATTAATGAAAATTAAAATTAATAAAATTAGTTTCCTGGGGCTGGAAATGCTATTTTCAAGAGAAAGAGTTGATGTTAGATTTATAACTGGACAATAATGACTTATCCTAGGGGTGTGTGTTATAGTTCAGAAACATGTTTCTGAAGGGACAGAAGAAGTAGGATGTCTTGTATTCCACTGGAGAAAAGATCTGTCTGTCATCCAGGCCAAGTCAATTCAGGAGAGACAAGAACAGTCTTTTCAATGAACGGTAGTATGCCAAGTGGAGATCCATAGGCAAGAAAATGAATTTAGACCCCACCTTGTATCATACACAAAAATTAACTCCAAGTGGACCGTAGACCTAAATATCAGAGCAAAATTATACAACTTGTAGAAGAAAACTTAGAAGTAAATCTTGGTGACAAAAGGTTAGGTAATGCTTTATTAAGTATGACACCAGAAAGTACAAGTGATGAGAGAAGACTGATAAGCTGGCTTTCATCCAAGTTGAAAAGCTTCCATAAGTCAATATATACCAATTACTAATGTGAAAAGGGCAACAGAAAATATTTGTAAATTACCCACCTGATATGGGAGTTACCTAGAATATATAAACAATTCCTATAACTCAGTAATAAAGAGGAGAAAACAATTAAAAAAGGTGCTGAACAGACATTTTTTCAAAGAAGAACTACACATGGACAATGAGTGTGTGAAGAGTTGCTCACCATTAACAATTGGGAAATTGTGATTCAAAACCACAAGAAAATGCTACCTCATCTCCACTGGAATGACTGTCATCCAAGAGACAGGTGCTGACAAAGAGGCAGAGAAATTTGAACCTTTGGATGTTGCTGGTAACAATGTAAAATGGGTAGACACTTGGGGAAACAATTTAACATCAATTTGTCTCATGACTTACTAATGCCACTCCTAATTAAATGCCCGAGAGGCCTGAAAAATCATCCTCATGAAAGCTCATCCATAAGCATTCACAGAAGGATTACTCATAACAGCCAGAAAGCAGAAATAACCCAAACACTCATCTCCTGAGGATGGATAAACAAAATGTAGTATATCCAAGCAATGGAATATTATTTAGCAACACAAAGAATGATGTTCCTCCACTAAAACATGGAGGAAGCCTGAAAACATTAGGCCAAGTTAAAGAAGCCAGACACAAAAGACCACAAAGTGTATGATTCCATTTAGGTGGAATGTCTAGAACAGGTCAGTCCATAGAGATAGAAGGGAAAATTGTGGTTGGCTAAGGCTTTGGTGGGGGGTGAAGGGGTGAAGAAAGAATGTGGCTTTTTTCCAATGGGTCCAGAGTTTCTCTCTAGGGTGATAGAAATGTTCTAGAATTAAATTATGGTCAGGGAACCTGGGTAGCTCAGTCAGTTGGGCATCTGACTCTTGGTTTCAACTTAGGTCATGATCTTGGGGTGGTGGGATTGGGCCCCATATCAGGCTCTATGTTCAGTGCAGGGTTTGCTTGGGATTCTCTCCCTCTCCCCCTGGCCCTGTTCACATTCTCTCTCAAGTAAATAAACTCTTTTAAAAAAATTTTTTTAAATAAAATTAAATTACAGTAGTGGTTGCACAACTCTATAAATACACTAAGAAACACTGAAGTATAGACACTTGAGGCAGGTGAATCATATTTCAATAATGGTGTTTTAAAAATGTTATCCTGCACTCAAAGGTTTTGTTTACCTTTTTTCCTAATTAAAATAGTATATAACAGAGTAGACAGTCTCTAAAACACTGAAGAACTTGGACAGGATAATAAAGAGATACTCATGACCCTGTCCCTATATAAGGAGGCAACTTTGCTATCCTTAGATATGGCTTTCCCCATTTCAAACCCAGGATTGTGATGACAGATAGAAGTAAAGTGGCACCCAGTATGTGCAGAAGCCCTGCGACTATGTCTTTCAGGAGGGCTCAGTCATCCTAAAGTGGGCTGGGGGAGGCAGGTAAGGAGAAAAACCAGGGAGAAATCATGGCAGCTTTACATTCAGGAGATGGCCAAAGAAATAATAATTCTGACTGTTCCAGGTGGAAGTAAAAGGTCCCTTCACCTAATTTTGGGGTGTTAGAGATCCAGAAGTATTCTGAAGCTACAAATGCCCCTTTCAGGCTAGATATAAACCATTTAGCTAACTCCTCTAGCTCCCCATCTTCCTCCAACCCTTTCCATCTTCCACTGAACATGGGTACACAACAACTTCTTAAATAATGTGCACAAGAAATGGTGATAAGCACCTCCCACATGAATGCCCCACAGCAATTTTCTGTGGTAGGTACTGTGGGACCCAAGGAATTTAACAAAAATCCCCTCCCCTGGACAACAGAGCAGGACTAACTCCATTTTGTGCTACACTCGCCATCTCATGTATAACCCCCACATGACCTGCTTATTGCTTAAGGCACTCCCCCACCCTAGTCAAGCCACTGAGCACACCCTTACCAGAAACCGGCTCATATAGGAATGCGAAACCCCTAACTGTCAAAGAATGTAAACCCCGCCTTTTACCCGCCAAACCTGTGTGCCAATTCTGACCAGAGAGATAGGCTAGTTCAAACAGTCACTATAGGGTAAATTGTAATTCAATTGGCCACCTGCTTTGTGGACCGACATGACTATGCAACTTACAATCCCATTGGCCACTGGCCCCTATAAAACTGCTATGCCTCTTAACCTCGGGGTCCAAGTCCCTGCTCCGCTGTGTTGGGTAAACTTGGACCTAAGCTTGAACTTGCAAAGAAACCATCGTGCGCTTGCATTGGTGTCGGCTCCTTGGCGGTTTCTTGGATTCCCAATCTTGGACACAATTATTTCCATTTTGCAGAGGAGGAAACTGAGGCCTACGTGCACACCCTTATGGTCTAGCTTCATAACCATTCCTATTGCACTGCTCTAAGTTCTGTATACAGTCTTATCACCAATCTATCTGCTCATTCACTTATTTAATCAGGAGTACTAACCTGATGAACCAACCATATGACCTTGAACTCTTATCATGATGGACAACAGTGTGTATCAATGTCAGAGACTTCATAAAGAACAAGAGATGTGTCTCTCTACCAGGAGACTCCTCGACCAGGGTCAGACTAACCCCAAGGAAAATGGGAAGCATTCTGTAGCCTGAGAGCTGACCAGTTCCTCCAATGTCTTTTTTTTTTTTTAAATTTCAACTCAAATAAATCTATTTCAAATGTGGGTACCTCTTGTCTTTTTTTTTTTTTTTTTTTTTTTCCACTGTGCGACCCGCTTCAGTGCCTGCAGCCTACGGCACAGAGGCCGGGCAATGGTTCGGGGCCACGGTTTGCTCTGGCATGGGACACTATGAGAGGCCCAGGGGGACGAGCCTGCCATAAATCCAAACCCATGCGTAATCTATTTCAAATGTGGGTACCTCTTGTCTTTCCCACAATGGGCTCACCGCAGGGAGCCTGCTCCTCCCTCTGCCTATGTCTCTGTCTCTCATGAATAAATAAATAAAATCTTTAAAAAAACAAAATAAAATAAAACCAAACCTCAGTCTTGTGAATTGGGTTCTTTTGACACAAGCACACTGTGCTGGCATTTTAATGACAAAGGAGTATTTTTCCATGAGTTAACTGTAGAAAAAAATACATCCTTTCACATTTTTTTCCTTCAAACACAGCCTTCCTTACCCTATTTTTCATTTTCCTACCTTTTATAAAGATAGAGGTAAAGGAATATTTGAGTTTCCCCTTAACAGCAGCATCATGGGAAAAAGCAACAGCGTAAATCCGCAAATGAATGGCACTTGCCGTTCACCCCTTAGCACCAGAGAAGAGAGACAAGAAGTCTTGCTGGGGACTGTGGCAAACTGGAAACTATCTTTTAAAAGGGGCAGCCACTACTCTGCTCCAGCAGACTGCGGCCCATCCATACAGGATGTGGGCCTGGAGTTGCCTAACCCATCCAGAAAAGCCAGAGTCAGGGGAGAAAAAAAGCACAGTGTGGTTTTTTTTGTTTGTTTGTTTTATTTTTTATTTTTTTTATTGCTGTTTTTTGTTTTGTTTTGTTTTGTGGGTAAATTTTAGAAAACGAATAAGAACATGTCTGAGGCCAGATGCAAGCCCTAGGTAACTAGTTTGCTGTTTCTGCATGGGGGTGTAAGACCACATTTCATGTGTTGTCCATCTGCACTGGCCCTGAGACACCCTCGTGGGGCCAACAGCTGGCCCCTGCCTTCCCATGGGGTCGGGAACAGGGCAAAGCACCCAGCCCGAGAGGAGGAAACCCACAATAATGACAATGACTTCTTTCCCCGTGACCCACATATTCAGGGATGTCTATACTGACCCCCATGCGTGGGGACATCTACACTGGCCACAGCCCTTTGGTGTTGCTCAATGATTACACAGCACAGACATGTCAAGTGTGAACATCCGAGTGGGGTGAGCGCAGTGCATCTGGGAGGGGCTGCTACCTACCTCCCAATGAGGTGGTTTTCCTGGGCAGCCATTTCTTCCTCTGCAGCCAGGTATTGACACCCCAAGGTAAGAGAGCCAGTTGAGAGACAGACATGGTTACTAGAAGTTACTCAGCACGCATTCCAAGGATTGGATTTGAGGGGGGAAATGCTTGCCATTGTGAAGCAGCAAAAAATTATCCTTTCTTAAGTCCTCCCACTTCTTCACCCCCAAGTACAAAGGCCAGGAAAGGGCACTATGTTCCCAGAGTCCCCTTGGATCTGCCTTAACTTACCCTAAGGCTTCGATTTCTGAAGCACCCACAGAGGGACAGAAAGCTCTTTGTCTGGGAGTTGCTGCTTCAGGTCCTGATATTCCAGGGAGAGGGTCTCCCTCCAGTTCCAGGGAGTGCCTCAAGGTACAACCCCAGGCTCTGGGCAGTGCTGTCCTTGGTCCCGGACAGGGTCACTCACAGGTTGGGGGTGGTCAAAACAGCAAAGAGAGCCTAGGAGACTGGGCCAGCAACCTCAAGAGCCCACAACCATCACCACCAAGGTTCTGATGGGACCCAGGCACAACCAGGATTATTGGGCCCCCCCAGGTGGGGTGTGGGTCTAGCTGATGGTGGCTGGCACAGACTTAGTGCCAAGAAATATTAGGTTGAAGCATCCAAAATTGTTGATAGTCAATAGTGTTGACATATTAAAATGACAATGTCGCTTGGCTCAATCTTCTATACGTGATTTGAAGCAATTAAGCGACCAATTGAAAATGTCTATCATTTAGTGAATAAAAATATCATGAGGGCTGGTCAGAAGACGATGAGATATCAGTGCCTGGCTGTCTCTTCACCCCTCTGGCTCCCTGAGGTGACCTCACCCCTTCCCATGACTTTAGGCCTGAGTGCTAATAACACCCAACTGTCATCTTAGCTGGACTGCTCTTTGAAAATCTGGATCCACATAGCACGACTCTTGGACACTTCCACCTGGATTTCTCATGGTCTAAAACCAAACCTCAGGGGATGCCTGGGTGGTTCAGTGGTTGAGCATCTGCCTTCAGCTCAGGGCATGATCTCAGGTCCAGGGACCAAGTCCCACAGTGGGCTCACCACAGGGAGCCTGCTGCTCCCTCTGCCTATGTCTCTGTCTCTCATGAATAAATAAATAAAATCTTTAAAAAAACAAAATAAAATAAAACCAAACCTCAGGCTCAGATCCAGCTCTAAATCAAAACTGTTTCAACTTGACCCAAGTAACGACTATCTACCATGCTGGCTGCTGAGCTGGGTGCTGGCGGGTGAACAAGATGGACATCATTCATCACTTACCCACCACCCATCCTCTGTCATGCCAGAAACCCTTACCAATTCATCTCCAATTCATTACTGAGTCATATCCACTTGGCGATATCAGATCCAATCTTTCCTTCATCTCCCCTGACATATACATTAGGATGCATTTGCCTGTAAGTAACAGACAGCTTGGCTAAATGTGGCTGAATCATAGAGTGCAACAACCACTGCACAAAACAGAGGTCTGGAGGTGGGAAGTTCCAGTTGATGAGCTAGCCAGTGGAGGCATAGCTCTGGATGCACAAGTCTGTGGCTGCTGGCCTTTTCCCTCATGGCTCTAAGAAGGCTGCTGAAGCTTCAGGCACTATCCTTACACAGCAGCTCCCTCTGAAGCTCCCAGCAGGCCTTCCCATAGGCTCCCTTTAGGCCAAGTGTGGTCACAGCCACTGCTGCAAGGGAGGCCATAGTGGTATATTATCTGGCAAAAGAAACTGGACCAGATTCATCACCTGACGGTGGGCGCACAGGAAAGGGCACGTGACTATTAGGCACAGAGCTAGCAGTCCCTTCTATGCCTGCCATTCATCTGAGAACTACTGCTTCCTCCTGACCACCATCCCACCCTTAACACCTTAAAAGTCAATCAGATTGCATCATTCTGCCTGAGGCTCTTTAAGGATATATCATTGCTCGGGATAAAATCTGCAACTCCCAATAGCATGCCTCCAAGGCCCCATGTGGTATGGCCTCTTGTCTCCCGCTCAGCCTTATTTGTCACCATTTGGCTCCTTTTTGTCCCTCAAATGCAACAAGCATTTTTTTTTTTTTTTTTTTTTTTTTTTTTTTGGTGCATCAGAGCTTTGTGAAGGGGTCATCTCTTCATCTAGAACATTCCTTCCTCAAACCTTCATGTGGCAGACTCCTCACACGTCAGGTCTCAGCCATTTTGAGAACTTTCTCTCAGAAAGTGGATCTGCCCTATGACCCAGCAATTGCACTGCTAGGGACTTACCCCAAAGATACAGATGCAGTGAAACACCGGGACACCTGCACCCTGATGTTTATAGCAGCAATGTCCACAACAGCCAAACTGTGGAAGGAGCCTCGGTATCCATCGAAAGATGAATGGATAAAGAAGATGTGGTCTATGTATACAATGGAATATTACTCAGCCATTAGAAACCACAAATACCCACCATTTGCTTCAACGTGGATGGAACTGGAGGGTATTATGCTGAGTGAAATAAGTCAATTGGAGAAGGACAAACATTATATGGTCTCATTCATTTGGGGAATATAAAAAATAGTGAAAGGGAATAAAGGGGAAAGGAGAAAAAATGAGTAGGAAATATCAGAAAGGGAGACAGAACATGAGAGACTCCTAACTCTGGGAAACAAACAAGGGGTGGTAGAAGGGGAAGTGGGCGGGGGGTGGGGGTGACTGGGTGATGGGCACAGAGGGGGCACTTGATGGAAAGAGCACTGGTGTTATTCTGTATGTTGGCAAATTGAACACCAACAAAAAATAAATTAAAAAAAAGTTTCTGTAACACTAACACCCTTCCCTTTAACTTCACAAACCTTAGCATAGTTTAGAGTGCATACCTATTTGCATGACTATTTCTTTTATGTCTATCTCCTCAATGAGAATATAAGTGTCCTGATAGGAATCCTCCCTGGTTTATACACCACTGTAACATAGCGGTGCTCTCAAAGCCTGATGTGTAGCTCACACTAAGGAACACTACTGAAGTCAGGGTTGGTTAATTAGAGAATACACAAACTGGCCCTTGAAAGATGGATGGCCTAAGGGGAAGAGGAAAGCTCAAGGGTGGCAGTGGATAGGGTACTTTCGGCAGGAAGGCAAGGTCCAGGACACTGGGCCCACTAAAGCAGAGGTCTTGGCATGAGATGCTGACCCTTGAACATGTGAAATAGACAGATGCAGGGCCCTTTTACTGCCATGCTCAGCATGTTCCTGTAGGACCCTGATGCTCCAGCCTTCAGCTCCCCAGTAAGGGGGTGTCTGGCCAGCCTGGGCAAAGGAGCTCACCTGCCTGCCTGAAGAGGACAGGACCCAGAGGTGGGCTTATCACACACAGCACTGTCTCTTTTCTCCTCCCCCTTTCCCCCCACCCCATGATGGCTGTGGAGGGAGAAGCTTGGTAATTCTTGGGTTAAACACTCAGTGACATCCAGGGCTCCTTCCTCAGTCACGTAATCAGTAGAAGCTGTGACTGCCACTGGCCCCCAGCTTGGGAGGGGAAGATGGTTACTGTGCATTCGCCCTGATGACCCCAACTTGGCAGTTCACCATTTATTACATGGACAGTGGCTATCGAGACACCCTCCCTCCTCCTAAGTGCTCTTCTGCACTCATTCCCAGTGTTGAATGAACTGGGGAATGCAGCCCCAGTTCCATAGTCTTATAGTTTGCCCTGCCCCCCGACCTGAAGCATGAGTCCTAGATGCACAACAGGCTCTCAGCCTGGTGCCTTATGATCTATGAAATGCACAGTCCTGCCCATTTACCAGGATACTGGCTTTATGTGCCCCTGGATTAAGAACCATAGTAAGGCTGACCCCACACAACTAGACAGGCCCCAATCTCCTGACCTACAGTCCAAACGGTCCACTCCATGCTGACTGCACAGACCTGCCTGATGTCCCAGAGGCGGCTACTCAAAGGCCCCCTGGTGCCATGGAAGCTGCTGATACCCCACTATGGCAGCAGAACTCGGAGAACCCAGCATGAAGCTCTGTCCACCTGAGCAAATGCAAAGGCCTTCCACAGCAGAGCAATCAGGGAATGTGAGGAAAAGTGTCTCAAGGTGGTAATGTACTGAGCTGCTTTGGGCAGGTATGCACAGCACTAAGACCAAAGGTTCACAGATGCTGCCCAGCCAGCATGACACTGCTGCCCTCAGTCATCTGAAGTAACCAACACAGGGGAACCGTGACTGTGTTGGCCTCTCTCACCAGACAAAGGCACACAGGCCACCAGCTCCATCAACTTCAAGGGAGTCAACTCACTCTGCTCTGACCTACAACTCCTGGCCCATGATGAAGTTCTAGAAGCTTCCTTGTCAAGCCTACATGAGCATAACCAAAGTTAGGCATTTAAGGAGAACCACAGAGTGTTAATAGAGAAAACCCTCAGGATGGTTTGAAGAGGAGCAGAAACATTAACAAGGACACTCATGGCAGGGCAGGGCTGAGGCTGCAAGGCAGCTGCCTTCTGACCCCCTCAGAGTGATCTCTACATTCTACAGAGCCCGTCGGATGAGGCCCCAGGGCTGACAGTAGGCTAAATGGTAGCAGATCCTCGTGTGTAACATAACTCTCTCCAGATATAGATAGAGCTGGAGGAGTAGTAGTCTATGCCAGGGATGCCTGTGAGTGAAGTCCAAACCCGCGGGGGGGAGGTGGGTGGGTTAGGTACCGATGCCAGCGATGACTCGAGAGCAGGCAGCGGTGTGGAGGAAGCCAGTTTGGACTGGAATAGCAACAGCACGCTAGCCAAGAAGCTCTAGAAAGATAGACAGGTCTGACTGTCCGGAGGCATTTTCATAATGTCCATCCCAGGCTGGCCACTGGGTTAGCACACAAGAGACTGATAGGGAACACTTCCATCAGGCTGAGCAATTCAGCAAAAGCTCAGGAAGTATTGGGTTTTGATCGAAGGTTTTATTATTTAATGAAGCTACCTCATGGGTAACAGTAACACTAAGAATAGAGATCGATACAAAAGTAGATTTAAAAATACACACACTTGCACATACAGAAATGTATCTTAGCAGGAGAATCGAAGCTGCTTGTTTATATTGAACAATGCCAGACACAGGTGTTTTGACTCTGCCTGGTGACCCAAATAGGAGGCTATCACTCTGTCTCCCAGCAGCTAGGTGCAAGAACATCTGCAGGAAAGAGGAGGAAGGATTCGTCATGGCAAGGTAAGTCTTGGAAGGCAGCCACTCTTTCCTCCCGGCACTGAGAACTCTGTTGGCACCAAAAGGAATTTCAAAGTTGGAAGCCCTTCCCATCAGAGCACAGATGGAGAGCCCGCACGTCCTAGGGGGGAAATAATCCAGAGCAGTCTTTAAGATAAATACTTCCATCGGGGTGATTTGAGTGCTTTGTATCTAGTGATGGCGTGCCTCATTATTTCCAGCACTGTGTTATGTTATGGCCTGTGTTGCTTTAAATTCTGAACTCGTGCCATTTATCAAAGACAAGAAAATCCTAAAGGCACACTACTTATCATCAGATAATCCAATGGAAAGTTTAATTGAGGCTTCGGTGCAATGCTTCTTGGCAATAACCCCCTGCTTCTAACTCTCTGGCCGATTCTCATTTCATTAAAGACATTTCCCAGTGTGCCTGAGCTTCTTACTTCCTAACCCGGCCACTGGAACTCCGCAGATGATAATCGCCTTCTTACAGGAATGCACGGCACCTCTCAGCTGCTTGCCTGGCCGGGACGGGAGACAGCGACCCAGCCAGTTACTGATGGAAGACCTTGTTCCCTTCTCCAAGGACAGTCTGTAATCACACCATAGTTTTCTAAGTGTTTCACCAGCTGGGATTAAAAGCTCTTCTCCAGAGCTGACGTCACACAATGAGTAATTTCCCAGCATGCCCCCCACTTTCTCAGGGCAGGAGGTGTTTGGAATCGCTTGTTTGGCTGGTCAGGTGTAGGCTTTCCCTAAACTCCCTAAATCTTGTCCAAAAGGGTCTTCTCTTGTCTGCTGCTGTCTTGTGAGCTTTGAGTATACATTTTCTGGCCTCAGAATCAGCCACGATTTTATTATGTAATCCTATGGTAATCCCCTGGAGACTTCAATGATGTATAGGAATTCCTCATCAGTTTTCTTCTTTTGAGCCCAAATTTGGGCTGAGCACAGAGAAAAAATCCTTGGCATCATTCTCCTTCATTAGTCTCCATGTCTAATTCCTGAACCTTCCTTCTACTTATAAATTACACTTAACTCCAGTACTTAGTAAGTCAGCAAAAAAGAATCAAAGAGACCTTAGCCCCACTTGAATTGTCTTAAGAGTCAAGACTTGTTTTCCCTCAGCTGAAGTAATGAAGGAATTTATGCTCAGAATAAGATAAGCAGAAAAACTGGATTGGGCTGAGGATACCTAGCCAGAAGGCAGTTCCAGATTTCACTGCAAATTTCAGAAGGCAAAACTTTCCCGAACAGGGCCAGTATAGCCAAAGACTAGCATGGGATGCCAATGCCTCCAGGTGGGACCCCTGCCAGCAGTGTGGAGTCAGGACAGGAGGCTTGGCTTCTCCTCTGCAGCCACCTCCCCACTCCCAAGCTGCATCATCCCCCACTAAAGGCAGAGGTGACATTCAAGTCCTGGGCGTGGAGGCATCCATGAGCTTTGGAAGCTGAGGGAGATGAAAATGGTGCCAGATACAGAAAATTCTCTGCTATTCCTAGACCAGCATCAAGTCCTGTGGAGAGTCTATATGTGCTCACAGTATGCCTGTTCTCTTCTTAATCAAAAACATGCTGATAGGACATAGATGCTATGTCAGCGGTACCACTCCCTGCTTGTGCTGGGAAACCTAGTGAGGCCACAAAGAGCTATGTGGGCCAGTGCCAGGCCAAGAGTTATCAGAAATGTGTCCTTCCTCCCACTGCACACCCTTCTAGCCCACTACCATCAGCTGCTGCCAAGGAGTGGTAAGGGTGACCCAGGCTAACATGGACTGAGCATGCCTTACCTGCAGACCACACGCCAGGCCTCATCTCATCCCACCCTCACAACACTTCTGTGCACAGACACTGTTTCCCTTGCCCTTAAGAGCTACATTTGAGGCAGCCAATTGCCTCAAATTGCCTCAGCCAATTGCCAACGGTCTCACAGGTAGAAGGGCCACCTCAGGTACGCTCCACTGGAGGTATACCTTTCTTAACCTTCCAGGCCCACTGCATTAATTCTTAAAACTGGAGCTATCTAAATATTTAACAAATATCAGTTGCATATGAAGTTCTTTTATGGAAGATTCACACATTGGAAGGTTATATTGGGCATTTTTTTTTTTTTTTGAGAGAGAGAGAGAGAGAGAGTGCACACATGAGTGGCAGCAGAGAGGGGCAGAGAGAGAAAGAGAGAGAATCCCAAGCAGGCTCAACACCCAGTGCCAGACCCTGACACAGGGCTCAATCTCATCACCCTGAGATCATGACCTGAGCTGAAATCAAGAGTCAGATCCTCAACTGAGTCACCCAGGTGCCACTAGGTATCTTTTTTAGAGATGCTGAGCTGGAGTCAAATGGAATGAAAACTTCCTAGTGGCCCCCCTTCCATGAGCCCTTAATCTCTCTGAATAACACTACCAATTTACCTGTTCAACAAATTCATTCGTTCAGTCATACAATAAATGTTCATGGAACCATCATATGCTGGGGCTGGGAATATAATGGAGCCGTGAAGACAAAAAGGTACCTTCTTGGGGTGTGTGCTCCTGCTGTAGTGGTCAGTGGCACATAGACATAAACAAGTGATTTGGGGTACTGATTAACACAGCAGGGAACAGAGAGGCTACTTCTGCTTCTCTCAGATGCTATTTGAACGGAGACCCAAAGGAAGGAGAGAGTGAGCCATCAAGACAGTGGGAAAGCATGCTGGGCCCAGCAAGAACAAGTGCAAAGCCCTGACAAGGTGGCAAGCTTGGCAAGGAGGAACAGGTGTCAGGTGCAGGTGACCAAGGCCATGGGCACTGGGAGGTGAGGTCAGTAAGGGAGCCAGGAGCCACATGTTCTGGGACCCACAGGATTGTGGATTTTATCCAAAGATAAAATCCAGGCCTCCAAAGGCACTGGAGAAGTTTAAACAAGGAACTCACATGATCTATGTTTTAAAAGGTATTGTCTGATTATCATATAAGACTGAGTTGTCCAGGAGACCACCACGGAGGCCTGGAGACCTGACAGGTGAGGGTAAATTGGCCTGGACCACAGGGAGAGCAGGTCTGATTAAGAACCTATGTTGAAGGCACAGCAGTGGGGAATGGCTGGTGGTTTGGAAATATCAGACGCCTTCTGAAACACAGACCATACGATGGCCAGTTGACTCCCAGAAATGGCTAATAAAAATCACAGCCACCATTTTCCACGAGGCAGGCAGGCGCTGTGCCAAAACCAATTACACTTGTTCACCTACTCGGTCCTGAGCACACTGCCAGGCAGCAGCCACCCCCATCACGACTGCACTGATGAGGGAGAAGGGAAGAAGCCTGAGGCAGGCCACACCCCAGTAAGCAGCAGAGCCAGCATGCCTCTGGAGCCCCTCCTTTTGCTTTGTGGGCTGTAGGCATCCTCCCTGCATTCATAGCTCCTTCTGACTTCTCACATGCAGCCCGTGCAGACCTGGGCGTGCAGGAAAAAGACTCCTTGGCCCAACACAGTGACTGTCTTATTGATTTCATTTTCCAAGATAAAACAAAAAAACAAACAAAATAAACCTCTTGGGGTTTCCACTTCATCTCAAAACTTATGTTTACCTTGGCAACCGGAGCTCTGTGGCAGAGGAAATGCTGTAAGCAGCCCTGGAGAGAGGCCGGGCCTGGGGGCTCCTGCTGCTCCCCTCACCCTGCCTCCCCAGAGCTCTTCCACTTCAGCAGCAGCTGGCCCTGAGTGGGGAGAAGGGGGAGCGGTGGGCCACCCCCCGACTGCTCCTGAGGCAGCCCCTCTACAGCCCCGGCACAGCTGTTTGGTCCCGTTTGATTCTGTAACCAAGGGGTACCAGAGACACTAAGGAAATATCTAGAATAGTGTGACACCAATGAGAACTTGAGAGGGGAAACAGTAAGTTGAATCAGCTCTTCCAAAAAAACAAAAACAAAAACCACTGATCAGTTTCATAGTGTTAAAAACAAAACAAAATGAAACAAACCAACCAACCCCTGGAATGCATGGGAAAAGTAAAAGGAGCTTTATGATGTATAAGCACGACCTTCTGGCAATTTGAGAAGGCAGCCCAAGTGGCCCGGGCAGTGAGGCTGAAAAGCAGAAGATTCTCAGCGGGGGCAGCCAGAGAGTGGTGGAAAAGGAGAAATGGTAGAACCATTTAGGGACAGTGTATTTAGGGACAGTGTCTTCCTCAGCAGGAACAGGATGAGAATTCTATTTGCCAGAACATTTCGAGCCTGCTCCGGGAAAGGAGTCAGCAGTGTGCCTCCTTGGTTCCTTTCCTGCAGCTGCTGGGCATCTATCTAGCTTCCCTGAGCTGGCAAAGATCCCCTTGTCCCCTCCCACCCTACAGCTCAGTTTCCCTGAGCTGGCAAAGACCCCCCCCCCCCCACCCCCCCGGTGGAATTCAGTCCTCCTGTTTCTCTGGTACTGCCAAGGCTTAGATCAGGGTTCTCCAAGTTGAATCCACACCAGAATCCGGAGAGCCTGTGAAAAGAGACTGTACAGAAATGCAGATGCAAAGGCCTCAGGGGGTGCTGAGGATGTGCATTTCTATCACCTTCCCAGGAGGTGCTAATGCTATGGTCAGAGATCACCCTTTAAGACACATTAGTTTTGAGTGTCTCTTTTCCTCAACAGCAGCACTGAGGGCTTTCGGGTCCTCTTCTGACACCTGTTGGGGGCAGGGGGCACTGAAACAAGGCCACCAGAGCCTGTGGAGATGGGGCGTTTATAGAGAGTTCTAGGCCCTCTACCTACGCTGTCTCATTTCCTTCCCACAACTACCATGTGAGGAGGAATTACAATTATGCCCATTTTACAGACCAGGAAATGGAAACGTGAGGACAAGTGACCTGTCTAGGTTTCCATGGTAAGCAGAACTAGGATTCTCAATATTTTGAGAATGCAGGAAACTTCCACTCCCTCTTGGCTCAGACTCCAATCCAAACTTGCAAGCTGGGCTCTCTGGGCGTCCCCAGGCCTCCACCATCCTGCCCCAAAGTCTGCTTCCCCCTTTGGCACAAGCATGATGAACTGGGGATCAGGCTGGGCCATGCTTGCCAGCTGTGCAACCTGGGGTAAACTCAGCATCGGTTCCTCCATCTGTGGGGACCTGAGCATTTGACACAAGGTGCTGTCACAGCACCTGGCAGTTGGGAGAGCCGCGATAAGCATCGGGCCCCTCAGCGTCCACCCTTTGTCTCAGCTGTCCTGGCTCATACTGTGACGCCTGCCTGCGGAGCCATCACCCTGACTTGTTCTGAGGCCCTGCCCCAACGCCCTTCCCAAAAGGCCCACAAAGTGATAGGACAGAGGTGGCTGGGCACAAAGGCCCGTGCCAACTGAAAGGAAGTGACAAGATCTGCAAAGCACGCACCATCATTAGGGCTCACCATGGGCATGTTCTCATGTGAGGCTCAGAGCAGTCCTGCAGGGGGATGTCGAGATCTCCTACAAGCAGGAAATGGAGGATTGCTAGGTTTATTAAGTGATATGCCCAATGCCAAGTAAACAGCAGCATGAAGGAACCAAACCCAGGTCTGACTGCAGCTGAGAGGCCGAGGCAGGAGTCCTGTGTTAAGGAGAGCAGAGGTGGAGCAGGCCAGGGACACCCCGCTTGTCTCCACTGTGAGATGGCTGCTCACCCTGGGGACCTATCCTTTGCCCTTAGAGACTAATACTCCTGGCACAGTTCACATCAACACTTCTAGAAGCCTTGGCCTGCTGAAGAGATTATAGGTGAAGAGTCTGATGGCCAAATGTCACCCTTTCACCAATGTCTTTGGCCACTGCAGCTAAAATCTGAAGTCCTGCCTCCTCAAATCCCAATTCCCTATTTTTCCTCTTTAAAATTTACCTCTACTGCTACTCTTGAGTTTACTTTTAGATGACACATGGCCATTCTTCTGCTAAAATATCAGTGCCACAAAGGCAGGGACCTTGGTTTTGTGTGTCCAGTAACTCCAAGCTTGGAGCAGTGCCTGGCACATTATAGGTACTCAACGACTATATATGAATGTAAAGCCTAGAGAAGCAGAATGTCTGCGAAGACAAAGGTCTGTTCTGAAAATAGTGCGTGACAGAGACAGGGAAAAGAAGGCCACATGGGTACAAAGAATGATGAGCAATTAATACTTGCAGAAAGAGAAAACCAAATGGGCACAGATGTGGCAAGAGAGGAGTTAAACCCTCAGGCTTTCCAGTGAGTTCCCTCAATGCCAGTTGCCACTCATTAATGCTATAACTTCAGACAAGAAATGTACCTTTGGGGAGGGGGGTCTCAGTTTCTCCATCTACTCACAGGAACGATGATACTTCACTTAAAAGGCTATTGAAAGGCAAGATATAGTTAAAGACTGGAACTGAACTTCCTGGGGTCAAGTGCTGGCTGTACCACTTAACAGTGGTGTGTGGCTCTGGGCAAGTTTGTTATTGCTCCATACCTCGGTTTCCCCATATGTAGGATTAGCAGCACTTCCTCAAAGAATCAGGAGGATTAAATGAATTAAAAGCAAGAAGTGTTCAACCCCAAAGTTCTTGACAAATGGTGGCTGCTCTCATTTGCAGCTCTATCACCGCCAGACAACAGGATGGACACCATCTGTCCTCTAGGGACTTATGTGGGGAGACACCACACCACAAGGCTCTGTTGAGAGCAAAGCTCCTCCATGTTCCGAGGGGAAATTCAAAAAAAGCTTGGATCTGGGCACCACTCCCAGGACTGTTGCCTGCCACTGCCTGCTATGCACTGCATGTTTGTGTCTCCCCCAGAAAATTTGTTTATTGAAGTCCTGACCCCTGGTGGGGTGCTTTTAAGAAGTGGGAGACCTTTGGGAGGTGACCGGATTTAGATGAATCATGGAGGTGGAGCCCCCATGGTGGGATGAGTGTCCTCATAAGAAGAGGAAGACAGACCAGGGTCACTGGCTCGGTCTCCACCAATGGTCATCAGCAGGCTGGGAGGCTGGATGTCAGCAGACCTCGGATCAGCTGGCACCTTGATCTGGGACTTCTAGGACTCCAGAATTGTGAGAAACAAATGTCTCTGATTTAAGCCTGCCAGTCTGTGGTGTTTTGCTAAGGCAGCCTGAGTTGGTGAAGACAATGCCCTTGACCAATAAGAGATGGAAGGGGACATGAAGAGCTAGAAGAGGCTATTTTTTTGTGGATGTGAGCAGAGAAGAGGGTCCTGGAGGAGGGAGCCCCTAGTGAAGTGCTCTAGAACCACAGAGGCTGGCATCTTGTCTGCATGTGGATGTCTACTGAGCCACCAGGCTTCCTGACCTGCCTAGTGCTACTGGAGTGAGGTCCAGGGCACTGCAGAGAGAAGACCAATGTGGCCAGGAAGAGGGCGAACAAGCACATATTGCCCTTAAGTATTTGACTTGACAAATAAATCAGATATGATTCCCACCCATCAGGGCCCTACTGCCCTCAGAGCAGGAGACAGTAAACCCTCTGGAGAAATGTGCCCTACCCTCAGGATCAGCCCCTGCCCTTGGCCAGTGAAGGAGGAGGTGGTCTTCAGGTTAAAACTTCACTGAGTCTCTCTTCCCCTCAGTCATAGCAAGGCCTAACCCCAGAGCTCTGGGTCAGGCCAGCTTATCAATCAATCTGCTCCACTCATACTGGGCTGGGGAAAAATGCCAGGGATGGGTGGTCCAGTGGTTATAGGACTCTTCCTCATGACCTCATGCTACTGCTGGCAAGACACAGGACGGGCTCTGGGACTTGATCAAAGCAGGGAAGCTGCTGGTCCACATTTAGCCCACCTCAAGAGACCAGAGCTGGGCAGCACCTGTGGGCTCCCCAGTATTCAGGACTATTCTCAAGGAATAGCAATCTTTGTGTATCTCTTCCCTCCTCAGCCCTGAATACCTTCAACCAAGGAAGGAGTTTCCCTCAAGATCATGGTGAAGTCTGCAGAGTCGCTGAATGTGCCACCCCATATTGCGCCATTTGGACATAAGGAATATTTTGAGCTGAAGGCAATTCAGAAGCAGATATAAGAAAATCTCTCCATCCTTCCCCCATTTGCCTAAAAGCAGGACGTATACTTGTAAAAGTGTCCCTCTCTCCTCTCCACAGATGTTAATCATCAGAGAGAACCCTAGATCCTTCTCAGCCCAGAGATGGCATCCAAGGAATCTGTATGTCAAAACTGGCTTAAACTAACCCTTATCTGGTCCCTGATCTTCCTACAATTTGTCACTACAGAAACCCAAAGCCTTTTGCCTCTGGTCACTTCTCTAAATTTTTTTTTTTTTTAAAGATACTCTATAAGCCTGAGTTCTAACCACCCTTTCAGTTACCCATTACTGGGTGCTCCCACGTGCATGTGCACTGCCTGTGTTAATCAATTTGTTTACTTTTCTCTTGTTAGTTGGTCCTTTGTCAGTCATATTTACAGGGACCCAGCCAATGAACCTGAGACTGTAGAAGAGTAATAGGTTTTCCTCCCCTCCAACTCAAAGACTGCTTTTTAATGCTTCTTTGGACGTCTGCTCAAGGTTCTGGGATTTGTCCCTTGGGGAACCTGACAGACCCATTCTTCCAACCTGAACATGGAGATGGTGCCATTGCCCTCTCAGTGTTCACAGGGATGGAAGTCCTCACTGTGCTGGGACTGCAAAGGATCTTCAGGGCACAGTCTTACATGTACTCAGCCTTTGGCATTTCTGGTCATCGGAGATTAAGTGCAGTAGCTAACAAAACTCTGAATTTCATAGTCACCATATACTTTACTTCTCACTCACATGGCATCCAATGTTTTAGGGATGATGGCCGTGGCTCCCAGGTGGGCCTTAGCCAGTCATCTATTGAAGAAAGAGCCTCCAGCACTGTTCGTGAAGGTTTATAGGGGCTGCACCTAGAAATCACTTCCACTCTCATTCTCACTGGACAAGGCAGTCAGTTAGCCACAACTACTGCCAGGAAGGCAGGGAAATTTATCATTCAGAGAGAAAAAAATATGCGTGGATATTAGCTAGCAGTCTTTCCATAATGCCCTAGGCTGTGTTGGCAACATGTTCTAACCAGAGCTTGGTCCCTTCCCAACCAGGGCTCGGTCCTTCCCAGCTAGGATTTAGTCTCTCCCAACCAGGCAGGATTCAGTCCCTCCCCAACTAGGACTCAGTCCCTTCCAAACTAGGATTCAGTCCTTCTCCAACCAGGATTCAGTTCCTTCCAAACTAGGATTCAGTCTCTTTCCAATCAGGACTCAGCCTCTCCCCAACCAGTACTCAGCCTCTCTCCAACCAGGACTCAACCCCTCCCTAATCAGGACTCAGTCCCTCCCCAACCAGGACTCAGCCTTTCTTGTGCATCAATGAAGCCCCCTCCCCTACAATAGCGCTTATCAGGAATTTCTGATCCAAGTTATCTATGCCAGTAATTCCTAAGGCTGTTTGAATCCAAATGCTAAATAACAGCCAGACCCAGATCTGGTGTAACAGAACACACCAATAGACTGGCCTGACATAACCTCCTCTCCTTGTCCTGAAGCACTCCTAAGTCTTAAACTGCATATTTATAGAAATTGAGCTAGAAAACTCAGAGCCAACTTTCAACTTCATACAGGGGGGCTGGGGGTTCTTCAATTTAAGGAGCTCACAAAGACCACAAGAGTCTGATAAATTGCCTGAAATACACAAGCAACAAACATTCTTCCCCCAAATTGTAGTTCTTCCTCTGGAACGTCACACACATCCTACCCTGTGCTTAATTCTGAGTACCAACCATATGGCTTGAATGTGACCAACCCCAGCTCTGTACACCAGCTCTGTACAGTCCTCCAATAGTCAAGCAGTCACTGAGAAAATGAACTCTTGGCTCCACTGTAAAGTGATGAGTTTTATGCCACAGACGATGGCCCAATCAATAACTTTACTAAGTCTCAGTGCCTGCATGGTCCAATCTGGCCCCAGGATCTAAGCCAAAGAAGCACACCTAGGAACTGAGGAACCTTACAAAGAGCCTCTTACTCCCTACTAGTTTCTCTCTTAGAATATTAAAGAAGGCTCTACAGTTCAACCCCTTTACAATGCTTCTTAGAATGCTCTCTTCTCTCTTCACTCTCCCCACCACCAACCCAGAGCCTGATCCTCTCCCAGGCTGTACAGATTCTCCCTCTCCTGCCCTGCCTGCCATACCCTGCATACTACCTATGGTCCTGTAGTGACTTATATCTTCTCACCTCCCCCCTAGCCTCCCAGAGAGAGAAGCATGAGAACGCCTCTCCCTGATAATTGTACTTTTCCCATCCTGACCATTTCTTCTAAAGGAAATCTTTGAGGGGGCATCTGGGTGGCTTAGTCAGTTAAGCATCTACCTTTGGCTCAGGTCATGATCCCAGGATCCTGGGACTGAGCTCTGCATCGGGCTCCCTGGTCAACAGGGAGTCTGCTTTTCCCTACCAGCTTGTGCTTGCTCTTGCTCTCTCAAATAAATAAATAAAATCTTAAAAAAAAAAAAAAAAAAAAAAAAAGGAGGAGTTGGAGGAAAAGCAATCTTTGAGAAGAAGGGGTAGTGAATAAAATTCATAACCTTGCTCTTTGGCCATCTCACTCTAAAAAAATTGTGGCAAAGTACATACAACACAAAATTTACCATTTTAATCATTTTTCAGTATATAGTTCAATAGCACTGAATATTCACATTGCTGTGCAACCATCCTCACCATCTATCTTGAGAGCTTTTCATCTTTCCAAACTGAAATTCAATACTCATTAAACACTAACCCTTCATTCTCCCTCCCCTCTAACACCTGGCAACCATTATCCTACTTTCTGTCTCTATGATTTTGACAACTCCAGGAACCTCACATAAATGGAATCATACATTATTTGTATTTTTGTAACAGGCTTATTTCATTGAGCATAATGTCTTTAAGTTTTATCTGTTACAGCATCTCAGAAAACCCTTCATTTTTAAGGCTAATATCCACGCACACACATGCATACACAAGCACACACACACATATATGCATATTTTATCTGTTCATTGTTCAGAGGACACCTGAGTTACTTCTTTGTAAATAATGTTGTGATGAACATGGATGTACAAATACCTGTTCAAGACCCATTTCTTTTGGTTATATACCTAGAAAAGGAATTCCTAGATGATATTTTGAGGAACCACCATACTGTTTTCCATAGCAGATGAACCGTACCTTCCCTCAGGGGTACACAAGGGCTCCTCTTCCTCCACATCCTTCCCATCACTTATATTTTCTGGGGTTCTTTTGGGCAACAGCCATCCTAATAGATGTGACCAATTATCTCATTTAACCTTCAAAATAACCCTGAGTAATATTCCCACTTCACAGATGAGAAAACAGAGCTGGAGATTGGCACACAAGGACAGTGGTGGAGGTAGGACTTGAATGCATATCTAGCTGCAGGGCCAATGCTCAGACCACTGCACTAAGCCAAGCACGGCTCCTGAGGGTGGTTCAGTGTTCACTGTGGAGATGATGGGGCTTTAGGAGTGGTAAAGGGATCACCATGAGGGTCACACTGTAAAGAGAGCAGTGGTGGGAGCACTTCTGATTCTTTGTTCTCACTGGACCAGCAGCAGATGCAAACCCAGTGCCCCCTGACTTCTGCCCACTCCTCAGGCTCTCAACACTCAGGAAGCACACAGGTTCCAAGAGTGCTAAAGAACTCACAATTACACAAAAGGCATCTTGCAAGGACCTAGTTTCCTGTTTACGATTCTATTCCCTATCCTTGCCCCCATTCAAGGAGGGTTTCTTGTTGTTGTTTCTAACAAAGCTAATAAAAGGTCGGAACCGCTGAGAATTGCAAGACTGGAGGGAGAGCCATGCAATGAGGTGAAGCATCCCACTTCATTCCAAGCTAATCATAAAGCACTCCCCTGGCCATGAGGAATGGGAAGACAGGGGGAATGACCAAGACATGAAGACAGATGGCCTCAGTCCACATCATACTGAGGCTCATGATCAATGACAGGATGGCCAGCTATGGCCTGACACCCATGTCACCACCACCTTGTGCACAGGGCCACTTCCACTGGAACATCTGTGTCAGAGTCCCCTTCAGGCCACCTGAGCACAGAATCTGAAAAGGTACTAATCAGCAACCTTGGGGATACCTCTTCAGGAGGTATCCACTTTCTGAGCCGAACATAGAAGGGAACTCCAAAGCCTACATTTGAAGGCTCACCACTGGAAACCCTGCAGGGGCCAGGCTCTTTCTTATCCAGCCCTATCTTTCCAGCCCAAAAGGCAATCAAGCATGGCTGTGTTTTCTTGGTCTCTGTATAGTTCCAGAATAAATAGAGTTGCACTCTCCAAAGAGCTGGCAGAAGTATACCCAATGCAAAACATACCCATGTATTTTCACCATTTTAAAATGCATTTCGGCTATTATATAACCTTAAATATGACCCTGGCACGAGGAAGAAGAAAAGTTGAATTTGGTCCCCTGCGGCAACTGGTTTCAGTGGGGATATTCTGCCAAGTCCCAAACAGAAACCTTCTGCCCTGGGTTCTTGTGTTGTCACCAGGGCAGGCAGGCCTTCTCAGGGCAGCTCCCTTCTAGAGAGCTTACAGAATTTTGTGAGTCCAAAGGAAGCCCCTCTAAACTTGAAGGTACAGGAAGTATGCACACTTACTAACACTTCCACCATAGGTGTATGCACTTAGGCATTTGTGTATGTCAGGGTATGTATGTACATATGTACATACACGCACATACAAATTCATCTTTTTAAAAAAGATTTTAATTTATTTGAGAGAGAAACAGAGCACACAAGCAAAGGGGAGGGGTAGAGGGAGAAATAGACTCCCCATGGAGCAGGGAGCCCAATTTGGAGCTTGATCCCATGACCCTGGGATCATGACCTGAGCTGAAGGCAGACACTTAACCAACTGAGCCACCCAGGTGCCCCCTCATTCATTCATTATCTTCAGTCACTATCTTCAAGTCATTCCACAGGACAGCCATACAGTGGGAAATAGGCAGGAAACTCCCCCCAGGGCTGTCCTGTGCTTGCCAGCTTCTGTTCTCCTTAGGCATGGCAGCTCTTATGAAGGTCTTTTAGAAGACACTCTCCAACATCCAGACACAACTTATCCTTTTTGAGAAAATACTCTAAACCTACATTTGAAGCTGAATAGGTGAGGGAAGAAGCCAGCTTACTGAAGTATATATTATTTAGCTTTCCCAGCTAATTTATGTTAGGTGAGAAATCAAGCTGAGTTTGTAAGGACCAAAGGCCCAAAGTTAACAGAAGGCAATTTTCCTAACTCTCTTAGGAGGATGGCCTATTTTTTTTTCTTTTTTGATTGTATGAGAAGACAGCACTTCCCCAAACAGTCTGAGTCCCTGATTGCTAGATGCATGCATATTTGATTTCCAAAATTGAAACCTTTCATAAAACCTCACAAAAATCACAGATCATGGTCAAGATCCTAACTATAAATACCAAAATAACTTCTGAAAAACAGATGAACTTGCTGAAGACCTCAGGTCATCTGATTTAGGACAACTAACAGATCATTGATTGTTAAGCCCTTCTCTTCTGGAAGTCTCTCAGAGTAGACACAAAGGACATAATGTGGGTAACACCTGGCCCTGAAGCAGCATGTGCTCATGTGCCAAGCATGAGGTGGGGTTAGAAGGAAGACATGTCAGAACTTGTTCACTCAATGGGATAATTGTCCTTCAGGGACAAACATCTGAGACTACTTCTGACAAATAATTCTGAAGCAAAACTGAACGCTCACTTCTGTAAGGTCACAAGGAATAACAAAATAAAGCAAGCAAAACCAAAGGTTAGTCTCACTAGCAAAACTCTTGTATTTTTATCTCAAACAGTACTTTCCAGCCTCATTCAGCAAACAGAACCTATGATCCTCTACAGTTCAAAACCACCCTCACAGAATGAAGACTTACTAACACCACGAAGACACACACAAAAAAAATGTGCACTCTGAAGGAAATTCCCCAAAAAGATCTACACAGTTTTTCTGACAGCACCAGGACTGGAATAACCAAAGGTCCTCCAGAGTGATGAACGTGGAGATCATCATATACAGCCAGGGGGTAAATTCTGATGTTTTTATACATACGAAGTGGTAAGACTTTTTTGCTTAAGCCCTAATTGAACATGACATAGTTCAGAGCTCCCCCTCCTTGACACTATTATTTAATAAAAAGCCAACAAGTGCAGTTAGGACACTAGTCCCACTGTCCCTCATCTCTCACTGGTTCCCCAGCAAATATTCCTTCTGTGGTCCCATGATAGCTGGCCTGAAACAGACTTCCAAATCAGATATGTCATTCCTAAAAACCTTCATCTTGGTGGGTGATGCTCCTTCCCTTGCTTCCTCCCTCCCTGACAGAGCTGCTATGTGGAGTCAGTGGCCACATCCATGAAGCCCCCACTGGACTGCTCAGACCTATGAGGGAGCTCAGCACCAGTGCCGTGGGCCACAAAGAACCCACTCAAGTTCAGAGACAGCCATTGGGCCCTGAGTCCAGGGCAGTAGGGCTCTAGCACCTGGACCAGTGTCAGAGCTCCTCAGCGGCATCTCCCTGGCCTTCTGTGTGAAATATTTCACAAAGTCGCTTAGCATTTCTATTGTCCTTTGGGCAGAATTATCACATATCACATCCCTTGGCTTGGCAGCAGCGGGGGGAAAGAGGCTCTTCCATTAATTAAAAAAATGAGAGCAAGGAAAAATATAAATCCCAATAATTAGAACTAAAGAACTAAATTCATGAAGCTTGAATAGAGTTGTTAAAAAAAAAAAAAAGAAATTGGCACAGCTCAGTTTACAGCTAAGTGTGGGAAAAGGACAGATGCCACGTAACTGAGATGTCTGGTCATCCGGGTGCTCAGGTACTACCTACAGAGGCCCAGAGGTGTGTGTCGGGAAGAGGAATGTGAATGGCTCCCATAGATCTCGCCTCTTCACACTGTCTCATCTAGGACAGCTTTTTCCTTAGGATGGTGGCAGGAAAGCAAATGACTCAGGATGAAGCAATTCAATGGAAGAAAAGCCTACACCCCCACAAAGGCAAGGTCTCAAATGTGCAAGGTAGAGACCATCTAGTGAGGGGGCAGCTGCTTCTCTTAGCAGTGAAGCTGTTTTTCCAGAACCTTCTGCCTTAAGCATTGCCTTTTCTCTTGTGTGTGTCCTCCGGGGTGAAGATCAGCAGAACCCCTGTGGTGCTATCCATTCTGCTTCCATAGTGGCCCAAACTGACAGAGCTGGGAGGGAGGGTCCATTAGGTACAATTGTTTTAAGTGTGTTTACTCATTTGTGCAGGCCAGCTCTTACCCAGAGTGGTGGAGCTTAATGAGGCCTCTCACTATCAATAGTCAGGACCACCTTTGAGTTAGTGCCATGGAAGACCCCTTGCCTACATCAGTAGGACCCCTGTAATGTGCCCAGATAGTATGCTGCAGATATGTTGGTTTCTCATATTTCAATATTTACTAAAGGGTCAGGGATGTAGTGGACACTGGTGGTTGTGGAATGTCTAAAACCCATCCTTCCCCCTGGCTAAAGCACACTGACCCTCTCTTTGGAGAACTCCTTCCCATGCACTGTTGTGGAAAGTACTATTGTGTCTGTTCCCCCCCACCCCCACCATAGAAGGCAAAAGAGCCAGAGCTTCCTTCACCCCTGTGCAGGTGGGTTGAGGAGCTGCAGCTGTAGGCCACATGACCTAGGCAGGACTGGGAGCCAGTGACCAGTGAGAAGCAGTTGGCTGTCAGGGCAGACGGAGGCCATTCCTCACAGGCCCTGCTGCTGACCTCTGCATAGTGTCTATGGCCTCACTCTCTGAGGGTGCCTAGGGTGCTGTGTTCCAACCAGATCTTCCACCCTCATGGGCAGCCCCCATTCAAATTTAACTTTGAAATCTATGTTAAGCTACTTTTTAAGACAGTAATTAAAACGTTTACAACAGCAAGTTACCTTTGAGGAGGATAGTGGCTGGGAGAGGGCATGAAGGAACCTTTGTAAGAGGCCAATGACATTCCATACCTTCATTTGAGTAGTGATTTTGAGGGTACTGGCATAGGATTATGCAGCAGCGTGGATGTACTTAATGTCATTGAACTCTACACTTAAAAATGGTTACAATTTCATGTATAAATTTTGTTACATATTTTTTAACCACCATTTAAAAAAATAGGTTAAAACAGAATTCAAAATGCTGCCTTAAAACTATTTCAATAAACAGGAGATAAACACACTAAAAAAAAAACAACACAGGCATAAATTAAAAATCCACCAAGATTTATACCCTTTACTGTATATAAATTATACCCTAATCAAACCAAGAAAACAAACAGAA